>NC_039359.1:21542244-21856392 GCF_003573695.1 Papaver somniferum | reverse complement strand
CTGGATACACAACAGTGGTGTATTCAAACAAACTCTACTTTCGAGATCAAGCCGGGTTGCTTAGAGAATTTCCAAAGTTTCATGGCATGGTGAATGAAGACACAAACAAGCATCTTATGGACTTCCACACCATTGTCATGGCCATGATTCCAGCGGATACTGATGCGGATGGTGCAATGTTGAAAGTTTTTCAATTCTCTTTGGCGGATAATGCTAAGGATTGGTTGTATTATTTGCCTTCCGGAAGTGTCACAACATGGAATGGGTTGAAGAAACTCTTTTTACAGAGATATTTTCTTGCATCAAAGGCTACTCAAATTCGCAAGGAGATTTGTGGGATGAAGCAAAATGTGGGAGAATCTTTATATGAATGTTGGGAATGATACAAGAGATTGGTGGCAAGCTGTCCTCACCACCAATTCAGTGACGCTATGATTATCCAATACTTCTATGAAGGACTCCAAGCAAGTGATAGGAATCTTCTTGATGCTTCGGGTGGTGGTGCACTAGTGAACAAGACGGTGGCACAAGCTATAGAGTTGATTGAAAACATGGCAGCAAACTCCCAACAATTCTTGAGTCGTGGTTCAGATGTGCTTCTTAGGAGAGTAAATAAAGTGAGCGAGGTCGAGGAACTTCATCAATATATGGGTAACATGGAAGCAATGATGCAACAAATTACAGCCGTGGTAGTACCAACTTCTCCTCATGTTTATGAAGACGTCAATGAACAAGCTAATGCGGTCTTTCCAAATCAACAAAGGCGGTATGATCCCTACTCCGACACTTACAATCCGGGATGGAGAGATCACCCCAATTTTCGATATGCGAACAAGCAAGGAGCAGTTTAACAACCTAATTTCAATCGTCAGAGTGGTTTCAACCTCAACAACAACAATTTCAGCAACAACAACAACAACAACCTCAAAATCAGGGGTCAAGTATGGAATAGTTGCTGAAATCTTTTATGCAAAGAACGGAGAATACGGTTAAGGAGTTGCAAACTCAAGTTGGTTCCATGACTATTGAGTTGAACCGATTGAAGGCACAAAATGGTGGGAAACTCCCTTCTCAACCTATTAACCCAAAAGAGGGTGTCAATGCAATTACGTTGAGAAGTGGTACACAACTTGTGCAACCCGAAGTTACTGATTCGGGTAAAGAAGAAGCTCCAAAGGATCCGGTTTTGGAGGAAAAGAGTGCTGATTTTCCTCAAAGTCTGGAGGTACCTATTCCTAACTCTAAAACTCCTATTTCTACTTATGTTCCTCCTTTACCTTTCCTTCGCATATTTGCAAATTCCAAGAAGGCGGAACTCGAAAACGAAATTTTATACATTCTCAAGAAGATCCGTGTGAACATACCGCTCATAGATGCTATAAAGCAAGTTCCAAAGTATGCAAAGGTGTTGAAGGACTTGTGTACCAACAAACAAAGGCTCAAAGGTAATGAAGTGCTAAGTGTGGGGGAGAATGCTTCGGCAATCTTACAACACAAACTCCCACCGAAATGCAAGGTTCCCGGTAGCTTTGACATTCCCGTAAAGATTGGTAACACTACATTTAACGAAGCTATGTTGGATTTAGGTCCATTCGTAAATGTTATTCCTGCATTTATGTATAATTCACTTGAGTTAGGTCCTTTAAAAAGTATGGACTTGTGTTGTAATTATCCGATCACTCTAATGTATACTCAATGGGTATTTCCAGCTGACTTTTGTGTGTTAGAGATGAATGAAGGTTCACCGGACTCATCTCTTCCATTGCTACTTGGGCGTCCCTTCATGAAAACGGCGAAAACGATCATTGATGTAGACAAAGGAACGCTAACTATGGAGTTTGATGGAGAAACAATGTTTCAACATTTTCGAGACGATGAGATATCCTAGTGACGTCCACTCTTGTTTCTCCAATGATGTGATGGATACATTAGCACAACAAATGTTTGAATTGAATGGTGATGATGCTTTAGAAACCGTTCTAACTACATCCATTGATAATGGTGTAGAGTGTGGTAAGGAAGTAAAGGAATCCCTTGGTGATCTTAACTCACTACAAGGATTCCCGGAAACTCATAATATCTCTTTTATTTCTTTACCATGCAGTGATGAAAAACTTTTACCATCCATTTAAATCTCCAAAGTTGGAATTGAAACCTCTTCCAAGTCACTTAAAGTACTTGTACTTGGGTGATAAGGAAGAGTTACCTGTGATTGTTTCTAATGAGCTTAGTGAATTACAGGAGCAAAAACTTCTACGAGTTCTAAGGAAGTACAAGACGGCCGTAGGATGGACAATTGCGGATATCAAGGGTATAAGCCCTGCCATTTGTATGCACAAGATTCGTTTGGAGGACGATGCAAAGCCTACAAGGGAAGCGCAAAGTCGATTGAACCCTCCAATGATGGAAGTTGTGAAAAAGGAGATACTCAAGCTTTTGGAAGTGGGTGTTATCTATCCCATATCCTATAGCAAGTGGGTGAGCCCGGTACAAGTAGTACCAAAGAAATCAGGTGTGATGGTGGTGGAGAATGATAAGAATGAACTTGTCCCAACTCGTGTGCAAACCGGTTGGAGGGTTTGTATTGATTACAGGAAATTGAATGCCACTACTAGGAAGGATCACTTTTCTTTACCATTTATTGATCAAATTCTTGAACGTTTAGCTGGACACTCTTACTATTGTTTTCTTGATGGTTATTCAGGGTACAATCAAATTGTGATAGTACCGGAAGATCAAGAGAAAACCACTTTCACTTTTCCTTTCGGTACTTTTGCTTATAGGAGGATGCCTTTTGGCTTGTGTAATGCTCCAGCTACCTTTCAAAGGTGTATGGTAAGTATCCTTTCCGAGTATGTTGAAAACATCGTTCAAGTATTCATGGACGACTTTAGTGTCTTTGGTGATTCATTTGACCTTTGTTTGAACAACTTGTCACTAATCCTTGAACGATGTGTTGAAACAAACCTTGTGCTAAATTGGGAGAAGTGCCACTTTATGGTAACTCATGGCATAGTTTTAGGCCATATAATTTCTTCAAAAGGCTTGGAAGTTGATAAATCTAAGATAGACCTTATTCGTGCTTTAACAGTTCCCACTATGGTGAGGGAGATACGTTCTTTTCTTGGTCATGCAGGTTTTTATCGTGATTCATCAAGGACTTTTCCAAGATAACATCACCACTTTGCAACTTATTGCAGAAAGATGTGGTTTTTAACTTTGATGAAAAGTGTGTGGCGGCATTCAATCGTTTGAAAGAAATTTTGATATCAGCCTCTATCATTAAACCACTGGATTGGAGCAATCCTTTTGAGCTTATGTGTGATGCAAGTGACTATGCGGTTGGTGCGGTGCTTGGGCAGCGTGTGGGGAAGATACCTCATGCCATTTATTATGCTTCTAGGACGCTCAATGAGGCCCAGTAAAACTACACAACCACTGAAAAAGAGTTGTTAGCTATTGTATTTGCATTGGAAAAATTTTGCTCTTATCTAATTGGTACAAAAGTTGTTGTCTTTTCTGATCATGCAACACTTAGGTACTTGCTTACAAAGAAAGAGGAGAAACCAAGGCTCATACGCTGGATTCTAATCTTGCAAGAGTTTGACATAGAGATCAAAGACAAGAAAGGAATTGAGAACACTGTTGCGGATCATTTGAGCCGTCTTGATGTGGACAAGGAAGCTATCCCACTGTGTGAAATAGTCCCGGATGAGCAACTATTCTCAATTGCCTTTGGAGAACCATCGTACGCTGATATTGTTAATTACTTGGTGTCCAAACAAATCCCAAAGAACTTGTCTCGTGATGAGAGGGACAAACTTAAGCGGTTAGGAAACGAATACATATGGGATGATCCATACTTATGGAAACATTGTAGTGACCAAGTAATACGAAGGTGCGTTCCCGAATCTGAATTTAATTCTATCTTGTCTTTTTGTCACTCATATACTTGCGGAGGACATTTTGGGAGTAAGAGAACCACTCACAAGGTACTTGAAAGTGGTTTCTTTTGGCCTACCTTGTTTAAGGATGCATATACATTATGTACAACTTGTGATAGGTGCCAAATAACAGGCAATCTAGGTGCTCGAAATCAAATACCACACACTTTTATTCAATTTATTGAAGTTTTCGATGTATGGGGTATTGATTTTATGGGTCCTTTTGTCAACTCTCATGGAAATTTTTATATCTTACTTGTTGTTGATTTTGTCTCGAAATGGGTGGAAGCTAAAGCCACCCAACTAATGATTCTAAAGTGGTTTTAGATTTTTTGCAAGCTAATATTTTTGCAAGGTTTGGAATTCCAAGATCCATAATTAGCGATGGGGTTCACACTTCAAAAATAGGTTCTTACAAAGCTTGTTGAAGAAGTACAATGTGTCACACAAGATTGCAACACCTTATCATCCCCAAACAAATGGATAAGCCGAGGTTTCTAACCGAGAGGTGAAATCCATTCTTGAGAAGACGGTGAATCCAACAAGGAAAGATTGGAGCATGCGACTTAATGATGCTTTGTGGGCTTGTAGAACCGCATACAAGACACCTATTGGGATGTCTCCCTTTAGGCTTGTTTACGGTAAACCTTGTCACCTACCCGTTGAGATTGAACATAAGGCATTTTGGCCTATTGAGCAATGCAATATGGAGATAGATGGTGCTGGAAAGCAAAGGAAGTTACAACTCCAAGATCTAGAAGAGCTTCGCAATGATGCATTTAAAATCTCACGCATTTACAAGGAGAAAACAAAGGCATTTCATGATACTATGATTTCTAGAAAACAATTTTGTGTTGGGAAGAAAGTGCTTTTGTTTAATTCTCGCTTGCAGTTATTTCCGGGTAAATTAAGGTCACGTTGGATTGGACCTTTTATTGTTACTAATGTGTTTTCTCATGGTGCAGTAGAAATTCGTAGCATTTATACAGGGAAAGAGTTTAAAGTGAATGGGCACGGGTTGAAGCCATATTATGAGAACTTCTCTTCGGAAGTCGTGGAAGGAGTCAATTTTGTGGAAGCACTCCCTCTGGAGGAGTGATTGGAGCTGAAAATCGGGCTGACAACTTTAAATCAAGCGCTTAATGGGAGGCAAACCACCGGTTTTGTATCTTTATCTTTTTATTTTTAAGCATTTTATCTTTGTTTTTGCATATCATTTGCGGAATTTCCCACCTTGAACTTTACTTTGAATGACTAAATTTTACATTGAGGACAATGTAAAGTTTAAGTGTGGGAGAGCATTTATATGTTTGTAGAGTTTGATGCCTTTAGTTAAAAAAAATAAAAATAAAAAAAACAAAATTGCTTTATACACTCCGAAACCTAGAAACATGTGCCTTTAGGATGACACTACCAATATAAGTGGATGGAACCATATTGGTTGCAAGAGTTGAGGAACCTATTAACTAAAAGGACGGACAGAGCACATGTGTTAGAAATAATGGGAGAGTTGTTACCATATCTCGGAATGTCGCCATATCACTTTCTGTTTTTATTTTTGCGAACTTTTTGTTTCTCTAAGTGATTTAGTGGGTCACTAACATCGAATTGTTATTACTGCTAGGATGAGTAGAGTGATTGAGTTGCTAAAAAAAATAGAGACCAGACCAATTAGACCAACCAATGTATATACAAAAAAATGACACTTGGATAGCAATATGTGTGTGTTCTCCCTGTCTCTGTCGCCTAAACAAGCGTGGAATGCAGGATCCACGGGAATTACCATGTAATCCGCTGACAAGAAGCTTGCGCTTGGATCCAAAAGATCTAAAAGTGAAAAAAGAAAAAGAAAATAAAAAGTTATTATTATTATTGTTCAATTAATAAAATCAATCACTGGTTCCCTTGTATATGCCAGTTGAATTGATCTAGAGTTAAGATTTGTCGACCGTTGGTTTCCTTGTATATGCCAACAATGTTGACACTAGAATTCAGACCAATATCTTAATCCAATAGGATTCATAGGTTCATCTTGGCGGTGACCTTCAGACAGATATGGGAAACACCGTTCACTTAGTCAACATTCGCAAACATCTATCTCTATATCCATTTTCTTAATCTATTCATGTGTGATTGTGGTTAGTTAGATTCCGAGTATTGTGGTTTGTTCGACTTTAAGAGTACAACTTTGTTTACTTATATATGAATTGGATTTGCATCAGGGTGCTTCCTCCTGTAGCCATTTTGGATTTGTTCATAGATTTGTCACAGGTAGCTGGAGTTGGAAATATAAGTTTTGTAGGTAGATCTCTTGTAAACCTTCACGAGACTATAACTCGTCCCTTAGGGACACCTAGGGGTTCAAATGATTGTTATACGTGCTAAGTGTGACCGTAGCCTCGACGACACAGAGTTGTATGTGTGCTTTAGAATTATTTTGTTTGATTTGCTCGAGGATTAGCAAAGTCTAAGTGTGGGGAGATTTGATAGGTGTCTAAAACACCTTAATATTTATCTATTGTTTATGCTTTATTTGCTAAATTTTCTTGTAAATTATGTATATTATGTTTTCTTTTGAGTAGTTAGGTACTTTGAAGTCATTTGGAACAAAAGAAGAAGAAACATCGCTTAAAAGTGCAACTGCTATTGGAGACGAAATTATTTCTCATAATTTGCTTTTATTTCTTCATCTCTGTCTGAAAAGCATGCCAGCTTTAGTGATGCAAACTCATTGCCTGAAAAGCATGACAACTTTAGTAATGAAAAGAAATTGAACAGAAGAAGTGGATTTGAGAACTAAAAGACGACTGTTGTTGGTTGGAGAATTCAAGAGAAGAAAAGAGCGTTCATTTGGAGCAAGGAGGGCATAATCTTCGTTGCACAGACAAGTGCTACCGGAAGCACAATGGAGGAAAAGGAGTCGTCATTCTATGGCGGCTCATATCAATTCTTTGGGTGCCTAGAGTCATCTGGGTACCCTTTATCCACTCTAATTGGGTGGCTATTTCCACATTCATTTCCTACAACAACCCTTGAATTCAGAGAATAATCATTTTCTCTCTTTCTTACTCCACCTGAAACCAAGAGAATGGCGGCACATAGAGGAATGGAGGTTCATAGAATAACTTCTCTCTTCTCCACACATCTGAAATTTAGAGAGAATAGAAGCTGAGGAATGTGGAGGCCGTGTTCATTGTCTAAAAATCAGAGAGATGGGTTCATCAGAAATGAAGGGTTGCTTATGGTGATATTGAGTCGCGGTTGATGAAGGATGAAGCTGAATCTGCAAAGGAGATCGAGAATTAGGGCAGATTACAGTTGAGAAGTAAGAAGACACGATCCAGAGATTGAGAAGAAGACTGAATTGAACTTGAGTTGGTGAAATTAGGGTTTCTGTGAATTTGTCTAGCTGTTGTTGTTGATTTCTAACGGTGGAGAAATTGGGTTTGAAATGGGAAGAAGAAATTACACAGATGGAAACTGAAATTCGAGGTTTAAAAGCGATTGGAGACTTGGGTTTTGATCGAATTGAGTTGATGGTGCTGCAGTGGCTTCGACTGGTAGAAGACAGGGAAGCAAGGAGAAAGTGATAAGAAGGGGTACAAGTTGGTTTTGAGCTGCAACAGATGGTGGGATGAATACATGACACATGGATGAATGTATGAACTCGGTATTGCAGGATTGAAGCTGCAGAAATGATGTAGAGAAGGAATTGGTGGTACTGAAAACTGCAGATCCATTGCAGTGATGTTTGGATTCATGATGATGCAGAACTAAAGAAGCTGTTGGTACTGCCGTGTTGCTGAAGGTGCCGATGCTGATGTTGTATGAGTTGTGACATTACAGGGAGGCACAGTTTATGGAGATGGATGAAATGGGAATTGCAAATAGCAGAGTTGACGCTGCTACAACTGATGGGATTTTTCAATGATGTTGTAGTAAATAATTTCGTTGAGACTTGTGAAAGCAATAGATTTTAGACTTATAAAGCTTAAAAAAAAGAACTTAATGCAAAATTGATTTCAAGATATAAAAAATAACCAAGGCACTGATTCCATTATTACACGTGAATGAATGATGGTAAATAACTCAAAACTCTAATTATCTTTTAAGTCCCTTATTTTTTTTAACTCACAAATAATCAGGAAAATTCTCAAATATCAATTGTATTCCCTAAGCATAGATTATCAATTGACTAAACAAAGTATAACCTATCAGATTGAATCACAACTAATTAAGAAAATCATGCAAACAATTTTAAAAACTCTGCAAAAGCAGTGATAGAGTGAATTATAAATTATAAATTAGAGAAAATAAAATAATTACCAATTATTCATGCGTAAATAGCTTCCTCATTGCCTTGGTTGTGGGAGAATTAGCTCATCATCATGTTGGAAACACGCTCAAAAATCATTTTATTGCTCAAAGGGTTTACAAATGATGATAATGGGTGAAAATGATTAAAACCGGGTTTGTAACAATTATATTTGTTACAAACCGAACTGTTACAGAGAACGATAAAATAAAACTGTCACAAACACTGTAGCTCTATGACCATCGGTTGTTTGTCGTTGTCACTGTTGATGAACAATAATTTCTGTGCGTCTATAGTTCTTCTCTGCACCAGCAGAAAAGAATTTTCCTGCAAGTGATTATCTCGACTCTGTGATGCTCTGTAATCTACCAAAATCTCCGTCCCCCTCTCTGGTGCCCGAGAACCTATTTTATGCTCAACAGGGTCATCCAATCTCTGCATTAACTCCGGAAATCTCTTCATAACTCGCCAGTGAAAAAAAATATTCTCGGGAATATTTTCTTCCCTATTTTACCTCCTCACGCGTTGATTATCTGCCAGCACACTCTGAACAGGTCAATACACGTTCCAGAATATTGATTGAGTCATCGGAACATGTTCAAACTCTCCAAAACCCGTGAAATATTCTTCCCGAGAAAATGTTTCTCTGTTTACTTGTACGCGAGAATCCAACCAATTTTAATAGATCAAATCACTCATGATAGTTTTGTTGGGACATATCACAACTACCCAACAAATTTCAGCCCTTTAGTCTACCAAGAACTCCTTCAAACTTCGATCGAAAATCACACAGTTTTGTTCTTCATTTTCCCGCCAAAATGAAATTCAAAAGAAGAAGATGGGCGTTGAGGATGAATTTGGGCTACGCATAGCCGTGGGTGCCCCTTAGCCAAATCTGGGGTCCGTATAGAAAATGTCCTCCGGGGTGCCTTTAGCAGTTTTTCGATCCGAATTTTCCAAAAAAAATTTATTTCCCAAAAATACCTACAATCACACGAAACACCATAATAAATACAAAATCGAGTACCAACATAGAGAAAATTGAGGACAACTTAGACATAAAAATGTGTCTATCAAAGACCCTCAAACTTATTATTTGCTAGTCCTCGAGCAAAACTAATCTAGAAAATAAAATGACTACACTTAGCACGTGCAACAAGACGTTAAACTGCTAGGTGGCCCTAGCGGAGGAGTGTTGTCTCCGGAGGGTTTACCAGAGGTGTACCGACAAAACCTTTACTCCAGACCCTAGCTATCTACGCAGAACCTTGGAAGGCACTAAATAATCTCCTTGGTTGGCATACTCTCATTGACTACAGGATGAAGTACCCTGATGCGAAATTCCAATTGTTGTACATGAGTTTGCACTCAGCATACTAAAATTCATATATAAGTGACAGAGCTCTGCTCAAATAGTTTCTGTACATCATAACCGGAGTTAACCAATCACATGGAAAGATTAAGAATAAAGAAGATGAAATATAACGAAAGCAAACCCTACTCGATGCTATCTCCAAAGCTCAAAGAGAATAATAGAATACGTGATATCCAAAAGAAGTAGAAGTCTTCCCTTTTGTAACTTTTCCAAAACTAGGTCAAGTCTTCCAAGAGTCCAACAGAAAAGTCCACCAAGCCCATGTGAAATCTGCCCCAAAAGTGGTCGCCGGGAAAACTGGTGAAAGTGCCGGAAGTTTTCCGACAAAGTTGTCGGATAGTAGCTCAGGTGACCGACAAAGTCAACCGGTCGCCGGTCAAACAAGTCAAATCGGCGAGTTAACTGCATCAACTCGGTTAGATCATGAGTCAGAAAGACTAGTTAGATAGCTATCCAGACTTCAGCTGAGTGTCCTTGGCCTGAGCCATTGCACTGGCTCGATATTATACTGCATCATCATTGGGCGCAACTACATGTCCATCCATGATGACACAACACTACCACAGTTCCATTCTGTCCAAATCCACCAACTATAACTGCACATCTCCCCATTCTGCTAGTACAATTCACTGCAACATACCCATTTCAGTTCCTTGCAAAACATCTGCTCAAACCATTACACACAAATTATTAAAATTAGGCCAATTGAATTAACCTGTAACTCCAACTCAAACTCCAACTGCAAGCGGTACATTCTTGGCTTCAATCAACAACAACTAGACCTAACCACCTGCACTTTCATACCACCAGTAGTTGCAACGATAACACAACTCCATTTCCTTCACCACTCCCAGTTCTGGCACCGCCTATTCAACCACAGACAACCCAATCTGCATCTCATACACACTACAAGTCACAGACCCGTCATTTCCATCATCTTCAAGTGCCATCTCAGCTTCACTTCTTCTTCCTTTGCATTGAAAATTCAAACCCATCCGAACCATTCATACTTAAGTAAGAACTGAACTGCACATTAGAACATCAATCCCACACTTTATGCAGCTTAGTAACATCATCCTTAGCTTCAAAATTCCTTGCACAACTCATTGAGCCATACTCAGCCTTGCAATTGTTGTTCCGGGCCAACTGTACTCCACCGTGCTCTACTGCAACATCTCAGCTCAACTGTCTCAGCATCACTACAGCTCCCCTACGATACCGAGTTCCATTTATTCAATATACAACACCTGCAATCATCATTTCCAGTCCACTCCTGCATCATTCAACCATCGGAACCTCAGCTGCACCAGCTAACACCATGGATTGATTGCAATCAGTTCAACCACCATCTCAGCTACCTCCCTGCTTCCTTCTGTAATTGACCTGCAAAACCACCAGCTGCAGCTGCGTTCCAACTTTAATTATCACTGCATTAACTTGGTCAGCATCAACATCAGCATCTCCTTAATCTCATGACTGCAACCCTAGCTATCATCAATTCATCTTCTCGAGAATCTGTCAACTAGTTGTAGCAGCTTCAACTCTGCTATTTGCAATTCCCATTTCATCCATCTCCATAAACTGTGCCTCCCTAATTCTCGATCTCCTTTACAGATTCAGCTTCATCCTTCATCAACAGTGACTCATCATCACCATCAGCAACCCTTCATTTCTCATGAACCCATCTCTCTAATTTTCAAACAATAAACACGGCCTCCACATTCCTCAGCTTCTGTTCTCTCTAAATTTCAGATGTGTGGAGAAGAGAGAAGTTCTTCTCCGAACCTCTCTGTGTCGCCATTCTCTTGGTTTCAGGTGGAGTAAGAAAGAGAGAAAATGATTATTCTCTGAATTCTATGGTTGTTGTATGAAATGAATGTGGAAATATCCACCCAATTAGAGTGGATAAAGGGTACCCAGATGACTCTAGGCACCCAAATAATTGATACGAGCCGCCATAGAATGACAACTCCTTTTCCTCCATTGTGCTTCCGATAGCGCTTGTCTGTGCAACAAAGATTCTGCCCGCCTTGCTCCAAATGAACGCTCTTTTGAGAACTAAATCTTTTCAGACAATGAATTTGCATCACTAAAGCTGGCATGCTTTTCAGATAGAGATGAAGAAATAAAAGCAAATAATGAGAAATAATTTCGTCTCCAATGGCAGTTGCACTTTTAAGCTATGTTTCTTCTTCTTTTGTTCCAAATGACTCCAAAGTACCTAAATAATCAAAAGAAAACATAAGATACATAATTTACAAGAAAATTTAGCAAAGAAAGCATAAACAATAGATAAATATGAAGGTGTTTTAGACACCTATCAGGAACACATTGAACTGACTTTCCTGGTGGGGAACACATGGTGGGTACTAAAACCAATTGGTTTAGACATACGAATGTAAGTTACACCTTTGAGAATTGAATCTAAGGTGTTTGAAGACGAATAATAGAATTGTCATTCAACCTAGAATTCCTCTTTTATTCACCAAGCCCTTTTGAATCACAAAAGAGACACACTTTCTGATCACATGAGTGATTAGTTAGAACATCTTAACACCATCATTGGGAGAATTCTTCTTTCCATGTGATGTGGACATTCCTTGATTAGAGGAAGACACACGCACGTCTTTTTCAACAGGAAGGGATTTGGATTTTGCTTCAGAACCAGAGATTTTCTAGTTAAATCGAAAGCAGTTGGTACAGTGGAATATTTGGAACATTCTTTAATAGAGATTTTACTCAAAAGAAGTTCAGTTTCCAAAGCATTCTCTTTGAGTTTTCCCTCATGCAAGGTCTGTGAAGGACAGACAGAGGCGTTTTCCTTACTAAGGACTTTTAGAAGATAGTTACGCTCATTTACCATACTAACAAGAACATTGACATTGTGCTTCAACCGATTGATACTATCAGCCTGGATTCTAACAAGTTTTAGAATAACTGCACTCTCTTTGGCTGCATTCCTTTCAACTTCAGAGTCAGAATCGTCAGTAAGGTAGTCAGGGTAACACTTGTCAATGTACGTTTATTTCCTTGGAACACAAGGTTCTTCTATATTCGAGATTGACAAATCTTTCTCTTTAATAGACTTCATAGAAACAAAACTTTTATTTCTGGCGTTGCGTTTATCAGAGACAATATCGTCCATCCTCAGATCGCTACAAACACATACTTATAAGGTCTTAAATGTGTTTTCCTGCTCTAATACCAATTGAAACTGTGGGGGTATAACAACCACATCCAACAATTCGTTTGGAAATCTGAGAGGACTTACTCCAATATACTTTCTAGAGAATCAACTAGATAGTCAGACTCAATCTAGAGAAAAATATATTAACGAGTTTAATATCTGTATCTCTTAATTCAATCCGCAATCAGCAAATAGAAATCTCTGAGACCAATTGAATATAAGAGGAATAACTTGAGCGGTACCAAAGACCAATGTTCAAGGATAAATCAATTTCAATCAACAAACAAAGGTTAGATTTCCCAATTGATCGATTCAACGCACAACCTGTGATATTTCAATTATATAACAAAATATAATGCGGAAAAGAAATAACACAGACACCATAATTTTGTTAACGAGGAAAACCGCTAATGCAGAAAAAACCCGGGACCTAGTCTAGTTTGAACACCACACTGTATTAAGCCGCTACAGACACTAGCCTACTACCAATGAACTTCGGACTGGACTGTAGTTGAACCCTAATCAATCTCACACTGATTCAAGGTACAATTGTGTTCCTTACATCTCTGATCCCAGCAGGATACTACACACTTGATTCCCTTAGCTGATCTCACCCACAACTAAGAGTTTCTACGACCCAAATTCGAAGACTTGATAAACAAATCTGTCTCACACAGAAAAGTCTATTGGAATAGATAAATTTGTCTCCCACAGAAATACCTATGAGTTTTTTGTTCCGTCCTTTAATAAATCAAGGTGAACAGGAACCAATTGATAAACCGGACTTATGTTCCTGAAGAACAACCTAGTATTATCAATCACCTCACAATAATATAAATCGTATGATGGAGAAACTACATATTGTGGAATCACAAACGATGAGACGAAGGTGTTTGTGATTACTTTTTATCTTGCCTATCGGAGAAATAAATCTCGAGCAAATCTTAGAGAAGATAATACTCAAATGATAGAATCGGGAAAGATTTGAACACGCAACTACAAAGAATACAGTTGAGTCTGGCTTCACAATCCCAATGAAGTCTTTCAATTCCTTAACCTACAGGGTCTCGATAGAAACCTAAGGTTAAAGGAGAATCGACTCTAGTTGATGCAACTAGTAACACACATGAGGTGTGGGGATTAGGTTTTCCAGTTGCTAGAGTTCTCCCTTATATAGTTTTCAAATCGGGGTTTGCAATCAAAGTTACCTTGGTAACAAAGCAATCAATAATCACCGTTAGATAAAAAACCTGATTCAACCAAGCTAATATCTTTCAACCTTTAGATCGAACTTAGCTTGTTACGCACAAATGAAATGTACCCTCATTTAGGTTTATGTAATCGTACCCAAACGTGTACACCATGTTGACTCAATAATAGTTAACCAAAGTTAGCCATATGATCACTCTCATATCAACCTTATTCATCTTAACCATAACTAGTTCAAATGACTCAAATGAAACTAGTTAAAGAGCCGTTCAATTGCTATATTCTCATAAAAGTATACAAGAACACAGTTGAAGCAAAATCGGTGTGATTCACTCGAATCAATTCATGAACATTATAGCCACAATTTGCAAAGATTGCATTCCTTATTTTATAAATTTTAAGTTCATGTACACAACCGATTTTAGAAAGTAACCCACTTAAGTACGCAAACGAGTATGCATACTTAAGTAGCCGGACCGAGTTTGGTTACGCCCGTACGCGTACGGGTACGCATACTAATTCACACTTCCAAACTCCAACAGAAATTCACGGACGTGAGACTTCCTCCAGTATGCATACGGGTACGCATACTTTCTCAGACATCCAACAACCACCAGTACGCGTAAGGGTACGCATACTTCAGGATCCCGGTTTTGGACTTATACACAAATGTGAAAACACACTATGTTTATATCCAAACATGGTTACTTGATTCTAAACTTTTTATTTCAATCATTGAAACTTTCTTAGAGGATGACAATAGCCATTTTCACACACTATTAACATCAAAGCAATTTTCAAGATATTGAAATAATCATTACAAAATATTCCAAGTCTACACCAAATGATTGTATCACACAAACCATGTAAGATGTTTACTCGGATATTTTCACATGATCATATTCTGACTTTCGTCAAGAATATAATATGAACATGGTCGAAGCGAAAGCTTGCCAACACATATTTTGAGAAAAACTCAGCTCGAAATCTCAAATGTGTATAATTGAAAATTATATTGTAATACGACTTATGTCTCAATATAAGAGTAGAAATAGACTTTCCAAGTGATAAATGAGTTTCAGTCTCCACATACCTTTTGTTGATGAAGTTCCACAAGCTCCCCTTAGTAGTTCTTCGTCTTCAAATGATGAACGCCGTGAAGTCTAATGCTCAACTACACAATCTATGTCCTAGTCCGAGATATCTATAAATAGGCTATAAATCGAGACTTATAATTTTGATCACTAACATTGACAAACATGCTTGAGATAGCAACGCATGCGAGTTCGACCGAGCAGTGCTCTAACAGGTTCAACCGAGCTATGCTCTAACATCACGCAACTAATCAATCGAATCTATCAAAAGTAAATCAATTATAGTTGGATCCCATCCTATCAAGGTTTGTGCACACAATTCACAAGATACGAAAACTAATAAGAAATCTTTTTCATTTTCAAATCTTCTTTTATCTTCAAAACCTTCACAACACCACTTGAATCTCTTGTGATCAATCACACGCGGAATGGAATCTGTTAACGATGGATTATCACAAGATGTCTTTAGATCTAACAACAGTTCTAAATATCTCTTCGATACTTCGATCTAGTTTGAGTGAATGTTATATCAGAAGAGAAGATTGTCAATCATAAACAAACTAGGTGCAATCAAAGTTTCAACAACAACTAGTCAATCAAATCAAATCGAAAACTAATAACACTGCAATTATCTAGTTTCCCACCAGCGGTACTCGTAGAGCTTCTTGATCCCACAAAGGTCTTTAAACGAGCGGTCGTAAGAGATTTCACCTAATTAGGATACTTTCTCCGAATAGACGGCTCCACCAGAAACAACAATAAATGAAGTTTGCCTGGCTCTTAGGATAATTTGATAGAAATGCAAATATATATTTATAAACCAAGGATGTTTAGACACCATGGAATTTCCAAAACCGAAAATATTCTCAATATATGCAATGAATGGAATAATTCGGTTTTCTTAATTCCAATAAATGTTTGTCCAATATTTCTGAAATCTCTCGATAGAAAATCACCAATTAGTAAATGCACATTGCTAATTTTTATTTTCTAGAGCTATACATTAATTGATGGTAATTAATGCATATAAAATCAAAAACGTTAATTAAAGATTCTTAATTTATTTCGGCACAAGATCACATCGAGTACCAAGGAATATCTTTGAACAATAAATAATACGAGTTACTGCTCATGTTCAAAGTATGTTGACATCTTTTCGCTGCAAATCCTTATTTCATATTTACATGGATTTGCTTTCTTGGAATCGGCTATACAGCACTTCCAAACAAGTTTATAATTGGTTTGCCAGTATTCCAAGACTACTATGTGATTGGTTATACCAAATCATAATGGTTAGTTGTGATCGGTCATTCCAAGTCACATACATGGGTTGAATCGGTTATACCTAAATATAGAACTACTTGTGATCGGTCACACCTGTCACTAGGATCGGTTACACTAGTTATAAGTATTGATTTCATCTAAACATGGGATTACTTGTATCGGTCACACCAGTTACCAGGACCCGTTACACCAATTACAAGGATCGGTCACACAACATTTATGATCGGTCACACCAATTACAATGATCAATCATACCATCACATGGTGATTAATTAGGATCGGCTACACCAATTACCAGGACCGGTCATACCAAATCATAATTCTAGGCACTGTGATCGGTTATACCAAGATACATAACTAAGTTAAGATCGGTTCTACCAACTCACACATATTGGTCATCCAAAGATATGCAATGGATAACGAGACCAATAATCTTATTGATTTCCCTTTCGATTCACAAAACAAGTTTATAAATGTACTTCCTTTAAACAAATGTAAAACATTGTTTCCTATGATGTTCACCATAACCCATATACATAATCGTAACAATATATACAAGATTATGTCGATGCCATTTATACGAAGTTCAAAAGATAAGCGTTATACTTCGTAGTATAATTCCTTAATACTTTGATCATACTATTATGATCATGTCACATCACTAGAGTATAATATACAATATATACAGCTTCGCAGTTATGTTTTCAATATGCACGACTTGAAAGATACGTTAGAAATGAGACAAGTTCAATTCAATATTACTAACCTCAAGTGGAAGGATGATGTCGTCGTTGTAGTTTGTTGCTTCTTCACATTCTTCAGATCTTTGGAGTAATACTTGTATGTCTCAACATTCCCAGACTTTTTAGTCTAATCTAAACAAAGTTGACTCTAGTATTTAATCAAGCGACTCTAGATGAGTTTTGATACTAAAATATGACAACCAAACTTGACATACTAACGCTTGGCGAGTTCAACCGAACTATGTTTTAACATATATCATGTACATAATTTGAACAAATAAAAGAGTTTCCAATTCATGTTTGTATAGATATTGTATATGACCATATTTCATATACCAATTGCACAATACATACCTCAAGTTTGTAAACAAATAATCGTTGGAAACTAATTACATAATGTTAAGAATAGACATTTACATATTAATGCTTAAAAGAGAAAAGAGCTGAAGATAAACGGTAATTAGTTTTCAGAGACAATAGTAAAGGAAATGCGTCGAACACATGTAACCAGATAATTCCATAAACAAATCTTATTTGATTTACTTTTATTGAGGTTGGGTGCATTCAACCAATTATTGTTTGGGAATAAGTTTCCTATTTGAAGGTCGTCCAAAAAAGAAAAAGTCTTCGGTCGTGATTGGTTGACCCATCCCTTCCTTAGTATTTACTTTGCTTGTGAAAAAATCTTCAGCGATCGTAGCACCGAATTCTTCTGCCAGCTGTGCTGTGATGTCTTTGCTCGTAGAAGGGGCTTCAGATATTTGGGGAGACATCGCAGGGGCTGCAAATAAACCTTAATGCTTAATATATTAAGAATTGAAACAAATCATACTTAATAATTTTTCCCTTTCTGGAAAAATGATATATACTACCACTTTTTCATTTTAGCTTAAAAATAAGTTAAAATGAAAAAGTGATAGTATATTTTTCCGGAAGCGGAGGTAATATCTTTTATTTTTTAAATACAATTATTGCCGACGTTTGTTATTACATTAATAATTATCATAGGAAATTTCTCATAATGATTGCCGAAAAGTTGTTGTTCGACTTTCATTTTAAATATGTGGTACCAACGAAACATATCTTAAATCTATAAAGCCATTTTATCGAAACCACCGTGCATGCAGTATTTAATCCAAAATCTATATTGTCATGTTATTTTTTAGATTTTTATCATTAAGACGTAGGTTTGGAAAATAATTAAGAACCACGAGACTCATAATCTGACACTCCTTATGTCCGTATCATACAAGCCGAAGAGATTATTCTCATATATTAAAAAAACACAAATAATTTTTATTATTTTTTAGCATATGCTACTCACTCGCAATATTGTTATTAAAATATAGTTATTGACCAATGTATCTAAAATAGGGAAAACAAAATATTTGCCTCATAGAAAATTGAGATATGGCTATCTAGATTGGCAAGGAAAAAAAATATAAATTTTGCTTAAACAAAGTCGGCATAGGAACGATAACAAAATATTTATGAAAAAATAATAATATAATATTCATGAAAAAATAATAATAATTGATTGTAGAATTCATACACGTACCATCACCAGTTCGTGATAACAAGGGAGGATTACAGTAATCAAGGCAATGATACCAACATTCAGGTCCAGAAACTTTGCAAGCATCTACGCAATCCCAATAACAAAGATAACCTTCTGTTTTCCTTATATATGTTGTACTCACCATGACCATAAATACCCATAATATTACCTTTATTTCCATTGTCTTTAGCATTGATTATTTCTCTTTTCGGTGATTAACTGGGAAATACTTTTAACCCAGGTGATCGAAAAGAAAAATAAAGAAAAGAAGAGAAAAACAATGATTAAAAGAGTTTTGTGATCCCTATTTTTATTTATTTTTCTAAATGATTAATGGCTATTGAAGAAGAAAATAAAAATATTTTTTTTTTGTAAAAACAAGTAAAACAAAAGAAGGGAAAGAAATAAAGAGAGAGAGTAAAAAGAGGAAATAAAGTTGTTAATTAATGATTTTGGTGGCTAATATGAACAGGAGGTAAAATTTGTCTCCTTTAATCAAGGTAAGAACATAAATTCTAGATGCAAAGAAAGATAAAATATAGGCAACTATAATTTTAGGGAACAATAATATTGAAAATACTTTCCAAAATTGATATTCGCGTCTCTGATCCACGATATGTTGTATTGGATAATATGGTAATGGTCAGTTGGTACAAATCTGTACCCGTTGGAAAGGATTCAGGATATATAGTGTATTTGTATTTCCGGGTATCAGTCAGAGAGTGTTCGACGTTATATCGAACCGAATTGTTTGATACATACATATATTTCTATACTAACCGTTAATAACTAGGAAACACATGTGTGGATTGCATATATTCGATTAGAATATTGCTTGGTTGATCCAAATATGAGTTGGTATGTCAAGTATGGTTGTCAAGTTTAGATGCCAGAATCCACTGCTTGAATAGTTTACTACAACAATTTCATTAGGTTAGACTCTAGGACTTAGAAGTGTAGATTCAATACTCTAGTAACTTTTGAAAATTTGAAGACGAAGAACTAAATAACAAACGAAGACATCATCCTTACGACTGAGACTAAAAAATACCGAACGGTTGTTTAATTTCTATCTAGTTCTGACAGTCGTATTCATAGAAAAATACATATAACATGCGAATTTTGTTTACATGACTCTAGTATAAGATGAATTATTCGTTATCTATGATTAATGTATCAAAAAGATGGTATACATATGAAACAAACATACATCTCACCGATAACTGGAAAACCTAATAAGGCTCATGAAAAGCATGGCACGAGAAGGAGGTGTGACAGAATTCATACTCCAAGATCAAGGAAACAACGGGAAGTCTCCAGCAGTACAAGTAAAAAGATGTATTAATATGATACAGATAACACCACAGGCTAAGGCAGACCTACCGCAAGACCTCACTGATAGAAAACGAAATTATCTTGAAGTAAATGTCATAGGTCTTCACCCCAGCTGCGAAGGATTGCTTTAACCACCATATGACATAAGATTCACAAAAAGGACCTATTTGGGGTAACATTCCCACATTCTGACTCACTGGTGGTTGAGCTCATCATAGACGGCTGGGATTATCATAAGATCCTAATTGATCAGGGGTTCACTTGTGACACATTTATCTTCAAGCAGATGAAGCTTACACGAGTTGGTGTCCTGAAAAGTAACGGCTCATCTATTGTGGGCTTTAACGGCTCAAAGACCATCCCAAGGGAGAAATTACTCTTACAGTAGAACCCGACCCAATCAAAATAAACGTGGCCTTCTTAGTTCTCAACACCAGGTTACCATACAATGTCATCCTGGGATGGGATTGAATCCATGAAATGCAAGTTGTACCCTCAACATATCACCAAAAGCTGAAGTTTATGACAAAGGTAAATACGTGGTTAAAGGCAACCTAGCTGTGTCGAAAGAGTTAGTTGTTTTATCCCTTACCCAGTAGGAAGACCTACATGGAAGTTCAAGAGGATAACAATTAAATATTCTGGGGAAAATTTCAAAGTTACTGAAAGACGAAGCGAAACTCAATTAATTGGCATCTAAAGCATCAATATAAATAACATATTCTAACGGTAAATCCCGAAGCACAAAAGGATCTGGTCAACCGGCTAGACAAAGAATTTAAAGAAGAAGTAGTTGAGTTGCTAGAAGAAGTAAATATGGTTTTGGATGACGAGTCGAAAATAACATACATGGGAAAATATCTCACGACTGAAGAAAACAAGAACTTGCAACAATTCCTTAAGGAAAATGCAGACCTCTTCGCATGAAAAATGTCAGATATGTTAGGAACCAATCCAAGTATCGCCAGCCACTCTCTAAAGATTATCCCAGACTTCACACCTATGAAACAAAATAAAAGGAAGGTAAAAGACAAACTATATGATGCAATCCACACAAATGTTCAAAAAATGTTGCAAGCAAAGATAATAAGAGAATGCAAATATCCGAACTGGATGTCAAATATTGTGGTCGTAATGAAGAATAACGTCAAGGTAAGAATCTGCATGCACTTTACAAACTTAAATAAAGCATACCCCAAATACAGTTACCCTCTTCCAGATATAGAAATAACGGTAGAAGATGTTCTAGGATACAACATGCTATTCTTTATGAATGGATACTCAAGGTACAATCAGATACCAATGAATCCAGAAGTCGAAAAACATACTGCATTCATCATAGATAATTGATTATATTGTTTCATAGCAATGTCATTCGGCCTAAAGAATGAATGATCGACTTATCCGAGAATGGAAACAAGATGTTCAAAGACCTCATCGGAAGCACAATGAAACGCTACGTAGATGACATGGTCGTAAAGAGCAAAGAGCTAGAAGATCATACAAAAGATCTGATCAAGACTTTCACAATCCTCAGGAAGTACAACATGAAGATCAACCCTTCAAAATGTACTTTTTGAATCTAAAGTGGGAAATTACTAGGCTTTATGGTCACAAGAAAAGGAATTAAAGTTGAACCACTAAAACTCAGAGCAATTTTGGAAATGAAACCTCTAACTCACAAGAAGGAAATATAATAGTTGACAGAAAAACTGGCAGCAGTAAACAGATTCATTTCAAGACTGTCGGACGAGTGAAGGTCGTTGTTCAACTTACTCCTCAAGCAAAAAGACTTTAATTGGAGTGAAAAATGCCAGGTAGCTCTTGACAACATTAAAGCCTACTTGTCATCTCATCGTGTCTTATCAACACCTATCAGAGGTGAAGAGATTGATTTTTGTTAGAGAGAGAGCAAAAATGGATCTGAGGAGTGCAAAAATCGTACTTGACTCGTTAACTAGGACGAGTTCAATATATTCTTTTTAACGCGGACACATTTATCCCTGCTAAATACACGGCTAACAAAAATAACATACACCCATCATCGATCCGCTACACACTCTCAACTACAATACGAAGTATATTTTTCCTGAGATGTTGGGATTTCAATTACTGAAAATCTCTAAAATGGAAGTCGGACAATAACAGGATAAACAAAATGGTTTTGTTTTTGTTCGATGGAACAAAGACTAAGTCCCATTACGAACAGTCACAATTTAACTTTAATTTCATCTAATAAGGTATAATCGTAAGCAGTGGAGGACGGTTTAGATCCCTCCATGACCAAGCTTAAACACAATACGCTTTGTATAATCAAACCTTAAAATAATTTATACTTATTTTCTTTTTTGCGAATTAAGCGATTATAAGTTAAACCATATCATAATTGAACCCTAATAAGTTATAATTTTTATAGTATCAAACTTAATTTATTCGTTGATGGGATTATACGTAAACCTTATCTTGGATTGTATCATGTGTATAAAGGATTCTTTTCTGTTGCATAAAGTGAGAAGATGCGAAGTATTATTATTGTGCAGGATTGTGAATCTGTGATCATCATAAGACGAGGTAACAACACAACAGTTCGAATTAATAGGTGTATTTGCAGGGACATATTTGTCCGAGTTAGAACAATCTATTGAATCAGTCTTAATTGACGAGTCAACTATGATTTTTGCACTCCTCGGATCCTGTTTTGCTCTACCTTTAACAAAAATCAAGAGATTTATGTCTACATTGCAACCACCCAAAGTTCAGTAAGTACTCAAAGTTCACTACTCAAAGTTGAAGACACTGAAGAGAAGCCAATCTACTTCATTAGAAAAAAACACCGCTAATAATTAACAGCAGAATAAAACAATATTTTCATCACTAGATTTATTAGCTCGATTACTATGCAAAATACAACTTAAAGACAAATCATGGTGCAAAATAGCAGCAAAGCCTTTATGGCGCTACAAGATACCTAGTCTGACATGAAAACGCGAAATATTAATGAACAGAAAACCAGATTTGAAGTATCTTTGAAAAGATACTTAACTTTTGAATGGAGAAAAGGGAAGGTGTATTGGCTGCCCAATGCCAGAAGTAAATTAAAAAGGGAATAGACACCTGAAGATATGTTCAGGCCCATGCCATATGGGAAAATTGGGAAGTGATACCTAAAGAAACACCCAGGTGAACCATCCAAAAAAAAACTTATGAAGGAGAGACACAACTGAAGAGGCACTCAGATACTCTACCCCATCTGAAGTAATTCAAAAAGGGGAGGGAGCACCATAGAAACGTCCAGATGCCCCATCCAGCTAAAAATCCAAACCACACAAGTCGGCACAGAAAGCTATACGACACCAAAAAGTCCAACTAAATATTCGAACCAACTGAGCTATTAAATAAAAATATGAACTAGACTTCAATAAAAAAAAGTCTACAGACTTACTTTAATTAAACTGGGGGAAAATATGTAAATGAAAAATATAACATCTACTCAAGAACTGGTAGCTGAAGAGTAATATATATAAAATAATACTTAAGGTCAGACGTTGAAGACTTGAACCATATGTCCATTAACCGAGCCATAGGCGACCGAACAAGACAGAGACACGAAGTTGGGCGCGGAAAACCTGAGTTTATATGCAAATCTAAGAAGATTCTCAATGATGTCAGCTAAGGAGAGACCTGGAAACCTATCCTAGGTCGGCACAGGCACAAGGTGAGAAACTATTAAAGTCCAGGCTCTCACATTCTTAGTCATATACATGTAACCGTCGTGTTCATATCATGTATAAATAACCAGAAAGGCTGATGATGTAAATGAGTTCATTCTGATAATAGAAAAATAGACTTTAGAAATTCTCTCTCCTCTCTCTACGATTCTCTTCAAACCACCATTAACCTCAATCGACTTAGAAAATAATTAATAAAATATAGACATATTATCACCAGAATCCTGATCGGGATCAGAGAACAAAGTAACAATCAAGCCCGTATTCTGCAACAGAGGAAAGCGATCAGAATCTGTGAAGTTACGGGTTACACATATCTTCAACGAGTATGAAATTAACATTAAAAGCATGTTGATAAAGCACTTATCAATATATGAATCGTATATACTAATATTCCGTGATACTTCGATATTTAGATACTTTTGTTTAGATATAGGATAGTTTCGGTTTTAGTTGGTTCTTGCGGCAGGAGATTACTAAAATCATGTATTTAACCTTTCTCTAGTAAGATAGTCTTGTTGTTATTCTTATTCTATTAGAGGATAACATACACAAGGGAAAAATTCTTAATTGAACTTGTGTGGGTAGTATGGTTGTGGAAATTTTAGGGAAGAGTTATTATGATAATTGTTTTCTTGATAAGTAACTAAGTTAGTTCGGATCTTACTTATCCTATCCGGATTCCCAGTCGCATAGTTCACGACAACCCATGACATAAACAATAATGTCACTATGGGCTTATCGGATTGCACCAAGAATTTATATTGGAACTTCACCATATCCCGTAATCTATGTTGTTGACGGTATTCTCCCAGCAGAGATCGAGGTCCCATCAGCCAGGATTGCGGTAGTCGGTGGAGTACAATGGGACGAAACTGAAGGGTCTAACGGATAGATGAGTTGGACGCTTGAGTTCAAAAGATCCAAAGTGGAAAAATATTTAGAGGCTTATTGACAGAGAGTCTCGAGAGCATATAACAAGATGGTGAGACCCGAGGATTTTTCAAGTAGGGATTTGGTGTTGAAAATAGAAAAACACATTCAACAAGGCATGTCTGCACCAAAATTCTCTCACAAATAGGAAGGTTCTTATGCGGTCACTAAAGAATAGCCGATGGATATTACAATATCGTGGATATCGATGGAGGTGTACAAGGAAACACAATCAATGACAAGTGGCTCAAAGCATATTATGATCGGATAAGGACTAATATAATCTTTTTTTTAAATTCTTGTAATTTTCATTCCTCTAAAGAGCATTTATCATCTAACTCCTTTAAAATCCTAACTCGTGCGAGCCCCCATGTTGAACGGTGATCCTCACCCACTCTTACCCATTTTTAGAATTGCTCCATTCCACTTTTCCTCAAAGGAGAAAAAAACAAGATTTTTTTGTCACAAAATAAAGAATAAGAAAAAGAAAAAGAAAAAGAAAGCAACGAAACCCTAGGAACAAACTCATGCGAGCCCCCACGTTGAACGGTGACCCTCAGCCACTCTTACCCACTTTTAGGATTGTTCCATTCCACTTAAATTTGGAATTTGGAATTCCACTTAAATTCCTTATTTATTCTATAAACGGAAATCAATTTTGTTCCCCCCCTCGCAAGTAATCAAAAGGATGTTCGACCTATTAAAGAAACCGATATGTATTAGGAAACGTCCTAAACATCTTACACGTTAATCGTCTTAAACATTAAACGTCTGTATGCATACATAGATTAGAGTTATAATCCATACATTACAGTAAAAAACATTAGTTAAAATCCATAGTAAAAAATCGTTAAGCAATAGTTTTTGGAAGGGACCACATAAATTTAAGGTGGAATAATAGCGCACCAATCAAAACAAACCTGATGACCTATGAATTACTTGATTTAAGCAGGAGAAAAGAATCTGTCACAAAGAACATCTATGATTCTGTTGTAAACAGATGTAAAGGCTTCTTATATATATAGAGGGTGCACAAAGATAGAAACATGGATTCAGAAATCAATTAGATTCGGTATTTGTTTTATTTTATAAACGGAAATCGGCTAAATTTGGTATGTGTTTTTTACTAATGGATTCTCTTGTCTTATTGAAATTTCTCTAAAAAAAAAAAAAAAACGGGATAACGAAATTGCAAAAGAAACATGAGGCAGGGAAAGATAAACAAAGTTCAGTTTAGGAATTAACTCTTCATGGAATTGGTGAGATTTATGATTTCTCCTCTAGTATATACAGTATCTCGGATGGGATAAAAGATAGTCAAACGAAAACCATCCAAGTGCGCATATACTTAAACTCTTGCGTAAACACTTCCACGTTGAATACTTTCGTTGCAGTAATAAAAATGGACAAAGTTAACAATCAAAGCGATTCATTATTAGGGTTCACACCTATATGATCAATCTCGAGTGCCAGAGTTTTGAGAGAATCGAGCATCAACCTAAAAAATCAATCAGACAAAGCAACCGGGACAAAATCAAGAAGAAAATTCCTAAAGCTAGAATTCTCAGAGAACCAGGAGTAGAAGCAGGAAACTGAGAGAAGATTCCCAATTCAAAACGAATCGCTCACCAAAGCTCTTTTTATGCACCAAACCAAGCAGAGAGCATTAGGAAACCGATGTATTAACAGAAGTCTAGTAAAATTAGGAAACTCAAGGATCACACAGACGTCTATATCTATATGTTTTTATATAAACAATCCGACGGATGGCTTTATGTTTTTATATATAAAACATAACCAATCGATCCGAACCGTGCGATGACGAAATCAATGTACCCATCTCTCATGACTCATATAAACATTCAATAACATGCGAAGATATTATGGCTGTTTGTGGAGAAGGGAGTGAGGCCTTACAAATGTAGTACTTGTAGAGAAGTGTCTGCTAACAATTAATAAACAAATAACAATTTTTTAACAAATACCACGATAATAAATTACAATTCCGGATATACAATGTTAGTTGTGTTCCAAGTATGTGCATCCCAGACTTGATAGTTTTACACAATCGCACATGCCGGAAATAATCCACTGTAATGAAAATTTTAGCAGTGTTATAACAGGCACTAAATGTGAGGCGTTATGTCTATGGTGCTGGCGATAAACTATTTAATCCATGTTGCATCATTTCACAATTTATACTTCAGTTGGAGATCAGCCTTGTTTTTTTTTAATTGATCTGAAATGACAAAGCAGGGGTCCATGAAAAAGAGGGGGTCTAACAACAACACCCAATACTTCGTTTAGCAATATGTATAGACAAACTCGAATATACTTTTAAGAGAATCAACAAGACTCAATCAATTAAAAGTACATCAACAAGTTTATATCTCTCTCTCTTGATTTGATTTCCTCAAACAGAAACTGGGAGTACTAATCAAATACAAGGAATAACTTGGATGGTACCAAAGACCAATATACAAGGATCAATCAATGACAATCAACAACCAAAGTTTGAATTACTCTAATTGATGATCTAACGCACAACCTCTATTATTTCAATTATAAAGATAAAACAATATAATGCGGAAACTGAAATAACACAGACACCAGAAATTTTGTTAACGAGGAAACCGCAAAAGCAGAAAAACCCCGGGACCTAGTCCAGATTGAACACACACTGTATTAAGCCGCTACAGACAATAGCCTACTCCAAGCTAACTTCGGAATGGACTGTAGTTGAACCCCAATCAGTCTCCCACTGATCCAAGGTACAGTTGTACTCCCTATGCCTCTGATCCCAACAGGATACTACGCACTTGATTCCCTTAGCTGATCTCACCCACAACTAAGAGTTGCTACGACCCAAAATCGCATGCTTTGACAATAAACAAATTTGTCTCACACAGACAAGTCTATCAAAGGATCAATATGTATCCCACAGAAAAACCCTAAAGATTTTGTTCCGTCTTTTGAAAATAATCAAGGCGAACAGGAACCAATTGATAATCCGGTCTTATATTCCCGAAGAACAACCTAGATAAATCAATCACCTCATAACAATATTAATCGTATGGTAGAGAAACAAGATGTCGGAATCACAAACAACGAGACGAAGATCAACGGCCCCCTTCCATCTTAGATGCAAATCCTAGCCGTCCGAGGTCGCTAAACAACGCATGGTAACCTTTGTCCCAAAACCCTAGTTTTGGCCACGCCAAACCGCGCCAAGGCATGCCATGCCACATGTGCTAATGGCATGCCAACCACCTTGTCGCGCCATACCATGCCGACCTTCCCTATGCGGCTACCAAAACGAAGGCCTGCAACAATCAACGACCACTTTTTCATATAAGATGCAAATCTTAGCCGTCCAAGGTTACCAGCTAACACACGGCAACCTTTGGCCCTAGTTTGGTCGCGCCTAAACAAAGCCAAAACCCTAACTTTTGGCCGCGCCTAAACTGGGCCATATTAAAGCCATACTGATCATACTTTCATGCCACTGGCTACCAAACGAAAGGTTGCAATAATCAACAGCTACCTTCCTCTTAAGATGCAAAATCTCGACCGTTGAAGGTGACCACCGAGCCGACAAGTCTCCCAAGCTCAACTTGCTAGACAACAACAACATGCTACATGTTTTCGACGAAAACACTCGAGACATCAACACATGTCACAAACTGGGGGATGCTCATTGGGTATTGGTTTGGTGGTTTACAGCGTGCGGCGTACACTACGCTCGTTATAAGATCATAAGGATGAGGCGACTAGTAAATACAGGGAGTAATGGTGAAACGCTTTCTTTTATGGAACATCAATTCCAAGCGTTACCGGTTACCACCTTCTCTCATTTACTCACCCGTTTTACATTTCTTAATAAGACCAGAGTACGTTTCACTTCGACTTGTATAAATATGCATTACCTATTTCCACCGAACGACAAGTTCAGGTCAGGAGGATACAACACTCAGAAAACAATCCTAAGAAAAAAGGCTTTTCCTAAAGCCTGAGTGGTACACAATCTTATCTCTTTTTGATCAGGCACATGAGACAAGATTTACCAAACAACACAATTAATTTGTGCTGTGGTGAACAACAATTTGTCCACCATTTTCCTCTTGAGAGGAATCCTCAGACTTCTGTCTATCAAAGCGATTTGACCATACCTTCTTCTCTAATGGTCTTATTTTGTCTTTGGAAACCAACTTCTTAGCCGAATATAAAATCCTACATACCTCAGCAGTCTTCTGAGCAAGTTTAAGCTTCCTTGCCAATCGATTTGATCTTCGTTGAAGTTTGTTGGCGTGCCTAACTTGATGTTTGTACTTGTAACATCTTGATAGTTCATGACCCTTCTGAAAACAGAACGAGCACATCAAACTTGGATAGTATTCAGGCATCTGTGCTGTGAAAGCAGCCAGACACGTAGTAGATCTTGAAACATTACAACCAGAGTTTCCAAAGGATGGGTCAATTGATTCTTCCAGCTGGATTGGATTCTCTTCTTCACCGAAACCATCAAGGTTGATATATGTATTTCTACAATTATCAAAATCAATGTTTTCACATAGAAGACCAACACTTGATTTCCTATCTTCATCAGAATCATAGATCTCAGACATCTCATCAAGTATTACAACAAGACCTTTGTTCCTAGTGTATTTTCTACGATTTGGGCACTCGTTTGCAAAATGACCAAAACCGTTACACTTAAAGCACTGTGGCATATCCTCGTCATCAGCCTCGTCAGCATCCCTGTTTTTAGGAGGAACGCGATTGCGAGGTTTATCTGACGACCTAGGTTTGTCTCTTGAAAACCGTTTACCTCTCTTCAATAGAAGATCCCAAAACTGTCTTGTGATCAAGGAGACTGATTTGTCAAGATCTTCATCCGAAAAATCACCCTTAGACTGATCATCCTCAGAGACATAAACACTTTTACTTTTATCAAGTAACTTAGTGTTCTTATGTGCTTTAAAGGCAATATCCTTTACGATTTTGGATGTATGCTCATGATCAAAGATCTTTAGCTTTCCAACCAATGTATTTATGGAAAGATTATCAAGGTTATTTCCCTCAACGATTGCATGCTTCTTAGACTCGTATCTTGATGGCAGCGATCTGAGAATTTTCATCACAATGTCCTTTTCAGGAATAGTCTTACCCAATGCAAAAGATGCATTAACAATTTCAGGCACTCTGTGATTAAACTCATCAAATGAATCTTCATCTGCCATACGAAGGTTCTCCCAATCGGAATTAAGGTTTTGAATCCTAGCTTCCTTTTCACTGGAGTTTCCTTCAAATACGGCTTCTAAGATATCCGAAGCATTTTTAGACCTAGTGCAATTTGACACATGGTGCTGAAGATTTGGAGTAATGGCATGCATGATGTCATTCAAACCGTCGGAATTTTGCTTTGCAGCACGTATCTCGGCAGGATTATATTCACCAATATTCTAGGGAACGTTTACATCTCCAACTGCCACAACGGGAGCATCATAGCCATTAACAACATATACCCATGATTGAAAATCACGTGCTTGAAGAAAAGCTCGCATAACAATTTTCCACCATATGTAATTAGAGCCATCGAAGACTGGTGGTACGTTAATAAAGATAACACCTCTGTCCATAGAGTCAGATCGCTACAAACACAGACTTGTAAGGTCTTGAACGTGTTTGCCTGCTCTGATACCAATTGAAAAAGCGGGGGTCTAACAACACCACCCAATATTTTGCTTAGAAATCTGTATTAACAAACTCGAATATACTTTTAAGAGAATCAACAAGACTCAATCAATTAAAAGTACATCAACGAGTTTATATCTCTCTCTCTTGATTTGATTTCCTCAAACAGAAACTGCGAGTACTAATCAAATACAAGGAATAACTTGGATGGTGCTAAAGACCAATATGCAAGGATCAATCAATGACAATCAACAACCAAAGGTTGGATTACTCGAATTGATGATCTAACGCACAACCTCTATTATTTCAATTATAAAGATAAAACAATATAATGCGGAAACTGAAATAACACAGACACCAGAAATTTTGTTAACGAGGAAACCGCAAATGCAGAAAAACCCGGGACCTAGTCCAGATTGAACGCACACTGTATTAAGCCTCTATAGACACTAGCCTACTCCAAGCTAACTCCGGACTGGACTGTAGTTGAACCCCCATCAGTCTCCCACTGATCCAAGGTACAATTGCACTCTCTACGCCTCTGATCCCAGCAGGATACTGCTCACTTGATTCCCTTAGCGGATCTCACCCACAACTAAGAGTTGCTACGACCCAAAATCGCAGGCTTTGACAATAAACAAATCAGTCTCACACAGACAAGTTTATCAAAGGATCAATCTGTCTCGCACAGAAAAACCTTAAAGTTTTTAGTCCGTCTTTTGATAATAATCAAGGTGAACATGAACCAATTAATAATCCGGTCTTATATTCCCGAAAAACAGCCTAGATAAATCAATCACCTCAAAACAATCTTAATCGTATGGTAGCGAAAGAAGATGTTGCGGTATCACAAACAATGAGACGAAGATGTTTGTGACTACTTTTTATATCTTGCTATTGATGGTGGTTTTTAGCTTAGAGTTAAAATCGTAAAACCGTATAACTGACATGACGTCACTATGACCATTAGCACATTTATTGAATCGATCAGCATGCCTACGTAAGAATTACCAGGGTACCTTTTTTTTATGTATCATGTTCCACGGCAGAACCCTTAACATTGACCAACATCATCTATGCCAAACCCTAATTCTCATGCTACTGCGCCAAGGCATGCCAACCATGCCAGCCGCACCACTGTGCCAATGGCAAACCCTGCCAGCCACATCTCCGCGCCAAGGCATGCCAGCCATGCCAACCGCACCACTGTGCCAATGGCAAACCATGCCAGCCACATCTCCGCGCCAAGGCATGCCAACCATGCCAACCGCACCACTGTGCCAATGACAAACCATGCCCGCCACATCTCCGCGCCAAGGCATGCCAACCATGCCAGCCGCACCACTGTGCCAATGGCAAACCATGCCAGCCACGTCTACCACGCCAAGGCATGCCAACCATACTAGCCGCACCATACGCCAATGGCATGCCAAACGCTTGGCCCCACCATGCCAAGCCAACCACACCTTTCCTTGGCCCCAACCATGCTAGCCGCACCATGCACCAATGGCATGCCAAACCCTTGGCCCCACCATGCCAAGCCAACCGAACCTTTCCTTGGCCCCACCATGCCAAGCCATCCGCGCCATTGGCATTGGCCCCTCTATCCCGACCCTCCCTATGCGGCTAGCAAAATGAAGGCGTGCGACGATCAACGACCACCCTTCCATCCTAGATGCAAATGCTAGCCGTCCAAGGTCGCCAAACGACGCATGGTAACCTTTGGGACAAAACCCTAGTTTTGGCCACGCCAAACCGCGCCAAGGCATGCCATGCCACATGTTCCAATGGCATGCCAACCACCTTGCCGCGCCATACCATGTCGGCCTTCCCCATGTGGCTACCAAAACGAAGGAGTGCGACGATCAACGACCACCCTTCCATCCTAGATGAAAATCCTAGCTGTCCAAGGTCGTCAAACAATGCATGGTAATCTTTGAATTAAAACCCTAGTTTTTGCCACACTGCTCCAAGGCATGCGATGCCACATGTGCCAATGGCATGCCAACCACCTTGCCGCGCCATACCATGCCGGCCTTCCCCATACGGCTACCAAAACGAAGGCGTGCGACGATCAACGACCACCCTTCCATCCTGGATGCAAATCCTAACCATCCAAGGTCGCTAAACAACGCATAGTAACCTTTGGTCCAAAACCCTAGTTTTGGCCACGCTAAACCGCGCCAAGGCATGCCATGACACATTTTCCAATGGCATTCCAACCACCTTGTCGCGCCATACCATGTCGGCTTTCCCCATACGGCTACCAAAACGAAGGCGTTCGACGATCAACGACCACCCTTCCATCTTAGATGCAAATCCTAGCCGTCCAAGGTCGCTAAACAACGCATGGTAACCTTTGTCCCAAAACCCTAGTTTTGGCCACGCCAAACCGCGCCAAGGCATACCATGCCACATGTGCCAATGGCATGCCAACCACCTTGCCGCTCCATACCATGCCGTCCTTCCCTATGCGGCAACCAAAACGAAGGCATGTAACAATCAACGACCACTTTTTCATATAAGATGCAGATCTTAGCCGTCCAAGGTTACCAGCTAACACATGGAAACCTTTGGCCCTAGTTTGGTCGCGCCTAAACAAAGCCAAAACCCTAACTTTTGGCCGCGCCTAAACTGGGCCATATTAAAGCCATACTGATCATACTTTCATGCCATTGGCTACCAAACGAAAGGTTGCAATAATCAACAGCTACCTTCCTCTTAAGATGCAAAATCTCGACCGCTGAAGGTGACCACCGAGCCGACAAGTCTCCCAAGCTCAACTTGCTATACAACAACAACATGCTACATGTTTTCCACGAAAACACTCGAGACATCAACACATGTCACAAACTGGGGGATGCTCATTGGGTATTGGTTTGGCGGTTTACAGCGTGCGGCGTACACTACGCTCGTTATAAGATCATAAGGATGAGGCGGCTAGTAAATACAGGGAGTAATGGTGAAACGCTTTATTTTATGGAACATCAATTCCAAGTGTTACCGGTTACCACCTTCTCCCATTTAATCACCCGTTTTACATTTCTTAATGAGACCAGAGTACGTTTCACTTCGACTTGTATAAATATGCATTACCTATTTCCACCGAACGACAAGTTCAGGTCAGGAGGATACAACACTCAAAAAACAATCCTAAGAAAAAAAGCTTTTCCTAAATCCTGAGTGGTACACAATCTTATCACTCTTTGATCAGGCACATGAGACAAGATTTACCAAACAACACAATTAATTTGTGCTGTGGTGAACAACAATTTGTCCACCATTTTCCTCTTGAGAGGAATCCTCAGACTTCTGTTTATCAAAGCGATTTGACCATACTTTCTTCTCTAATGGTTTTATTTTGTCTTTGGAAACCGACTTCTTAGACGAATATAAAATCCTACATACCTCAGCAGTCTTCTGAGCAAGTTTAAGCTTCCTTGCCAATCGATTTGATCTTCGTTGAAGTTTGTTGGAGTGCCTCACTTGATGTTTGTACTTGTAACATCTTGATAGTTCATGACCCTTCTGAAAACAGAACGAGCACATCAAACTTGGATAGTATTCAGGCATCTGTGCTGTGAAAGCAGCCAGACACGTAGTAGATCTTGAAACATTACAACCAGAGTTTCCAAAGGATGGGTCAATTGATTCTTCCAGCTTGATTGGATTCTCTTCTTCACCGAAACCATCAAGGTTGATATATGTATTGCTACAATTATCAAAATCAATGTTTTCACATAGAAGACCAACACTTGATTTCCTATCTTCATCAGAATCATAGATCTCAGACATCTCATCAAGTATTACAACAAGACCTTTGTTCCTAGTGTATTTTCTACGATTTGGGCACTCGTTTGCAAAATGACCAAAACCGTTACACTTAAAGCACTGTGGCATATCCTCGTCATCAGCCTCGTCAGCATCCCTGTTTTTAGGAGGAACGCGATTGCGAGGTTTATCTGACGACCTAGGTTTGTCTCTTGAAAATCGTTTACCTCTCTTCAATAGAAGATCCCTAAACTGTCTTGTGAACAAGGAGACTGATTTGTCAAGATCTTCATCCGAAAAATCACCCTTAGACTGATCATTCTCAGAGACATAAACACTTTTACTTTTATCAAGTAACTTAGTGTTCTTATGTGCTTTAAAGGCAATATCCTCTACGATTTTGGATGTATGCACATGATCAAAGATCTTTAGCTTTCCAACCAATGTATTTCTGGAAAGATTATCAAGGTTATTTCCCTCAACGATTGCATGCTTCTTAGACTCGTATCTAGATGGCAGCGATCTGAGAATTTTCATCACAATGTCCTTTTCAGGAATAGTCTTACCCAATGCAAAAGATGCATTAACAATTTCAGGCACTCTGTGATCAAAATCATCAAATGTATCTTCATCTTCCATACGAAGGTTCTCTCAATCGGAATTAAGGTTTTGAATCCTAGCTTCCTTTTCACTGGAGTTTCCTTCAAATACGGTTTCTAAGATATCCGAAGCATCTTTAGACCTAGTGCAATTTGACACATCGTGCTGAATATTTGGAGTAATGGCATGCATGATGTCATTCAAACCGTAGGAAATTTTCTTTGCAACACGTATCTCGGAAGGATTATATTCACCAATATTCTTGGGAACGTTTACATCTCCAACTGCCACAACGGGAGCATCATAGCCATTAACAACATATACCCATGATTGAAAATCACGCGCTTGAAGAAAAGATCACATAGCAATTTTCCACCATAAGTAATTAGAGCCATCGAAGACTGGTGGTACGTTAATAAAGATAGCACCTCTGTCCATAGAGTCAGATCGCTATAAACACAGACTTGTAAGGTCTTGAACGTGTTTGCCTGCTCTGATACCAATTGAAAAAGCGGGGGTCTAACAACACCACCCGATATTTCGCTTAGAAATCTGAATGAAAAAACTCGAATATACTTTTAAGAGAATCAACAAGACTCAATCAATTAAAAGTACATCAACGAGTTTATATCTCTCTCTCTTGATTTGATTTCCTCAAACAGAAACTGCGAGTACTAATCAAATACAAGGAATAACTTGGATGGTACCAAAGACCAATATGCAAGGATAAATCAATGACAATCAACAACCAAAGGTTGGATTGCTCTAATTGATGATCTAACGAACAACCTCTATTATTTCAATTATAAAGATAAAACAATATAATGCGGAAACTGAAATAACACAGACACCAGAAATTTTGTTAACGAGGAAACCGCAAATGAAGAAAAACCCGGGACCTAGTCCAGATTGAACGCACACTGTATTAAGCCTCTACAGACACTAGCCTACTCCAAGCTAACTTCGGACTGGACTGTAGTTGAACCCCCATCAGTCTCCCACTGATCCAAGGTACAATTGCACTCTCTACGCCTCTGATCCCAACAGGATACTGCGCACTTGATTCCCTTAGCCGATCTCACCCACAACTAAGAGTTGCTACAACCCAAAATCGCAGGCTTCGACAATAAACAAATCTGTCTCACACAGACAAGTTTATCAAAGGATCAATCTGTCTCGCACAGAAAAACCCTAAAGTTTTTAGTCCGTCTTTTGATAATAATCAAGGTGAACAGGAACCAATTAATAATCCGGTCTTATATTCCTGAAAAACAGCCTAGATAAATCAATCACCTCAAAACAATCTTAATCATATGGTAGCGAAAGAAGATGTTGCGGAATCACAAACAATGAGACGAAGATGTTTGTGACTACTTTTTATATCTTGCTGTTGATGGTGGTTTTTAGCTTAGAGTTAAAATCGTAAAACCGTACAACTGACATGACGTCACTATGACCATAAGCACATTTATTGAATCGATCAGCATGCCTACGTAAGAATTACCAGGGTACCTTTTTTTTATGTCTCATGTTCCACGGCAGAACCCTTAACATTGACCGACATCATCTATTCCAAACCCTAATTCTCATGCTACTGCGCCAAGGCATGCCAACCATGCCAGCCGCACCACTGTGCTAATGGCAAATCCTGCCAGCCACATCTCCGCGCCAAGGCATGCCAGCCATGCCACCCGCACCACTGTTCCAATGGCAAACCATGCCAGCCACATCTCCGCGCCAAGGCATGCCAACCATGCCAACCGCACCACTGTGCCAATGACAAACCATGCCAGCCACATCTCCGCGCCAAGGCATGCCAGCCACTCCAGCCGCACCACTGTGCCAATGGCAAACCATGCCAGCCACGTCTACCGCGCCAAGGCATGCCAACCATGCCATCCGCACCACTGTGCCAATGGCAAACCATGCTAGCCACATCTCCGCGCCAAGGCATGCCACCCATGCCAGCCGCACCACTGTGCCAATGGCAAACCATGCCAGCCACGTCTACCGCGCCAAGGCATGCCAATCATACTAGCCGCACCATACGCCAATGGCATGCAAAACACTTGGCCCCACCATGCCAATCCAACCACACCTTGCCTTGGCCCCAACCATGTTAGTCGCAGCATGCGCCAATGGCATGCCAAACCCTTGGCCGCACCATGCCAAGCCAACCACACCTTACCTTGGCCCCACCATGCCAAGCCATCCGCACCATTGGCATTGGCCCCACTATCCCGACCTTCCCTATGCGGCTAGCAAAACGAAGGCGTGCGACGATCAACGACCACCCTTCCATCCTAGATGCAAATGCTAGCCGTCCAAGGTCGTCAAACGACGCATGGTAACCTTTGGCCCAAAACCCTAGTTTTGGCCACGCCAAACCGCGCAAAGGAATGCCATGCCACATGTTCCAATGGCATGCCAACCACCTTGCCGCGCCATACCATGTCGGCCTTCCCCATGTGGCTACCAAAACGAAGGCGTGCGACGATCAACGGCCACCCTTCCATCCTAGATGCAAATCCTATCCATCCAAGGTCTCCAAACAACGCATGGTAACTGATGAGTGCTAAAAAGTGCATATTTCTATATATTTTTCTTGGCATTTAACTCATCTTTTGTGCATTAATTTTACATTTTATCCCATATTCTGTATTTTCGTTGTTTTCAAGAATAAATATTTTTCTTAATTAATTTTGCATTTTTAGGTTGTAAATAAAGTTTGGATGAATTGCGGAGCGAAAAGAGCAGAAAAGTAGTGAAAAGCCGATAAAAATCACGCAAGGAAGCCGCGAGGAATGTTGTGGACAAGACCAAAAGGCTAGAAATGGGCTTAACAAGGAAGAATTGTTCTTAAAGAAGATATGGGCTTGGCATACCCAAGGCACAAAACCCTTACCCAAACCCATTTCCAATATCCATACCCGTATCCTTCGTCAGCCGTCAGATTGGATCACATCTGAATCCAATGGTCACAGCATCGCCAGTACATCAAAGTCTGAAGCTCCTGTCTAACACTACAACACCTAACTCCATCTTGAGACGTCAGTTTCGTTGTATCAGGCATCCGACGGTCGATACCAGCCTCTTCACTTATAGCCGTTAGATCAATCTATCATTTCCGCATCCCACGGCTCATCTTCGCGAATCATCGAGACTTGATGCAACCGCTCAACACCCAAACACCTAACACCTATACCCGCAGAACCAAACACACCCCTATCCCTAATTCCATCGACTCCACCTCCATCTTCTCCACTCCGTCTGCAACAGCCTCACCTTCACCACCAACTCCGCCAACTCCACTGCCTCAACCACCACAATCAAACACCAAAAGCCATCATGGATATCCCTCACCGAAACCCATCATTCCCCTAAACTTCTAGCCATCTATTCTCTCGATTTCTTCCCTGATTTCTCTCTGAAACCCTAGGTAAGAAATCAATAGAATAGGTCGAGTTAGAAACGCAATTGGAAGGCATGGAGAGGAGCAGGAGAGTCAGAGAAGAAATGGGTCGACCTTCTTGAGTGATTTGTCACGTCAAATTAGGTAAAGTCGAACCCTAATTTCAACTGTGTAATTTGGGGATTTTCTCTGTAAACCCTAATTGATTAATTTGGGTATAAATAGAAGGTGTGGGTATGTGTTGTGGATATGCCTGGGCTAGCCAGTGCTTCACCCAAGAGGACTGGAATAGCTAGTGCCTCAAGGGTTAGTTCTTAGTTTAAATTATTTTGTAAATTTCAATTGTATTTGTCCCATCCATGCTCTGATCTTGTTGTGCTTGAACTGTCTAGGATTGAATATCCTTTTAGGTTGTTAAAACACTAAGCAAGCTTCTCTGCGGGTAGTTGCAGTGTGAGAGCCCCAACTAATACTAGGATTAAATTCATCTTAGTGTTCTTAGTAATCTTTCTAGACCAACCCTTAGATGAACAACCGGCTTTGAACCGCAACTGTCATCTAGTTATTCAGAGAGCCTAGAAGCTGACTGATAACTAACAAGGGACAAGAACATAGTTGGAGGACTTAGCTTAGGAAAAGGGTGGATTCAAGATCCTAGTCCCTTCTATACTTCACTGCCTTTGTTTCTTTATCACTGCATGTGTTACTGCCTTGGTTTCTTTGCCACTATCACTCTTTGTCACTCACTGTCACTGTCACCACCTTTGCTTCTTACTCACTGTCATCACTTAGCTTAGATAGAATAGCCTATAAAACTTCAAATTACACACCCTAGTCCCTGTGGAAATGACCCTGGCTTGCACACTCACTACAACAGACCCTGTGCACTTGCAGGTATAACATGTAGGCCTTTCTGTCTCTCCTTATCCTTTGCTCTTGTTTCTTATACATTCCCTGGCCTACCAAGATTTTGGCGCCGCTGCCGGGGACTGGTGCTGTGTAGTTGAAAATAAAAAAAAATAAAAATAGTGTACCTGTCTTAGTGTAACTTAGCCTGTTGTAGCTGTAACTTAGTGTTTTGCTGTTGTAACTTAGTATAACTATATTAGTGTAATAGTTTTAGTATAACTTAGCTATATTAGTATAACTGCATCTGTAACTTAGTGTAGCTCTTAGTGTAACTTAGCTTTAGCTGTAACTGTAGTTCTGCATCTCCTGCATCCATATCTGCATCATTTAGCATCTGCATCTTAGCTGTAAGCATTGCATCCATTGCATCCATATCTGCATACCTGCATCATCTCTAGTTTGCATATTGTCATCATAACTTGCATCTGTCACTTGCATATCATTGCATGCCTGCATCTTCTCCATATCTGCATCTTGCATTTGCATCTGTGTTTGCATCCTTGCTCTTCAGCTTTGCTCATTGCCTGTAGCTTTGCCATGCCCTGTAAGCATGATGCTCTGCAGCCTTGCTTCATCTGCAGCATTGCCCTGTGGCCTAGCACCTATAACATTACCTTGTCTGAAACTTGCTGCCTGAGCATACTTGTTATTTTCTTGTTGTGCTGCTTGCCCTTTTTACTCATTGCTTCTTTGCCTCACCCATTTGCTTCAAAGAGACTGATCTTCTCTTTTGAGCCAACATGTGCTGCTACAGCCAGCCTCTGGTGCTGCTGCTGTTTTCTGTGTTGCTGCTGTTGCTGTCTTGCTGCCTCCTACTGCTGCTGCTTCTTCTTCTTGTTGCTGTTGCTGATGAGCCTCTGGTGCTCTTGCTGAAGTTGTTGTTGCTGTGAACCAAGCCCAACTGGGTTGTGCAACTAAAACAGAACAGCTGGGTTGTGCTACAAGAGTAAGCCTGAACTGTGGGCTTGACCCAAACAAAAGTTGACAACCATTTTCAAACCTAGTTGCACTTCTTTTTGGGCTGTGTAAATTCTAAAAGTGATTATGGGCTTGTGAATTGGACTGTGGACTTAGTTACATTTTGGGCCTCAAACTGAAATTTGTTTAAACTGTGGGCTCCAACCATTCGTGGGCTTAGACTCAACTGAACTTTAGACCCCTACATTGTGAGCTTAGACCCAGACCAAAAATTTGAAAAACGTTTTAAAGTTTTAAAACCCAGCTGGGCCTCGCATTCCAGTTAACTGCTAGCCCAAAAACCCAACTGTTTCTGAACTCTGGGCTTGTTTCTGAACTGTGGGCCTGAACCAAACTTCGAGTGGGCCAAATTTTCAAAATTCCAAAAAACCAACGGTGAGATTTACTCACCAACAGTGGGCCTAAGAATCAAAGTTTTTAAAACAAATTTGGGCTCCAAAAACAACCCATCTGGGCTTCAGAGCAAGCTTTGCCCCAAACGGTTGGGCTCTTTTATTCAAAACCTTTTGCTGGGCTCAATTCAAACTGATTCGTTGGGCTTCACTTCACACTCATCTAGGCTTCATTTTGCACAGCAGTTGTGGGCTGTTTTCAAATTTCTAGTGGGATGTGCATTCTTCCACCAATGTGGGCGTGCTCCCGATTTTAAAACCAAATTTTTCTTTTCAAAACCCATTAAAAACCAAATGATTCCCTAAAAACCAAAATTTTTCTTTTTCCCATCAAAACCAAATGTCTCCCGACAAAACCAAATTTTTCCCAAAAAGTCCAATCCCATTAAAAACCAAATTTTCTTGTATAGAATCTAATAGATAGTTTCTTAGTTAAATCTTTTGTTTCTTTTGTACATATTTTTCTAATCCAATGTGACTCTTAACTGAAATATGTTGGATTTTTGCCTTGAATAACGGAGTTCTAATTTTGCTTTCGCCGTCAAATCGGGTATTCTCTTTCCTTTTTCTCTACTCACCATAATCCTCTTTGTATGTTTTAATTCTTTTCATATTTTGGAACATTGAGGACAATGTTTAGTTTAGGTTTGGGGGTATAGAGTAGATATCCTGATAACATGCTATAATCGAAAAATAGAACTCCTTCCTTTCTGAAAAAAATAAAAATAAAAAATGAAAAAATGAAAATAAAAAATATAAAATTGAAAAAAACATAAAAATGGAGCTCATTTACCTTGAAATGTTGACTCTTGTGCATGTATGTAAACATAAGGATTCTTAGTCTAGATATCTAGGCACCCTGATTCTAGCACAATTCACATAGTGATAAGAAACTTGCACGTGCACGATCTACCAATACATGTATAGCCTCATCCTTGAGGTGTTCTATCGGAAGTCACGATTGCCAATCACTTTAGAATACTGAACGAAACTTGACTAGCTTGTTCTTTGGTTGGTTGGGATAGAAGGTGGAGGTTACATTAAGAAAGACAACCATCGAATTTAACTGGGTGCATCAAAAAGGGCTACCTCTTGCTAAGAGTCATGTAATTTTTTGTTTCCTTTTGTATATGTATCAAAAGTGTTACCATGTTAAAAAAAATAAAAATAAAAAAAATGATGTATATATTCAGAAAAAAAAAATATCCTGATAACATGCTATAATCGAAAAATAGAACTCCTTCCTTTTTGAAAAAAAAAATCAGGTATTTATCAATTCCATCCTCTCTTGTTCCAAAAATAAAAGAGAGTAGTCAATGTAAATAAGAGTCATGTAAAGAGTCATCTTTTGTGTTTTTGGGTTATAAGCAAGGAAGGGTGTATTCCATTGATGTACAACGCGAGTAATTGTGAAATACCTCCAACTCATTCACAATTCTCGTAAAGTCCGGACAGCTATCTAGATTTCGACCTCGGTTCTTAGCCTGAGAAACTATCTCTTGGTGATTAGTAGTCATAACATCCGATCTTTCTTTACACATGTGTAGATACACTTTACACTCTTATCACATGTCTTTATTTGTTATCAGTGCTAGGATTGTGTCTTTGATAGCTAGATTGACATCTCCATTTTGTTGTGAGCTTCTACTGTCTTGCACATGTCACATTTCATGGAATCTGAGCTTATATTTTGTCCTAGAACTTTGTAGGTACGTTCTAAGCAAACCTTCACGAGACTTCAACTCGTCCACTAGGGACACTTAGTGGTTTAAAAGGCTTATTGCATTCGCTAAATGCAATCGAGAGACCAGCGACAGTGGTATAGTTAGGATTTCCTTAGTTTTGTTTTACTTGAGGACAAGTAAAATTCAGGTTTGGGGGTATTTGATGAGTGCTAAAAAGTGCATATTTCTATATATTTTTCTTGGCATTTAACTCATCTTTTGTGCATTAATTCTACATTTTATCCCATATTCTGTATTTTCGTTGTTTTCAAGAATAAATATTTTTCTTAATTAATTTTGCATTTTTAGGTTGTAAATAAAGTTTGGATGAATTGCGGAGCGAAAAGAGCAGAAAAGTAGTGAAAAGCCGATAAGAATCACGCAAGGAAGCCGCGAGGAATGTTGTGCACAAGACCAAAAGGCTAGAAATGGGCTTAACAAGGAAGAATTGTTCTTAAAGAAGATATGGGCTTGGCATACCCAAGGCCCAAAACCCTTACCCAAACCCATTTCCAATATCCATACCCGTCTCCTTCGTCAGCCGTCAGATTGGATCACATCTGAATCCAATGGTCGCAGCATCGCCAGTACATCAAAGTCTGAAGCTTTTGTCTAACACTACAGCACCTAACTCCATCTTAAGCCGTCAGTTTCATTGTATCAGGCATCCGACGGTCGATATCAGCCTCTTCACTTATAGCCGTTAGATCAATATATCATTTCCGCATCCCACGGCTCAGCTTCGCGAATCATCGAGACTTGATGCAACCGCTCAACACCCAAACACCTAACACCTATACCCGCAGAACCAAACACACCCCTATCCCTAATTCCATCGACTCCACCTCCATCTTCTCCACTCCGTCTGCAACAGCCTCACCTTCACCACCAACTCCGCCAACTCCACTGCCTCAACCACCACAATCAACCACCAAAACCCATCATGGCTATCCCTCACCGAAACCCATCATTCCCTTAAACTTCTAGCCATCTATTCTCTCGATTTCTTCCCTGATTTCTCTCTGAAACCCTAGGTAAGAAATCAATAGAATATGTCGAGTTAGAAACGCAATTGGAAGGCATGGAGAGGAGAAGGAGAGTCAGAGAAGAAATGGGTCGACCTTCTTGAGTGATTTGTCACGTCAAATTAGGTAAAGTCGAACCCTAATTTCAACTGTGTAATTTGGGGATTTGGGGATTTTCTCTGTAAACCCTAATTGATTAATTTGGGTATAAATAGAAGGTGTGGGTATGTGTTGTGGATATGCCTGGGCTAGCCAGTGCTTCACCCAAGAGGACTGGAATAGCCAGTGCCTCAAGGGTTAGTTCTTAGTTTAAATTATTTTGTAAATTTCAATTGTATTTGTCCCATCCATGCTCTGATCTTGTTGTGCTTGAACTGTCTAGGATTGAATATCCTTTTAGGTTGTTAAAACACTAAGCAAGCTTCTCTGCGGGTAGTTGCAGTGTGGGAGCCCCAACTACTACTAGGATTAAATTCATCTTAGTGTTCTTAGTAATCTTTCTAGACCAACCCTTAGATGAACAACCGGCTTTGAACCGCAACTGTCATCTAGTTATTCAGAGAGCCTAGAAGCTGACTGATAACTAACAAGGGACAAGAACATAGTTGGAGGACTTAGCTTAGGAAAAGGGTGGATTCAAGATCCTAGTCCCTTCTATACTTCACTGCCTTTGTTTCTTTATCACTGCCTGTGTTACTGCCTTGGTTTCTTTGCCAGTATCACTCTTTGTCACTCACTGTCACTGTCACCACCTTTGCTTCTTACTCGCTGTCATCACTTAGCTTAGCTAGAATAGCCTATAAAACTTCAACTTACACACCCTAGTCCCTGTGGAAATGACCCTGCCTTGCACACTCACTACAACAGACCCTGTGCACTTGCAGGTATAACATGTAGGCCTTTCTGTCTCTCCTTATCCTTTTCTCTTGTTTCTTATACATTCCCTGGCCTACCAGTATCCTTTGAATTAAAACCCTAGTTTTTGCCACACCGCTCCAAGGCATTCCATGCCACATGTGCCAATGGCATGCCAACCACCTTGCCGCGCCATACCATGCCGGCCTTCCCCATGCGGCTACCAAAACGAAGGCGTGCGACGATCAATAACCACCCTTCCATCCTGGATGCAAATCCTAGCCATCCAAGGTTGCCAAACAACGCATAGTAACCTTTGGTCCAAAACCTAGTTTTGGCCACGCTAAACCGCTCCAAGGCATGCCATGCCACATGTGCCAATGGAATGCCAACCACCTTGTCGCGCCATACCATGCCGGCCTTCCCCATGCGACTACCAAAACGAAGGCGTTCGACGATCAACGACCACCCTTCCATCTTAGATGCAAATCCTAGCCGTCCAAGGTCGCTAAACAACGCATGGTAACCTTTGTCCCAAAACCCTAGTTTTGGCAACGCCAAACCGCGCCAAGCCATGCCATGCCACATGTGCCAATGACATGCCAACCACCTTGCCGCGCCATACCATGCCGGCCTTCCCTATGCGGCTACCAAAACGAAGGCCTGCAACAATCAACGGCCACTTTTTCATATAAGATGCATATCTTAGCCGTCCAAGGTTACCAGCTAACACATGGAAACCTTTGGCCCTAGTTTGGTTGCGCCTAAACAAAGCCAAAACCCTAACTTTTGGCCGCGCCTAAACTGGGCCATATTAAAGCCATACTGATCATACTTTCATGCCACTGGCTACCAAACGAAAGGTTGCAATAATCAACATCTACCTTCCTTTTAAGATGCAAAATCTCGACCGTTGAAGGTGACCACCGAGCCGACAAGTCTCCCAAGCTCAACTTGATAGACAACAACAACATGCTACATGTTTTCCTCGAAAACACTCGAGACATCAACACATGTCACAAACTGGGGGATGCGCATTAGGTATTGGTTTGATGGTTTACAGCGTGCGGCGTACACTACGCTCGTTATAAGATCATAAGGATGAGGCGGCTAGTAAATACAGGGAGTAATGGTGAAACGATTTCTTTTATGGAATATCAATTCCAAGCGTTACCGGTTAACACCTTCTCCCATTTACTCACCCGTTTTCCATTTCTTAATGAGACCAGAGTACGTTTCACTTCGACTTGTATAAATAGGCATTACCTATTTTCACCGAACGACAAGTTCAGGTCAGGAGGATACAACACTCAGAAAACATTTGCTAGATTTCCATCTGTTAGCTTCCCACTTTCTGATACAAGTCGTGAAACAATTACTCTTGCAGAATCAACTATTCTGGTCTCAACACTTTCTTCGCTTTTCTCCCCAAAACCAACCCTTCTCCTTCACTTTGTGACCGAAACAAGTCTGGAAAGGTCATTTCTTGGTTTAGGCCGGATTTGTACAGATTGATCTCTAGAATATAAAGTACTCACTTGCAGTACATTGTTTAGGGTTTAAATTCGTTTCTCACCCACACACCCGAAATTACCAAAATCAACAGAAACCTTTTTCACCCTCAAACAATTGGCGACCACTGTGGGAGATTGATCTATCGGTTACAATGTCAATTTTCGACCATCGATCTCATGCTTTGACCCAGACATCAAGGCAGTAGAAGCAGGCGATCCGCTCAGGGATCGACGACTCAGTTACCAGACGACCCGATTATCAGTCTTGATACAGAGAGGGATGACTGGGGATTGCCTAGAGGTTAAAAGAGAACGGTCCAACCAGGGATCGACGACTATCAGATGAGACGGCTGCGGACTTTCCACAATCACGGCGGTGCCTCCCGTAAAACTCGTTCTTACACCCGGAAGATTCCCTTTTCATCAGGAGACCCGAAAAACCGAGTAGTCTTACCTAGAAAAAATACATGGTTTGCTATTTCAAGTTTTCACGGGAATGATGAAACCGATAGCCATGTTATGTTTCATCCTGTGTCATCTACAGACACGCAACGCTTACGGTTCCATGGTTTTCCTAGGATGTTTGCGTCACTTGCAATCGTAATCAAGACAACATCATTCCCAAAACAATCCATTCCAAAACAATTCATTCCAAAAGAATAATCCAAAACCCTCAAGGTAACATTTGTCTATCAACCCAAAAAACCAGGAAATCAAAACCATAAACTAGGCGTCTCATTTGCCTTTCAAATAAATAAAAATAAAAATAAGAAGTTCAGAAGAAAGAAATACATTCAAGGAAAGTTTTTCAACAATGGCTTGCTCTTCTTAGTAAGAGCCTCCTTCGTGCTTTGGAGAGCCGCCCTCTTCAACTTCAGCTTCCTGGACAATTTTTCGACTTCCGCTTTCTGCTTCTTCACCATATCCGCATAAGGACCTTCGACTGTTTCGACCAACAACTTTTCAACCTCAGAGAAACCTTCAACGAACCAAGGAACATTGAACTCTAAGTTTACACACATGTCACGATGGAACCTCCAGCTCGAGATTACAACCTCAGAAACAGTATTACCGGTCACATTGCACACGTCGTCAATCGAAGGCAAAGCTTCCTCCACACGCTTAACCAACGCAAATCGACTAGTAACCTTCTTGGTCATGGAGATTTGTCCGTAGCTTTCCCATATCTTGGTGTATAGCGCCGCATGTTTGGCTGGCACGCTAAATCCCCCGATCAACACATGATCCGGATAAGGAACCAGGTATGGAGGGTTGAAAATGGCGCCCGCGTCTACATCAGCAACCAACAAGGATTCCTAACGATAATTTCACCTGCGGCCACTGGAGTACTCTCCATTGTCTGAGTCACAACGACGTTTTCATCTCGATCAACATCCATTCCAAGGTCGCCCGGTGCAGCTGCCACAATTGGAGACAAAGCTGTATCACCACCAGTCTCCGTCTCAGGGCCATCTTCATAAATGGTTTCCCCCTATGACATCATGGATTAGATATTTTCCAAAGAGAAAGAAAAAAAAACATGCGGGAGATTCACTGATTCGCTTTCAGACTGGCTAGAGGAAGACTCAGCACTACTATCGGAAGAACTACTCTCGCCATCACTGAACTCTGAGATTTCATCCTTCTCGGGTTCCCCATCGCCACGGATGGGCTCAGCACTGACACCCTCCGTCACGAGAAGCGATGTTTTCTGACTACTTGCAAGTTTGGTAAAGGCGTTCACGCTGCTGAGACCCTAGGCAAGATACAAAGACGGATACTCAGGAAAGAAACAAGGATATACACGATCCAACTAAAGTCAAGAGGAAAATCACACGTACCCGCATATTGGATGAACTGAAAGTCGGTAGGGCAGTCGAAACTATCTGGGAACCATCTGCACGGCTTTTAGATCTTCGCTCCTTCACTTGGGGACTATCTGCATTCGGTCTAATGGATTTTCGCTTGGGCGAAGAAGGATCCCTCAGCAGTGGATGCTCCGCTAAAACCGCAGGAGAAGGCTTTCCATGACGGTTTTCTACCACATCATTCACGAATCCATGGAAAACGAGAAACTCATCCTGCCAAAATATGTTATATTTGGAGGTTGTTGATGGATTTGGTTCCGCAAGCAGGAAAGGGAGACTTTTACCAGACACAAGAACAGTAGCATCGAGAACAGTTGGCAACGAGACTTATGGAACAACCGGCTGACGAACAAGTGGGACCCCTTGGTCAAAACCCATATGCCGAGCCACCCTATCGATATTGTAAGAGACTGCTTTGCGATATCCTCGAAAGAAAGACGACACATAACTGGGCGTGCAGCTTCGCATGAACACCATCTCTCCAACACTCATATCCTCTTTATCAGAAGACAAAGACATGCTCGGAGCAGGAGAAAAGGTACTGATCTGAGTTATGGACGCATGCACCGGAGCCCATGGACGAAAATTGACCGTGTGCGAGTTGTCAAGGAATCCAACCAGGTTCGAACCAATCTTTGGGCGCCTATTCGACCAGCGCAGTAGCCTAGAGCCACCCGAACACTCGGGAAGTACGACCAACGGTTTTGGAGCATACCTTTCGAAGTGCTCCCACAGCCACGCTTGGAGAAAAACGGCATGAATATACGAATCCACTTTCATGTAACCATTTGAAGCGCACATGTCCGCGACTAACTGATCCAATTGTGTGTACAGAGAACCAAGAGTTAAGCCGCCAATAGGGAGAAAGACACCTTTTGCCAATTTTATGGCAAACTTGATAAGTTCCTGTCTTATCTCCTTCTTACCCGAGCCGTTATCGAAAATATCTCTGGATAACCAAAGAGCCAAGAACGCCGTGACATGAAGCGTACTATTCTTCTGATTCGGCTCCAACTCATCGGAAAACCACTGAGACACCCACCAGCCATAGAAGCACCTCGTCTCATTTTCTTTCCGAACGAATCCTTTTGATTTTGAAACCAGAGCGACGCGCATTTCTTCTTCATCTGCAGACAATTTGACATCGAGGTTTCCTATTAAAGGAAGGTTCAGCAACACGACCACGCTCTCTAAGGAGATAGTCATTTCACCCTACCTGCATATGGCCGTGTGAGTGTCTGGACACCATCTGGAAATAAAAGCAACCAAGCTTGGAATATCTTTCCTAATTTAAAGCACCGCGGAAGCCGCGACAACATCAATGATCTGCGCCTTGGTCAAACTGGCTTTTACACATTCCTGGCTTATCATGAATCGCATCTATTTCTCAAAGGGACGCAACGAACTCACAAATATTTTAAAGTCAATAGGAGAAGCATAATATTCTTTCCTCTGAAGACAAAACCTTATCACACCTCCTGGTCGAACCGACCGGGCCTCTCCTTCACTTTCCGGACCAGTCAGAAGAATCGACACATACTTGGGATGATTTCTCCTAATCGTGGCAGATGTTGTAAAGAACTCATCATCTATGTTCGGCTTGGAATTGCCAACATCTTTCGGTACGGCAGAACTTTTCTCAAATGACATCCTAACGAAAATTCTCTCACGCTACTTCCACCTTCGAAATAACTACAATGGAACAATACAAAGAGAAATTATTACGGAAAGTGCATGGAAATTATTTTATCAGACACAGGATATCCATCCTGGACGCAAGCCAATTTGGTTCAAAGTCATAATGCGCATAGGCAAAGAAATGGGGACTGACAAACCCTGTATCACCATCTCATGCCAAGACCATACCCTGCAGCGGGAAATTTGCGCCCGACCGAGGAGGCGCGCCCACCACCACGGGAACCATACACACGCTCACACCAAGAAAAAGGAGTAAAACCTAGAAGCTAGGTTTTCGCGGGAAGGGAATGACAATTACCATCTCATGCATGCCTACTTTGCACGGTAATTGAGGCGGCCAACATCACTACGGTATTCACGCCTAAATGTTACTACAAGTTCGTGCAAAGCATACCTACGGCTAGGATTCATACTAACGCAGAAGGACAACATTTATACAAGTTCATGAAAAGGTACGCCTACAGCTAGGGTTTGCACTAACACAAAAAAAAAAAAAAAAAGCAAGTTAAAGAGGAAGTGTTGGAAGACATACCTGGGATTCGCTCGTCCTCTTTACTGTTACCACACAGCCAAAATAAAAAAAAATATAGGTGTGAAGTAAAAGGAGAGGCTGAACCTCCTTTTATAGGCGTGATACTTGGGAGTTTGAATAAGGAAGGACTTCCTATTTGAGTCAAGTAAGGAAAAGAGGCAACCGAGCCCGCGAAGACAAATCACCATGCCAAGCCCGTCTGTGCCATTGCCTTGTACCCACCACACCAAGCCGTCCGCCATGCTTGCCTCGCCAGGACCGCGCCATGCCTTGGCCCCACATGCCAAGTTGTTCGCGCATGCTTTGCCTCACCAAACTGCGTCATTGACTTGGCCACAACATACCAAGCCGTCCGCGCCATGACTTGCCACACCAACACCGACAACTCGCCAAGCCAGCATCATGATGTTCCCTAACCCATCCAAGGTGCTGCATAGCCAGACTAAGCCGATGATCTTCATCTCACCACTTCAAGGTCTACACCACGAATAGAATCTACGCAAGGCCACCAAACACGAGGATCATGGACTCTCCTTACCTCTCGAAAAGGTTAGTCGGACCTTCCTGACCATCTTTCCACGACTTCTCGTTTCGATTTTTTTCCTTGCCCGTCACCATCTTATGCTTACCTCACAACAATGCTCCTGTTACGAGTTAAGCAGGGGACTTAATGTTGATGGTGGTTTTTAGCTTAAGGTTAAAATCGTAAAACCGTACAACTGACATGATGTCACTATGACCATTAGCACATTTATTGAATCGATCAGCATGCCTACGTAAGAATTACCAGGGTACCTTTTTTTATATGTGTCATGTTCCATGGCATAACCCTTAATATTGACCGACATCATCTATGCCAAACCCTAATTCTCATGCTACCGCGCCAAGGCATGCCAGCCACATCTCCGCGCCAAGGCATGCCAACCATGCCAGCCGCACCACTGTGCCAATGGCAAACCATGCCAGCCACATCTCCGTGCCAAGGCATGCCAACCATGCAAGCCGCACAACTGTGCCAATGGCAAACCATGCCAGCCACATCTCTGCGCCAAGGCATGCCAACCATGCTAGCCGCACCACTGTGCCAATGGAAAACCATTCCAGCCACCTCTACGGCGCCAAGGCATCCCAACCATGCTAGCCGCATCATACGCCAATGGCATGCCAAACCCTTGGCCCCACCATGCCAAGCCAACCGCACCTTGCCTTGCCTTGTCCCCAACCATGCTAGCCGCACCATGCGCCAATGGCATGCCAAACCCTTGGCCCCACCATGCCAAGCCAACCGCACATTGCCTTGGCCCCACCATGCCAAGCCATCCGCGCCATTGTCCCTGGCCCCACCATGCCGGCCTTCCCTATGCGGCTACCAAAACGAAGGCGTGCGATGATCAACGACCACCCTTCCATCCTAGATGCAAATCCTAGCCGTCCAAGGTCGCCAAACGACGCATGGTAACCTTTGTCCCAAAACCCTAGTTTTGGCCACGCCAAGGCATGCCATGCCACATGTGCCAATGGCATGCCAACCACCTTTCCGCGCCATACCATGTCGGCCTTCCCCATGCAGCTACCAAAACGAAGGAGTGCGACGATCAACGGCCACCCTTCCATCCTAGATGCAAATTATAGCCGTCCAAGGTCGCCAAACAACGCATGGTAACCTTTGGTCCAAAAGCCTAGTTTTGACCATGCCAAACCGCGCCAAGGCATGCCATGCCACATGTGCCAATGGCATGCCAACCACCTTGCCGCACCATACCATGCCGGACTTTCTCATGAGGCTACCAAAACGAAGGCGTGCGACGATCAACAACCACCCTTTCATCCTAGATGCAAATCCTAGCCGTCCAAGGTCGCCAAACAACGCATGGTAACCTTTGGCCCAAAACCCTAGTTTTGGCCACACAGTGCCAAGGCATGCCATGCCACATGTGACAATGGCATGCCAACCACCTTGCCGAACCATACCATTCCGGCCTTCCCCATGCGGCTACCAAAACGAAGGCGTGCGACGATCGACGGCCACCCTTCCATCATGGATGCAAATCCTAGTCGTCCATGGTCGTCAAACAACGCATGGTAACCTTTGGCCCAAAACCCTCATTTTGGCCACGCCAAACCGCGCAAAGGCATATGCCATGCCACATGTGCCAATGGCATGCCAACCACCTTGTCGCGCCATACCATGTCGTCCTTCCCATGCGGCTACCAAAACGAAGGCGTGCGACGATCAACGGCCACCCTTCCATCCTAGTTGCAAATACTAGCCGTCCAAGGTCGCCAAAAAACACATGGTAACCTTTGGCCCAAAACCCTAGTTTTGGCCACGCTAAACCGCGCCAAGGCATGCCATGCCACATGTGCCAATGGCATGCCAACCACCTTTCCATGCCATACCATGCCGGACTTCCCTATGCGGATACCAAAACGAAGGCCTGCAATAATCAACGACCACTTTTTCATCTAAGATGCAGATCTTAGCCGTCCAAGGTTACCAGCTAACACATGACAACCTTTGGCCCTAGTTTGGTCGCGCCTAAACAAAGCCAAAACCCTAACTTTTGGCTGCGCCTGGCCATATTAAAGCCATACTGATCATACTTTCATGCCACTGGCTACCAAACGAAAGGTTGCAATAATCAACGACTACCTTCCTCTTAAGATGCAAAATCTCGACTGTTGAAGGTCATCACCGATCCGGCAAGTCTCCCAAGCTCAACTTGCCAGACAACAACAACATGCTACATGTTTTCCACGAAACCACTCGAGATATCAACACATGTCACAAACTGGGGGATTCTCATTGGGTATTGGTTTGGAGGTTTACAACGTGCGACGTACACTACGCTCGTTATAAGAAAGTGTCATAAGGATGAGGCGGTTAGTAAATACGGGGAGTAATGGTGAAACACTTTCTTTTATGGAACATCAATTCCAAGCGTTACCGGTTACCACCTCCTCCCATTTACTCACCCGTTTTCCATTTCTTAATGAGACCAAAGTACGTTTCACTTCGACTTGTATAAATAGGCATTACATATTTCCACCGAACGATAAGTTCAGGTCAGGAGGATACAACACTCATAAAACATTTGCTAGCTTTCCATCTGTTAGCTTCCCACTTTCTGATACAAGTCGTGAAACAACTACTATTCCAGAATCAACTATTCAGGTCTCAGCACTTTCTTCGCTTACCTCCCCAAAACCAGCCCTTATCCTTCACTTTGTGACCGAAGCAAGTCTGGAACGGCCATTTCCTGGTTTAGGCCGGATTTGTACAGATTGATCTCTCGAATCTAAAGTACTCCCTTGCAGTACATTTTTTAGGGTTTAAATTCGTTTCTCACCAACACACCCGAAATTACCAAAATCAACAGAAACCATTTTCACCCTCCAACACTTGCCTATTGGAGATATTAATCTCAAGCCAATCAATCTGAGTGTACTCGTACTATAGAAGATGCAAGATCAGATCACACAACTACGATAAAAGTAGTATCAATCTGGCTTCACAATCCCAATGAAGTCTGTAAGTCGTTAACCTGGTTTTAGAAGAAGAAAACCAAAGGTTAAAGAAGAAATGACTCTAGCACAAAAACTAGTATCACACGTGAGGTGTGGGGATTAGTTTTACAGAGTTGCTAGATGTCCCCTTATATAGTCTTTCAAATCAGGGTTTCTCCTTGGTCACAAAGCAAACAATATCCACCGTTAGATGAAAACCTGATTTAGATTCAAGCTAATATTTCTCAACCGTTAGATCGAAAACTTAGCTTGTGATACACAAATGAAATGCACACTTCTAGGTTTGTTAACCGTACCCAAACGTGTACATTGTTGGTTCAACAATAGTTAACCAAAAGTTTAGCCATATGAGCATTTCATACCAACCATATTCGCTTTAAATGGTAACAGTTTCTCCTTGTTCATGCTTTTAGTTTCATCTTTAGAACATTGAGGACAATGTTAGATTTAAGATTGGGGGTATGGGAGAAACTTTTTAGTTGCAATTAGTAAACTCCAGAGCCTAGAAATTTATGCCTATTAAGGTTTGCACTAACCAATCTAAGTGGATGTGAACATCTTGGTTATAGGAGTTGAGGAACCAATCTGATTAGATGGAAACATTGAAAGAGTCTATTCATAAAAGCACAGAGCTCAGGTGTTAGTAATAACATGATAGTTTCACCATATCTCGTTGAGTCCTTTTCACTTCTATTCTTATTTTATTTTTTCATTTTAAACTATGTTTCTCTAAGTGATTAGGTGGGGCACACGATTCAAGTTGTTACCACTGCTAGGGTGAATTAGAGTGACTGAGTTACTAAAAAAAAAAAATACCGGACCAGTTAGACCAATCAGAATAAGTATTAACACTTGGATAGCTATATGCGTGTGTTCTCCCTGTTTCCGTCGCCTAAACAAGCGTGGAGTGCAGGACCCGTGGGAACTATCATGTAATCTGCTGACAAGAAGCATGCGCTTGGATCAAAAAGATGTATTCATTTCGTTAAGTTAAAAAAATGGTTATTGTTCTGTGTAGTCAACTGCTGGTTCCCTTGTATTTGCCAGTTTGTTGATCTAGATTTAAGTTATTGACCACTGGTTCCCTTGTATATGCCAGTTGTGTTGATATTAGTCAGACCAATATCTCAGTCCATTAGGATAGGTTCATTCTGGCACTGGCCTTCAGACAGATATGTGAAACATCGATCATTTGGTTAACATCAAAACCATCTACATTTTTCTATTTCCATCTCCTTTTTCTATCCATATGATTAGTTTGACTCCGAATATGATGTCCATAGTGCAACTAACTGAGTAGAGCTCTGTCACTTTATATGAATTTTAGTATGCTTGAGTGTAAACTCGTGTACAACAATTGGAATTTCGCATCAGGGTATTTCCTCCTGTAGTCAGTGATTGTAAGCCAACCAAGGAGATTCTTTAGTGCCTTCCAAGGTTCTGCATAGATAAGCTAGGGTCTGGAGTAATGGTTTTGTGGGCACACCTCTGGTAAACCCTCCCGAGATTAACTCGATTTTATTTATTTTTTATTAGTTTTGCTCGAGGACTAGCAAATAATAAGTTTGGGGGTATTTGATAGACAAATTTTTGTGTTTAATTTGATCTCAATACTATATATTGTTGGCACTCGAGTTTGTACTAATTTTGGTGTTTTATGTGTTTGTAGGCACCTTTGGAAAAAAAAACATTTTTTGGAAAATTCGGCTCGAAAAGTTGGTAAAAGCCCCGGAGGACACGTGTTATTCGGACTCTCACCGTTGGATAGGGGTGCCCCCTTTCTTCTTCACATTTCAAATAATCGAATTTGGCGGGAAATTCTTTCACGTCTGCATGAATTTTGGATTCGAACTCTCAGGCAGTTTTAAAGAGATTCAACAATGTAAATCATTTGGGCTGGACTTGGTAGAGCAAAACAACGTTAGTTTAATCAATTGGATCAACTGAATTGGGCTGGATCGAGTGAAACAGAGCTCAACAGGGAACTGCAGTAAAGAAGAAATATTTCATCGAATATTTGATTCGATGCGTATTGCATGGGACAAGATTTTCTTCTTTACTCAACAAAATTCGTCCCTATCAAATCAGGATAAAAAAGGAAAGACAGCTTAGAAGACGCAAAGAAGAGAAAGAAAATATTCTCGTATCTGCCAGTTTTGAAGAGAAATTATATGGAGTTAACTCGAAATATTTCAATGCCTGTCGAGTATAAAAAGGCCTGTTGGGTCGATTAGGAAAGGGGTGGAGAGTTGGAGGTCGAGAGTTGGGAGTAGAGAGGAGAGCGCTGCAGAGGAAGAATCCACCATTTATCTTTGTTGCTGCTGCTGCCATTGATGAAGATGAAGAACACGAAGAACAAACAGCCAAAAACCGTCGTTCTTCAACAGTGACAACGACCAGTTCCTGTGGGTCGTAGTCAGCTACGCAGACAACAACAGTATTCTTTTATCGTTCTTTGTAATGGTGTTTGCAACAATTATAAACGTTGCAAACACCCGATTTTCATCATTTTCTCTTTATTTCATCACTGTGAACCATTTTTGAGCCATAAATAATTATTTGAGAGCATTTTTACTATGATGAGTTAAACCCCAACACTGGGACGACGGAGGAGGCCGAGCTTCATACATGGGTAATTTAATTAATTCTTTTTAAGATTTTTGCATTAAAAATTAATTGAAATATGATTTGATTAAATTGGGTGTTATTTGATTAGATGGGTCATGCTTAGCTTAGGTGATTTGATGTTCCATGCTTAACATTTACAATCAATTTTTTGAGAATCTACTTTGGAAAAATAAGAGTCCATATAACTTATGTTTTGAGCGATTATTGTCGAGAATAATTCATTGAGCCCTATTTTATGAAGATTGGCCAAATCATTAGTCCCAGTTCCTCTCACCATTGTTAATATTTTTGTATATATATTTTTATTAAATCTAAAAATTCCATTTCCTTCACAAGTCTGAAACGAATCCTTTTATCACTATCTATAACAACAATCAAACAAATCTGTAATCAACTAGTTAAGTATTTTCCAAAGAGATTTTCGGTCAATATTTTGGTCAGAGCATTTCCAGGAATTATGGAAACCGAATTATATTGCATATCTTGAGAATATTTTCGGTTTTGGAAATTCCTTGGTGTCCAAACTTCCTTGTCTATAAATACTCGAAGTTTGCATTTCTAGCAAACTAATCCTTTGTGACAGCAAACTTCCTCGGTTGTGTTGTTACCGGTGTAGCCGCCTATTCGGAGAGGAGAGTAACCTAATTAGGAGAAATCTCTTACGTCCGCTCAGTTTAAAGTCTTCTTTGGGATTGAGAAGCTCTATTAGTACCGTTGGTGGGAAACTAGATAATTGCGGTTTACCTTGTGTTTTCGATTGATTTGATTGACTAACGGTGGTTGAACTTTGATTGCACCTAGTTTGTTTATGCTTGAGAATCTTCTCTTATGATATAAGATTCAGTCAAACTAGATCGAAGTTTCAACAGGGATCTTTAGACTGTTTTTAGTGCTAAAGACGATCTTGTGATAATCCGTTGTTAACAGACACATGAGATTCAAGTTGTTGTGTGCAGGTGTTTATTGAAGATCTAAGAAGATTTGAAGACAAAGAAGATATTGAAGATTTCTGATTTGGGGTTCATAATCTTTGGTGTGCACAATACTTGTTTCGGTATAATAGAATCCAACTATAATCATTTTATCCTTGTGGTAGATTGGATTGATTAGTTGTATAGATCGACATCAATACAATTCTTTGTGATTTAAATTATTGATTGCAAAACCTTTACAATTACTTCGGTAGTTGAAAACAAGATAGATCTAAGAACCTGACGAAGGATTTTAGTTGAGATAAACAGAAGAGCCTTTGTCAAACTCACATCACTTGGTTGAAGATAGTTGATACCAAACAGATTTGTTGTTCCTTTACTGTTTGGAATACGAAACAAAGGAATTGTTCTAAGTACGTGACTTATTCATAAGTTGGAGGCATGGGAATACAGACCGAACTAGGTGAACTATAGATTTAGCTGCTTGGTCTCAACTATACGAAGTTGGTTTAATTTTGTGTAGCGGCTTAATCCTAAGAGTATTCAATTCTGGACAAGCTCCCGGGGTTTTTCTGCACTTACGGTTTCATCGTTAACAAAATATTTCTGCGCCATTTACTTTATATTTCCTCATTATAATTGTTTTTTTTTATGTAAAATTATTATTATTTTAAATCAAAGAAGAAGTGTTTATATTGTTGATATTGTAATTAAAGTAAATCACACAAACGTTAAATCCTATTTACTTGATAAGAAATCCTATTGTGTTATGTTAAGTCCGAACCTTTTTATCAAGTAAACATACTTAATTGTTGTATTGTCTCGATCTCTTATCCTTAGACGATCACACGAAGTGTGAACCAATTAGTTGCACTCTATCGACTCAGTCCATAGACAATCACTTTCGGAGAAAGGACTTATAGGTAGGAAAAGTTTTAGCTTGAGGTATATTTGGGTACCCTCGCCTTTTCACTCACCCAATATTTCGCTTAGAAATCTGTATGGAAAACTCCAATATACTTTCAAGAGAATCAACTAGACAGTTAGACTTAATCTTAAGAAAAGTATATCAAAGAGTTTATATCTCAATTTCTCAATTCAATCCGCAATCAAACAAATAGGAATTTGCGAGCCTGGTTGAATATAGAGAAATAACTTGAATGGTACCAAAGGCCAATGTTCAAGTGTCAATCAATTCACTCAATAACCCAAAGGCCGGATACAAGTACTGATTGATCTTAACGCATAAACTGTGATATTTATATTATACAAACAAATATAATGCAGAAAAGAAATAACACAGACACCAGAAATTTTGTTAACGAGGAAACCGCAAATGCAGAAAAACCCCGGGACCTAGTCCAGATTTGCACACCACACTGTATTAAGCCGCTACAGACACTAGCCTACTACAAGCTAACTTCAGACTGGAATGTAGTTGAGCCCTAATCAATCTCACACTGATCAAGGTACAGTCGCGTTCCTTACGCCTCTTGAACCACGTCGGATTCTGCGCACTTGATTCCCTTAGCTAATCTCACCCACAACTAAGAGTTTCTACGATCCAAAGTGAAAGACTTGATAAACAAATCTGTATCACAGATAAAATTCTATTGAATAGATAAATGTACGAGTTTTGTTCCGTTTTTTGATAAATCAAGGTGAACAGGAACCAATTGATAAACCAGACTTATATTCCCGAAGAACAACCTAGTATTATCAATCACCTCACAATAATCTTAATCGATTAATGAAACAAGATATTGTGGAATCATAAACGATGAGACGAAGATGTTTGTGACTACTTTTAAATCTTGCCTACCAGAGATAAATCTTGAGCAAAATCTTAAAGAAGATAGTACTCAATCACGATAGAATACAGGATAGTTTTCAATAAATGTTAGCTTAGTGACAATGCATTCAATATTCACCGTTAGATGAAATCCTGATTATATTCAAGCTAATATCTTTCAACCGTTAGATCGAACTTAGCTTGTTTTACACAAATGAAATGCACCATTATTTAGATAAGGGTAACCGCGCCTAGACTTGTACACTTAGTTGGTTCAACGGTGGTTAACCAAAGTTAGCCATATGAGCACTTTCATATCAACCTGATTCATCTTTTTCATAACTAATTCAAATGACTTGAATGAAACTAGTTAGACAATTGTTCAATTGTTTATATTCTCATAGAAGTATATAAGACACAATTGAAGCAAAATCGATTTTGATTCACTTGAATCGTTTCATGAACATTATATCCACGGTTTGCAAATATTTTATTCCTTAATTTATTAAATGTATTGTTCATGAAAAAATCGATTTTAGAACATGACTTACTCAATTATGCAAACGGGTACGCGTACTTGAGTAGCCGGAACAAGTTTGGGTTTCACCAGTACGCGAACGGGTACGCATTGGTACACTCCCAAACTCCAGTAAATATAACGTGAACTTCCGCCAGTACGTGTACGGGTTCGCATACTTGATCTCTGGACTTCCATAACCAGCCAGTACGCGTACGGGTATGCATACCATGGTTCATGGTTTTGGACTTTACACAAATGTGAATACACACACTATGTTTATATCCAATCTTGGTTACATATTCTAAACCCTCATTTCAATCATTGAAACTTTCTTAGAGGATGACGATAGTTGTTATTCACGAACTATTAACATCAAAACGATTTTCAAGTTATTGAAATAATCAATATGAAACATTCCGAGTTACATCAAATGATTGTCTCACACAAATCATATAAGATGTTACAAGGTGATTTTCATATGATCATCTTTTGACCTGTGTTAGGAATAAAAGATTTCGCTTCAACCTGTTGGTTGAAGCGAAATCTTAGCAACACATATTTCGAGAAATAGATACGCGAGATAAACTCGGCTCGAAATATCAAATGTCTATAAATAAAGTCTATATAATAATACGACTTTTGTCTCGAAATAGGAGATAAAATAGATAGACTTTTGAGTGATAGATGAGTTCAAGTCTCCACATACCTTTTGGTTAATGAAGTTCCACAAGTTCCCTTGAGTAGTTATTCGTCTTCAATCGATGAACGTCGTGGAGTTTAAAGCTTAACTACACTTACTATACTAGTCTGACACATCACTATAAGTAGACCAGAAATCAAGACTTATAATTTTGGCAACTAAACTTGACAAATAAGCTTGAGATAGCAACGCTTGCGAGGTCGACCGAGCAATTCTCTAACAGAAACTAAAACGAAAAGAAGATAAAATAAATCTTGATCTTTTTTTTTATCGACAACACAAACAAAAAGTAGAGAAACTCAAAAAGGAAAAGTTACAAAAATAAGAAAATCTTGATCTGGTATCTCTTTGCTAAGCTCACGAAGTTCACTGTTGGTTTGTTTCTACACCACTAAAAGTTATAAAAAGGGCCATTATAATTGGGGCTAAAATTTAGGACATGCGGCGGGTACAAGGTAATCAATATCGGTTGTACATGCCGATATTACAGGTTTTTATCGGATATCGGAAAATACCTATACGATATCGAAAATATCGGCGATACAAAAACGAAATGATATTATCGGTTGTACATGCCGGTACAGACCGATATATCGGTTTTACTTGTACACCGATAATATTGGTTTCGTGAATAAATTTTTCATCAACATGCATCTGGTCTTTACAGACAAGTACAATGTGAATTGGAGAAGGTAAAAATCCCTAATATATTTATAATATAAAATCAATGACTATATGGTAGGATATAAGATGGAAACCATATTTCGATTGCAAGGCAAAGAAATATAAAGATAAATATGAAGGTGTTGATGGTGGTTTTTATCTTAGGGTTAAAATCGTAAAACCTTAGTCAAATAGTGAAGTCATACTTGAGTAATAATCTCGTCACTAATACATTTATTGAACCGTCCAACATGTCTGCATAAAATTACCGGGGTACCTTTTTTATTACGTATATGCCATGCTCCACGGCAGAGCCCTCGGTACTGACTGGCATCATCTCTGCACATGCCAGCCACGCATGCTAGCCAAACGTGCCAATGGCATGCTATGCCATCCACATCTCCGCGCCAAGGCATGCCAACCATGCCAGCTGCACCATAGTGCCAATGGCATACCATGCCAGCCATATTTCCGCGCTAAGGCATGCCAACCATGCCAGCCGCACCACAGTGCCAATGGCATACCATGCCAGCCACATCTCCGCGCCAAGGCATGCCAACCATGCCAGCCGCGCCACAGTGCCAATGACATACCATGCCAGCCACATCTCCTCGCTAAGGCATGCAAACCATGCCAGCCGCACCACAGTGCCAATGGAATACCATGCAAGTCACATCTCCGCGCCAAGGCATGCCAACTATGCCAGCCGCGCCATTGTGCCAATAGCATGCCATGCAAGCCACATCTCCGCGCCAAGGCATGCAAACCATGCCAGCCACACCACAGTGCCAATGGCATACCATTCCAGCCACATCTTCGCGCCAAGACATGCCAACCATGCCAGACGCACCACAGTGCCAATGGAATACCATGCAAGCCACATCTCCGTGCCAAGGCATCCCAACCATGCCAGCCGCACCACCGTGCCAATGGCATACCATGCCAGCCACATCTCCGCGCCAAGGCATGCCAGCCACGCCACACTGCCAATGGCATGCCATGCCAGCTACATCTCCGTGCCAAGGCATGCCAACCATGCCAGCCGCACCATGGTGCCAATGGCATCCCATGCCAGCCACATCTCCGTGCCAAGGCATTCCCACAATGCCAGCCGCACCACGGTCCCAATGGCATACCATGCCAGCCACATCTCCGTGCCAAGGCATGCCAACCATGCCATCCGCACCACGGTGCCAATGGCATACCATGCCAGCCACATCTCCGCGCCGAGGCATGCGAACCATGTCGCTGGCTGCCAAACGAAGGGTTGCGATAATCAACGACTACCCTTCCATCTGAGATGTAGATTTCAGACGTACAAGTTCGTGGTGGGCCCGGAAATGTGTGAAAATTAAGCGAAATGAAACGGGCCTACAGTAATACCGCAAGTGCACGGTCGTCAGTTGTAGCTCGTGCAAGTACGGGTCGATCCACAGAGACCGGGTGTGTTTTGTAGTGTTTAGCTATTTTGGGCTTTAATTTGCTATTGGGCTTTGGTAACTTCTAGGCACAGTGGGCTTGGCTTTGGTTTTGGAATGGTCTTGGATTCAGTTGGCTTTGATGAATTGCTTTGGGCCTGAGTTCTTTGGGAATGAACTGGGCCTTTGGCTTTTGAACCTTAAGAGTGAACTGGGTTTAGTTGGCTGGGCCTTAGTCTTGAACAGAAGAACAGTGGGCTTTTGTAATAACTGGACTGGGCTTGTGCTGTAGCAGAAGCAGTGCACAACAGCCGCAGAAGGGTAATGCAGCAGATGCTCAGCAGGGAAAGGGAGAGCAGCAGCAGTGCAAAGGGCAAGTGCACAGCAGCAGGGGGAGACAAGGCAGCAGAGCACTAGGGGAGAACAAGGCAGTAGCAAGTAGTAAAAGCAGTGAATGCAAAGGTAACAGTGGCAGTTAACAGGAAACAAAGCCAAATAAACCAAGGCTGTTAGCCAAGGGCAGGGAGGAGAAGAAGTAACAAAGCAAATCCAAGGCATTCATCTAGAGTGGGAAGAGAACCAGCTTGCTCACAGTCACTAGTGAGCACTAGTTTCTCCCCACTGCTCAATCAACTCAATGCTCTAAGGCTCTAACCTAGCATTGACACACAACAGTAAACTAATCCTAACATTTGAGAAGTTAACAGTTGACAAAACAAGAGAGATGAAAGAACACTAGGATGTTGAATCCACCATTAACCTAAGGGATATTCTACTCACAGCTAAAATAGTTACCAAAGTACTAATTGTCTGATTAAAGTACAACTAGTCTAAGGGCTTAACAACATTGGACATGAGCTGCACATGATGAAGACTATCTTATTGATTCATGGTTTCATCTAGTCCTAGCATTTGAGGTTTAGAACATACATAACAAGAACATTAGAGAACAGGAAAACATAAATAGTGAACAAAAGATGAACAATGAAGGAACAAACATCACAAACATCACATTAACAACAACATCAACAGGATATTAAAACAGGGAAATCAAATTAAACACATGAACATCAACAGGATATTAAAACAGGGAAATCAAATTAAATTAACCCAATTAGGGGGTATCTCGGCTAACCAAGAACAACCTTTAACATCCTACATCACTTCCCTTTTATAGCTTACAACAAATTATAAAACCCTAATTCGAAACCCTAATTTTTTTTGGGGAAAATCAAATTCTCTCACCAATTTCCTGAATTGAGCTCGACCCATGCTTTGGGTATGTCCCCTCTTCTAATCCTCTACTCGAACGCTGCTCCAATTTCCTTCTTCTCTCCACTGTGAAACCCTAGCTATGTTTGTCTTGTTGGTAGCATCAAAAATTAATGCTAAGAACAAGACATACACGACTAGGGAAGAGGTAGGTGATGGTGGTGGTGTCCTTGTGGTCGTGGTGGAGATGGAGACGGCGGAGCAGACATGGCAGTGTCTGCCATGGTCGGGGGAAGAGGAGAAATTTGGGGGAAGTGAGTTTTGGGGAAGAAGAAGGTGGGTGTTTGTTTTGGGTCGATGGGTTTGATGGCTAAGGTGTTGAGCGGAATCATCTGAAGTTGATGCGCAGCGAGGAGATCCGTCGGATGTGAAGATGGTAGGTGGATCCAACGGCGATACGGAGGTAAGCGTGGATCGACCGTCGGATGAAGGGATGTAGCAAAACGGACGACCCAAGATGGAGATGGGCGTTGCGATGTAAAGCGGGGGCTTCGGAGTTTGATGTGCGATGATGGAGCGACCGTAGGATGTTGAAATGCTTCGATCTGACGGCTGAAATCTGAGACGGGCTTGGATAATGGAAATGTGTTTGAGTAAGGGTTTTGGGCCTTGGGTATGCCAAGCCCATATCTTCTTTAAGGACAATTCTTCTTCTTCAAGCCCACTTCTAGCCTTTTGGTCTTGTGCACAACATTCTTCGCGGCTTCCTTGTGTAATTCCTCCCTGCTTTTCACTACTTTTCTGCTCTTTTCCGCTCTGCTATTCATCCAAACTTTATTTATTACCTAAAAATGCAAAATTAAGTAAGAAAAATATTTATTCTTGAAAACAATGAAAATACAGAATATGGGATAAAATGTAGAATTAATGCACAAAAGATGAGTTAAATGCCAAGAAAAATATATAGAAATATGCACTTTTTAGTACTCATCAAATACCCCCAAACCTGAATTTTACTTGTCCTCAAGTAAAACAAAACTAAGGAAATCCTACCTATACCACTGTCGCTGGTCTCTCGAATGCATTTAGCGTATGCACTAAGCCTTTTAAACCACTAAGTGTCCCTAGTGGACAGTTGTCTCGTGAAGGTTTGCTTAGAACGTACCTACAAAGTTCTAGGTCAAAATATAAGCTCAGATTCCATCAAATGTGACATGTGCAAGTCAGTTAAGCTCACAGCAAAATGGAGATGTCAATCTAGCTATCAAGGCACAATCCTAGCACTGATAACAAATAAAGACATGTGATAAGAGTGTAAAGTGTATCTACACATGTGTAAAGAAAGATCGGATGTTATGACTACTAATCACCAAGAGATAGTTTCTCAGGCTAAGAACCAAGGTCGAAATCTAGCTAGCTGTCCGGACTTTACGAGAATTGTGAATGAGTTGGAGGTATTTCACAATTACTCGCGTTGTACATCAATGGCATACACCCTTCCTTGCTTATTACAATGAAACAACAAAATGACTATTTACATGACTCTTATTTACATTGACTACTCTCTTTTATTTTTGGAACAAGAGAGAATGGAATTGATAAATACTTGATTGATTTTTTCATTTTTTTTTCATTTTTTTTTTTTTTTTTTTTTTTTTTTTTTTTTTTTTTTTTTTTGATATATACATCATTTTTTTTTTTTTGAGAAGGAAACACTTTTGATACATATACAAAAGGAAACAAAAGATTACATGACACTTTGCAAGAGGTAGCCCTTTTTGATGCACCCAGTTAAATTCGATGGTTGTCTTTCTTAATGTAACCTCCACCTTCTATCCCAACCAACCAAAGAAAAGCTAGTCAAGTTTCGTTCAGTATTCTAAAGTGATTGGCAATCGTGACTTCCTATCAAACACCTTGAAGATCGAGGCCATACATGTATTGGTAGATCGTGCGCGTGCAAATTTCTTATCACTATGTGAATTGTGCTAGAATCAGGGTGCCTAAATATCTAGACTAAGACTCCTAATAATTACATATTTGCACAAGAGTCAACATTTCAAGGTAAATGAGCTCCATTTTTTATGTTTTCATTTTTGAATTTTTTTGAATTTTTTCGATTTATTCAAAAAGAAGGAGTTCTTGTTTTCAATTATGGCATATTATCAAAGTATCTACTTTTCACCCCCAAACCTAAACTAAACATTGTCCTCAATGTTTCAAAATATGAACAAATTATAATACAACATATGAAGAGGAACATGTGAGTAGAGAAAAGGAAGAGAATACCCGATTTCGGCGAAAGCAATATTAGAACTCGTTATTCAAGGCAAAAAAATCCAACGTATGTCAGCCGAGATCATATTGGATTAGCAAAATATATACAAAAGGAACAAAAGGTTTTTAAGAAATTTTATATATCTACTGGATTATATACAAATTCACCATACACTAACAATCTAAAGAGTTGAGGATCAACCCAAAAGACAAAGTGTAGAGGTTTCAACAGCTTCACACAATAATAATATGATAGGCATGCAAGTGAAGCTGTGAAACAAAATGAGCTACCCCCAAACCTGGATTTTACAGAAGATATAATTTTGAAAACAAAATCGCGCAGTTTCGGGGGTTCATCATGCACAAGGTCTAGCTCGAAATGAACTGTGCTAGGGACGGGCAAACATGCTAATTCTAACTGTGGATCCTCAAAGATATTATATTTAGATGCAAAATGGTCCAAGAGGACTTGGGAAGCACACAGTTCCAAACCTAGATTAGGCATTCTCAGAAAAATTGGTTTGACAATATGGGTACAAACCAAATCTAGGTTGGGTGGAAGGCCATCAGATTGTGACTTATGTAGGACGATAGGCACATCATTATTAATCACATCAACATCTCCTAAGTCTTCTACACGTGTCACAACATGCTCACAATCATCAAACAAATTGGCACAATCAGAGTCATCAACATCATCAACAAATTTATTCTCATGCATCGGCAAATCAGGAGAAATATCACAATGTGACCTAGGTAGAGAATCAGACACATCAAATATATTTTCATGCATATTAGTGTCTACAGAAGATTCAACTATTCCTATGTCATGCTCATCTTCACAGAATAATTGTACTAATCCCATGTCAATATCAAAATCATATGAATTACAATGAGTATTAGAGAAAACAACATGCATGAAGGTCGAGGGCGAGAAGCCATATGTTATTGAACCAACAGGTTCCACAATATTTTCATGTTCTTCTAACATATCATCATAATCATCATAATCATCATCATGGTAGCATGCATATTGGTCCTCATTAACAGTGGTGGTGTCATTAGTCGATTCATGTTCCTCTAAATTAGGTTTATATTCAACATTGTTTACATGAATGGGACTAGACACTTCATTAGGGACAACATACATTTCCTCATGAATTTCCTCCTTTTGTAGGTGAAGCAAAATCTGATCTAAATATGCATGAATTCGTGATGTAGATCTATCATAGTCTTGCTTGCAGAGTCTTAAAGCTTCTGTGGTGGAGTCTAAATTCATGGGAGTACCAAATTCTTCATGTTCAAATTGTGGTGAATGGTACATGTGTGCATGGTCATTAGGGTTTACAAAATATTGATCGCAACCCTCAAAGGATTGATTATGGTCCCAGTGACTACCATTCTCACAATTTATGGGCATTTCATACCTTGGATTTTCTCTAGATTGCCTAAAATTATGCAAAATATGACAATTCTCAACAGGGTGGTCTAAACTACCACATGCGGGACATGCATAGATTTCAGGTTGCCTAAGAAAATTAGATGTGACAGATTCCTCATGTGATTGCATTTCTAAAGCTGTGATTCGAGCTTCTATTTGATCCATAAGTGATGATTGTGTGAGTGAGGCTCTAGCAGAATGTTCATTTTCACTTTGTGATGAATGATGCATGTGTGAATAGTTATTAGGGTTCATGTATTGAGGCTCGGGACTTTGAAAATGTCCATAATAATTCCTATAACTATTGACATCATGGAATGGGGGAGGATCACAATGTGAATTTGTCCCGTAAGCAAGTTCTCTAAGTGTTTTGTTTCCACTCCCCGAAGCAGGCCAAAATCTAGACATGATTGGCTCAAAAGCTAAGTAACTATGTTACAAAGCCCAAAATTTGGTTTTTAATGGGTTTGGATTTTTGGGAAAATTTTGGTTTTTAGGGAAACATTTGGAAAACTTTGGTTTTTATGGGAGAAAAACATTTGGTTTTTAATGGGATAAGGAGAAAGAAGAAAAATTTGGTTGTTAATGTGGGAGCAAAATAAAATTTGGTTTTAGAATTTGGGAGCAAGTAAATTTCTTTTTTTTTTTTTTAAAGAAAATAAAATTTGGTTTTTTTTGAATGGGAGGTTTTGGTTTTTGAAATTAGGAGCAAAATTTTGGTTTTTTTTTTTTAAAAAAAAAGAAAATAAAATTTGGTTTTTGAATGGGAGCAAGCCCACTGTTGGTTTTGTGTTTGCTTTGGCTCAGCTGGTTTGAAAACGTTTGGTGTGAGTCCACTCGGCCTAGAATTTGGGTACTCGGCCCACTAACGAGTTAACCTAGCGTGATCGGTTACAAGCTCAGCTGGGTTTAAAAACCCAGAATACAAAATACAAGTCCAAATTAAACAAGCTCACAAAAATTAAATACAAGCCCACAAATTAAACAAACAAGCCCACAGAAATTAATTACAAACCCAACAGAAAATAAAAAGCCCAAAAATTGGCTTTAATATTACAAGCCCACAATTAAAAATTGGAAGCCCACAATTCGGGTTCTCTTAAATGGGTTACCTTTTAAGCACAGCCTAGCTGCTCTGATATTGTTGCAAAAACCCAGTTGGGCTTTGGTTCTTTTCCTTGGTGGCGTCCCAGCAGAGGAAAAACAGGTTCAGAACAGCAGGTCCAACAGCAAATGAAGTGAAGCAGATGCAGATGCAAATGCTATGCAGTGAAATGCAAAAATAGCTAATAAAACTACAAGAAAAACACAGCACCAATCCCCGGCAGCGGCGCCAAAAACTTGGTGGACCCGGGAAAGCGTATAAAATTGAAGTGAAATGAAAACGGGCCTACAGTAATACCGCAAGTGCACGGTTGTCGGTTGTAGCTCGTGCAAGTACGGGTCGATCCACAGAGATTGGGAGTGTTTGGAGTTTCTAGCTATTTGGGTTCTAAATTGCTATTGGGCTTTAGGTATCAAAGGGTTGTGGTACCAATGGGTTATGAATACCCTTTGGAACTGTTGGGCTTTGAATACCCTTTGAGTAAATTGGGCTTAATGGGTTTGTTGTAACAATGAAATGGTTTTGGGCTCAGTGGGTTTGGATTGACTGTGAACTTATGGGCTTTTGGTCTTTTGAATTGCACTGGGCCTTGGGCTAACAGTGACTGTGAATTGGGCTTTATCTTTTCACCTGGGCTTTGATTAAGTCCACAGTGGGCTTTTGTAATGAATCTGGGCTTCAGCAGTAGCAGAAGCAGTGCACAGCAGCAGCAGAAGCAGTGCACAGCAGCAGCAGAAGCAACAGCAAGTAGTAGCAGCAGCAGTGCAAACCAGGTTGCAGCAGCAGTGGTGGCTGGCACAGCAGGAGCAGGTGCACAGCAAGGGAAAGGAAAGAAAGCAGCAATGGTGACAGTGCAAGCCAAGTAATAACAAAACAGAGATAGTTACAAGCCAAGGCTACAAGCCAAGGGCAGGAGTGTGGAGATAAGCTGACAATGAAGTAAAAAAAGGAAAAAAAAAAAAGCAAAGCCAAGGCAATGGCTTTAGGCATTCATCTAGAGTGGGAAGAGAACCAGCTTGCTCACAGTCACTAGTGAGCACTAGTTTCTCCCCACTGCTCAATCAACTCAATGCTCTAAGGCTCTAACCTAGCATTGACACACAACAGTAAACTAATCCTAACATTTGAGAAGCTAACAGTTGACAAAACAAGAGAGATGAAAGAACACTAGGATGTTGAATCCACCATTAACCTAAGGGATATTCTACTCACAGCTAAAATAGTTACCAAAGTACTAATTGTCTGATTAAAGTACAACTAGTCTAAGGGCTTAACAACATTGGACATGAGCTGCACATGATGAAGACTATCTTATTGATTCATGGTTTCATCTAGTCCTAGCATTTGAGGTTTAGAACATACATAACAAGAACATTAGAGAACAGGAAAACATAAATAGTGAACAAAAGATGAACAATGAAGGAACAAACATCACAAACATCACATTAACAACAACATCAACAGGATATTAAAACAGGGAAATCAAATTAAACACATGAACATCAACAAGATATTAAAACAGGGAAATCAAATTAAATTAACCCAATTAGGGGGTATCTCGGCTAACCAAGAACAACCTTTAACATCCTACATCACTTCCCTTTTATAGCTTACAACAAATTATAAAACCCTAATTCGAAACCCTAATTTTTTTTGGGGAAAATCAAATTCTCTCACCAATTTCCTGAATTGAGCTCGACCCATGCTTTGGGTATGTCCCCTCTTCTAATCCTCTACTCGAACGCTGCTCCAATTTCCTTCTTCTCTCCACTGTGAAACCCTAGCTATGTTTGTCTTGTTGGTAGCATCAAAAATTAATGCTAAGAACAAGACATACACGACTAGGGAAGAGGTAGGTGATGGTGGTGGTGTCCTTGTGGTCGTGGTGGAGATGGAGACGGCGGAGCAGACATGGCAGTGTCTGCCATGGTCGGGGGAAGAGGAGAAATTTGGGGGAAGTGAGTTTTGGGGAAGAAGAAGGTGGGTGTTTGTTTTGGGTCGATGGGTTTGATGGCTAAGGTGTTGAGCGGAATCATCTGAAGTTGATGCGCAGCGAGGAGATCCGTCGGATGTGAAGATGGTAGGTGGATCCAACGGCGATATGGAGGTAAGCGTGGATCGACCGTCAGATGAAGGGATGTAGCAAAACGGACGACCCAAGATGGAGATGGGCGTTGCGATGTAAAGCGGGGGCTTCGGAGTTTGATGTGCGATGATGGAGCGACCGTAGGATGCTGAAATGCTTCGATCTGACGGCTGAAATCCGAGACGGGCTTGGATAGTGGAAATGTGTTTGAGTAAGGGTTTTGGGCCTTGGGTATGCCAAGCCCATATCTTCTTTAAGGACAATTCTTCTTCTTCAAGCCCACTTCTATCCTTTTGGTCTTGTGCACAACATTCTTCGCGGCTTCCTTGTGTAATTCCTCCCGGCTTTTCACTACTTTTCTGCTCTTTTCCGCTCTGCTATTCATCCAAACTTTATTTATTACCTAAAAATGCAAAATTAAGTAAGAAAAATATTTATTCTTGAAAACAATGAAAATACAGAATATGGGATAAAATGTAGAATTAATGCACAAAAGATGAGTTAAATGCCAAGAAAAATATATAGAAATATGCACTTTTTAGTACTCATCAGTTCGCCACCTAACGCATCGCAACTTCCGTCCCCAGGCTAAACATCACGGTTTATGCCAAAACCCTAATTTTGGCAGCGCCTAAAACATGCCAAAGCCACGCGGCCTTACCACCATGCCGCTGGCTGCCAAACGAAGAGTTGCAACAATCAACGCCCGCCCTTCCTCCTGAGATGCAAATCTCAACCGTACAATCTTGCCATCAAACGCATGGCCACTTTTGGACCAATTCCAAACACTAATTTTGGCCGCACCTAAACTATGACAAAACCCTAGTTTTGGCCGCGCCTAAAAACCGCTAAAATCCTAGAGCGGATGCGCCTAAACCATGCCATTGGCTGAAAACGAAGGGTTGCAACAATTAACGGCCACCCTTCCTCATGAGATACGAATCTCAGCCATACAAACTTGCCACCAAACGATTTATGGCAATCTCTTGGCCACGACGCCAAAACCCTAATTTGGCTGTGCCAAGAGCATGCAAGCGCTGCAACCATGCCGCTGGTTGCCAAACGAAGGGTTGCAACAACCTACGACTACCCTTCCTCCTGAGATGCAGATCTCATCCGTACAAACCTGCCACCAAACGACTCGTGTAAATGTCTTGGATGCGATGCTAGCTCTTGCTCACCGCACCAACTTGGCTGCGATGCTAACTCTCTGGTCACGACACCAACCTGGCTACGATGCCTATTCTTTGGTCACGGCACCAACTTGGTTACAAACGCCAAATCCTTTGGTCGCGCCACACGTAGCAACATGGTACACATTTTCTACGAAAACACTCGAGACATCAAAACATGTCATAAACTGGGGGATGCTCATCAGGGTATTGGTCTGGCGGTTTACAGCGTTTGGCGTACACTACGCCCGTTACAGGAAAGTGTCATAAGGGTGAGGTTGTTAGTAAATACAATAAGTAATGGTGAAACATTTCCTTCATTATGGAAACATCAATTCCATGCGTTACCCGTTACCATTTTATTCCATTTACTCAACCGTTTCCATTTCTTACGAGACTAGGGTACGTTTCGTTGCGACTTGTATAAATAGGTCTCACTTATTTCCACCAAAGACAAGTTTTGGTGAGGAGAATACAACACTCAGAATCACTTGTTAGCTTTCCCATCTGTTAGCTTTCCACTTTCTGATACAAGTCGCCAAACAACTACTCATCCCGAATCAACTATTCTGGTCTTAACACTCTCTTCGCTTCACTCCCTAGACCAACCCTTCTCCTTCACTTTGTGACCGAAGAAAGTATGGAATTGCCATTTCTTGGTTTAGGCCGAATTTGTACAGATTGATCTCTCAGATCAAAGTACTCCCTTGTAGTACATTGTTTAGGGTTTAGACTCGTTTCTCACCCCCACACTCAAAATTACCAAAATCAGCAGAAACTGTTTTCATCCTCAAACAATTGGCGACCACAGTGGGAGATCAGTCTCTCGCTTGCAATATCAACTTCTAGCTTTCAATTTCGTCTTTCAATTCCAAACTCAATATGGTAGAACTTAGATCTGGGTCAGCAACGAACCCTGAGAACACCAGCGTGGAAACCGTCCCTGTTGCTAACGCTCCTCCCAACGACATCAACACGCCGCCTACTAATCCCAGCAGCGCGGAAAGCACTCCTTCAGGTATTACACCACCAATTACCAGGGCCAGAGCTGCTGCCACCCTTGACGCTTCTACGCCACCTACCAATCCCAGTAACACAGAAATTGCTCCTTCAAGTGTTACCCCATCAGTCACCAGGGCCAGAGCTGCTGTTGCCGCCCCTAATGTTTCGTCGAGTATGGCACTTCCGACCATCACTAGTACCATAATTACTCCACCATAAGGACGAGAAACTTGAGGAGCCAGAGGAAGCCGCCCCTACCACAGGAGTCGCGCCATCCAGAGTCAACGAGGAACACCTCCAATACCCCTGGCGCCGGCACTTCAGCAGGGCATGCCTTTGTAGATGAAGAAACTCACGCCAGGACCCCATTGGAGAGAAATCAACCGTCCAATTTCTTCACGCGAGAAGACTTAGAACAACTTCTTCGGAGTCGAATCAAAAGTGATGATGTAGACATGCATCAGCATCAACCCCCTTATCCACCTGAAATACAAATAATTCCTCTTCCAAGAGGATACGCTTCTCCTTAATTCGCCTTATACGACGGCACTGGGAATGCACGTGAACATATATCTCGATTTCTAGAGTCCCTAGGCGAACACGAATACAACCACGTCCTCCGTCTGAAGGAGTTTTCGAAGTCGCTTACCGGAAGAGCATACACGTGGTACAACAACATCACACCAAAAAACATCTCCAACTGGGGTGACATGGTTACGGCATTCTACAAAAAGTACTTCTTCGTGTCTGAGCAGGTTACCTTCTCGGATCTAGGAAGGATGTTCCAACGATATAACGAACACCCAAATGATTTTGTCAACAGATTCAGGGTGCAAGCGCTAGACTGTCACGATCCAAATGTGACCGAACAACAATTGGTAAATTCCTGCATCAACGGTATGGCTCCCATCTATCGCACCTTTCTAGATAACTCCCGGTTCCAGACGTTCTCCGAACTCCATGAGGCTTCCAAATGATCGGCCACGACGGCTCCAACATTATTAAAAAGAAACAGGCCAATTAGAGGAGAGGACGTAAGCAAAACTCGAGGAAGTAGACGTCTCTTCAATAAGAAATACAACACTGGTTCTTCCTCTGTGAGCATAGTAGACGAAGGAGGGAAAAGGAAGGCCCCATTGGAAGATCAACAGCCTAAGCGCGCGTCACCAGCACAACTGGCGGCTCTGCCTACGGAGGGCCACCGCTAAGACTCCCATGCGTCGTCATGAAGCTGGAAGAAACGTCCTGGATTTCTTGTTCCCGATCGAGGAAGTGATCGAACTCTTAGAGGCATGGATCCAGGACGATGTCATTAGATTACCACCCCCATACGCCCACCGGCCGAGGCAGAGATGGAGCACCCCAAATACTGCCGCTATCACCGGTTTGTTCACCACCCTACCAGCGACTGCAACAGACTAAAATATATCTTCAAGGAGAAGGTAGAGGCAGGGGAACTTCAGCTGGGAAATGAGGGAGTACATAGAGATCCACTTTCAGTAAGAAATTGTGGGATCTCTGGGTACTCTGTGCACGAAACTGTACAATCCATGATATAGCATACATGCGAAATTCTCTACCTTTCCAAGACACATCGTTACGACATCTTCACGGCCCTCAATCGTTTTGTGTCGGGAAAACGACTTTTTTCGGTCACGAAAGCTACGCCAGAAGCCCCGGCTCTTTTAGGGGACAACGCTGAAAAGCACAACTGGGGACTGCTAACTACGGCCTACCTAAGGGGGACTGAGCTCGACAACACATTGATCGATGCAGCCTCTGACTTCAATATCATTACCATCAATAACTACGGCCTACCTAAGGGAGAAGCAATGAACGCGTACGGATACATTAACCTCGAAATCAAGATAGGAGACGTTATAACGCATAGCAAATTCCACATTATCAAAGAACTAGGTTATGACATGATCCTGGGGCGCTCGTGGGTATTTGGCAACGAAGCAAAATTGGGAGAATCCCCTCTGCCGGTGCCGACACCCGAAAGAGTTTCCAACAAGCCGTCCAACCTGCTGCTGTATCAACAACTTACCAATGGAACTCGATCACCCGGAGAAAGCCCGCTGGCGCTCGCTCATAGATTCCAAACACAAGTAAGCCTGGTCAAACAACCTTCTCTACAACCAGTCACTTGTTCTCTTAGCCCGTCATGGGGACTTGGTCCGATTATCAGTACGGACATTGTTAAGATATGCGAGTGGGACGCTGGGCCTTTTAAGCGCTTCACCAAGGATCTGGAAGACGCAATCGAAGATGACGAGACCAAGAGTCAAGCGGTTACACGACCCCCAAAGTTTCAAATTGGAGACATGGTAGTCAAGGCAACCTCATTTCAAGTCGGAAAAATAACGACGAAGGTAGCTGTTCGGACTGATTCACCCGAAGAAAAGGAAGACGAGCCATATCTGGTGGCAGATGTTCTTTTGGGTTGTTACTGCAAACTCATCAACACTGACAAGTTGGAAGGAATAACAGTTCACTCGCGATGGCTCAAGCCCTTCAATACCTAAAGCACGATGCTACTTCCTCCTCCAGCGTTCTCCCTTTAGTATTTTCTTCAGCGATTTCCCTTTCCACTCAATATTTGTACCACCTCCAAGACGAATGTCGTTTGCATTCTTAATTAGGTTTCTGATTTCTATTTGAAGCATACTTTTCCTTTCAAATGAGTTTTCTGGATCAAATAAATAAATAAATAAAAATAAAATAAATCCCGAAACATCGTGAAACCATTACCCATCAAATCACGACCAGAAAAGCCGAAACCCTGCAAAAGATGCCTTACTCGAAACTTTGAAGGGAAGAATATACAAGGAATCATCAGACGACAAGGAAGGTATGGAATATCAAACAACCTATTTTGGTAAAGGTTTTGGATCATTTCGAGATAGAGATTGTATTAAAAGGAGCTAAATAAGCGGGGTGTTATTTGGCGAAACCCTAACTTCGCCATGAATACAAAAAAGATAAAAATGAGTCTGTGAAACATCAAAGCGGCTACACGCCTAAGAGAAACGGCAAAAAGGGAAACTGTTCATTGAAATCAGACGCCCGGATCGCCAACGCCTTTGTCAGAGCCCTTTCAAGAACATTCCCCAACAATCTTTCGGACAACAAACGTTCGATTTAGAAGCCGCCTCCGTAACAGCAACTCCAACATCCCACCCGGAAACCTCCTCAGCAGCAACAGTTTCCGCCTTCTGTCCAACGCCCACTTCGACAACCGTATCAGCATATGCCACCATAGCTTACCCAACGTCCCTAACAGCAGTTTCGGCGTCCGCTCCAAAAGCTGCTTCAGTTTCGTCAGCCACAACGGCGTCTTCCTCGGAAGATTTCTCAGCAGGCTTTCGAGGATGTTCCGGTTCATCCTTACTAGAATCAAGGATTATGACACCATCTCGGGTAGGGAAATTAAGCTGGCTCTCCCCTAGAAGTTTCACAAACTCAGACTTTCGTCGTTTCAACCGAGAGGCGAGTCGTTCAGCCCTAGCACTGGGATGTGAAGAAGTTTTGTTGCCCTGAGGTATATCAACGCGCTGGGATACTTCACCATCTCCTTGCTTTTCCTCCATGTCTACCAGAGTCATCAAAGCCTGAGCATGCATCCACACTCCACATAAAGGAGGAAGGAATGTACTGAATAATTTCGCCAGCTTCACGAAACATAGAATTAATTCTGTTCAATCCTCCTCATGAGAATAAGACTAGTTTTCGTCGATCCCAAATCTTATCCGAAGAGTCAGAGGTACGGTTTTCACTGGAAGATCCCTTTATGTACTACAAAATCAAAAGGTGGGGTAAGTTTTCGCCCTATCTGCACCAGTAATCTACACGAACAAGAAAACAGAGTGAGGAACTAGGAGAAAACACGATAAGATACCTGTAAAGAGGATAAACATGATTTCAAGACGATCTGTACGAACGGAGGATTCAAGACCGCCTCTTATATTCAGCAGCGCAATGAAATCCGAAAAAGAAAAGCTTTCTACTAGTCGTGAATTAAGGGGTGATATCGTCTATAAAAGATATTTGTCAACGCATGTCAATTAGGGATTGATATTTAAAAAAAAGTAGAAATACGTGTTTGGAACACGCTGGCCTGTGTTATCGCTTCTGCTCTACTTCCAGCCCCGGAACTTGGAAGCGAAACCGGCAGTATAACATGAGGAGGAGAGCTAACACCTTTCATATGGATATGATACTTTGGGATATGGATAAGGGAAGGATTTCCTATCTGAGCCACGCATGGAAAGAGGCAATCGGACCTGCAAGCGAGGCCAACAGTCCGCGCCACGCCAAGCTAGCGTCGTGCCAAGTCAGCGCTCATCCCAAGCCGATCCATCGCTAACGGCTCCATCCCAAGCCAACCAACGCCAGCGGCTCCGTATTAAGCCACACCATGCCAACGGATTGCCAAGCCGACAACGCCAAAACCTCCGCGTTCCCCAGCCTAGCCAAGCTGACGCCAACTTTTTGCATCCCTAACAGCAACCACCACTATCACTCCGCGGCCTAGCTAGCAGCACCACGAGCAGAATCTACGCAAAGCCACCAACGCAGGAATCACGAATTCTCCTTACCTCCCGAAAAAGGTTAGACGGATCTTCATGACCATCTCTTCATGACTTTCCGTTTCGATTTTGTCCGTGTCTGTCACCATCTTATGCTTACCTCGCAACAAAGCCCCTGTTCCGAGATAAGCAGGGGACTTAATGTTGATGGTGGTTTATAGCTTAGGGTTAAAATAGTAAAACCTTAGTCAAACAGTGACGTCACACTTAAGTAATAATGTCACCACTGGAACATTTATTGAACTGTACAACATGTCTGCGTAAAATTACCGGGGTACCTTTTTTTTTACGTATATGCCATGCTCCACGGCAGAGCCCTCGGTACTGACTGGCATCATCTTTACACATGCTAGCCACGCATGCTAGCCAAACGTGCCAATGGCATGCTATGCCATCCACATCTCCGCGCCAAGGCATGCCAACCATGCCAGCCGCACCACAGTGCCAATGGCACACCATGCCAGCCGCACCACAGTGCCAATGGCACACCATGCCAGCCACATCTCTGCGCTAAGGCATGCCAACCATGCCAGCCGCACCACAGTGCCAATGACATACCATGCCAGCCACATCTCCGCGCCAAGGAATGACAACCATTCCAGCCGCGCCACAGTGCCAATGACATACCATGCCAGCCACATCTCAGCGCCAAGGCATGCTAACCATGTCAGCCGCGCCACAGTGCCAATGGCATGCCATGCCAGCCACATCTCCGCGCCAAGGCATGCCAACCATGCCAGCCGCACCGTAGTGCCAATGACATATCATGCCAGCCACATCTCCGCGCCAAGACATGCCAACCATGCCAGACGCACCACAGTGCCAATGGAATACCATGCAAGCCACATCTCCGTGCCAAGGCATGTCAACCATGCCAGCTGCGCCACTGTGCCAATGACATGCCATGCAAGCCACATCTCCGCGCCAAGGCATGCAAACCATGCGAGCCACACCATAGTGCCAATGGCATACTATGCCAACCACATCTCCGCGCCAAGGCATGCCAATCATGCCAGCCACGCCACAGTGCCAATGGCATTCCATGCCAGCCACATCTCCGCGCCAAGGCATGCCAAGCATGCCAGCCACACCACGGTGCCAATGGCATACCATGCCAGCCACATCTCCGTGCCAAGGCATGCCAACCATGCCAGCCGCACCACGGTTCCAATGGCATACCATGCCAGCCACATCTCCGCGCCAAGGCATGCCAGCCGCACCACGGTGCCAATGGCCACATCTCCACGCCAAGGCATGCCAACCATGCCACCCGCACCATTGTGCCAAAGCCATGCGGCCCTACCACCATGCCGCTAGCTTCCAAGCGGAGGGTTGCAATAATCAACGGCTACCCTTCCATCTGAGATGCAGATCTCAGGCGTAAAAGTTCGCCACCTAACGCATGGCAACTTACGGCCCAAGGCCAAACATCACGGTTTATGCCAAAACCCTAATTTTGTCCGTGCCTAAAACATACCAAAGCCATGCGGCCCTACCACCATGCCGCTGGCTGCCATACGAAGGGTTGCAATAATCAACGACTACCCTTCCATCTGAGATGCAGATCTCAGCCATACAAGTTCGCCACCTAATGCATGGCAACTTCCAGCCCAAGGACAAACATCACGGTTTATGCCAAAACCCTAATTTTGGCCGCGCCTAAAACATGCCAAACCCATGCGGCCCTACCACCATGCCGCTGGCTGCCAAACGAAGGGTTGCGATAATCAACGGCTACCCTTCCTTCTGAGATGCAGATCTCAGCCATACAAGTTCGCCACCTAACGCATGGAAACTTCCGGCCCAAGGTCAAACATCACGGTTTATGCCAAAACCCTAATTTTGGTCGCGCCTAAAACATGTCAAAGTCATGCGACCCTACCACCATGCCGTTGGCTGCCAAATAAAGGGTTGCAACAATCAACGACCGCACTTCCTCCTGAGATGCAAATCTCAGCCGCACAAGCTTGCCATCAAACGCATGGCCACTTTTGGCCCAATGCCAAGCACTAATTTTGGCCGCACCTAAACTATGCCAAAACAATTCCAAAATCCTAGCTCGGTCGCGCCTAAACCATGCCACTGGCTGAAAACAAAGGGTTGCAACAATCAACGAACACTCTTCCTCCTGAGATACGAATCTCAGCCATACAAACTTGCTACCAAACGATTTATGGCAATCTCTTGGCCACGGAGCCAATTCTTAGCCACAACGCCAAAACCCTAATTTAGTTGTGCCAAGAGCATGCAAGCGCTGCAACCATGCCGCTGGTTGCCAAACGAAGGGTTGCAACAATCTACGGATACCCTTCCACCTGAGACGCAGATCTCATCCGTACAAACCTACCACCAAACGACTCGTGGCAATGTCTTGGCTGTAATGCTAACTCTTGGTCACGGCACCAACTTGGCTGCGATGCTAACTCTCTGGTCACGACATCAACCTGGCTACGATGCCTATTCTTTGGTCACGGCACCAACTTGGTTACAAACGCCAAATCCTTTGGTCGCGCCACACGTAGCAACATGGTACACATTTTCTACGAAAACACTCGAGACATCAAAACATGTCATAAACTGGGGGATGCTCATCAGGGTATTGGTCTGGCGGTTTACAGCGTTTGGCGTACACTACGCCCGTTACAGGAAAGTGTCATAAGGGTGAGGTTGTTAGTAAATACAATAAGTAATGGTGAAACATTTCCTTCATTATGGAAACATCAATTCCATGCGTTACCCGTTACCATTTTATTCCATTTACTCAACCGTTTCCATTTCTTACGAGACTAGGGTACGTTTCGTTGCGACTTGTATAAATAGGTCTCACTTATTTCCACCAAAGACAAGTTTTGGTGAGGAGAATACAACACTCAGAATCACTTGTTAGCTTTCCCATCTGTTAGCTTTCCACTTTCTGATACAAGTCGTCAAACAACTACTCTTCCCGAATAAACTATTCTGGTCTCAACACTCTCTTCGCTTCCCTCCCTAGACCAACCCTTCTCCTTCACTTTGTGACCTAAGCAAGTATGGAATGGATTTAGGCCGGATTTGTACAGATTGATCTCTCGAATCAAAGTGCTCCCTTGCAGTACATTGTTTAGGGTTTAGACTCGTTTCTCACCCACACACTCGAAATTAACAAAATCAGCAGAAACTGTTTTCACCCTCAAACAGAAGGATAATAAAAAATATTTACCGGCATAATGGGACAACAATCACAACGTTGGCTAATAAACCACCTTGTATTTTGGAAATTTGAGATGTGTGTATGATTCTTATTATTTTTTACTATGGTATTATAATTATTTGAAATTATATATTAAATGATGTATTGCCTGTAAAAACAGATATTATCATTTGTATAGGTGTATAGGACACGATACCGATACGCGATATTAACTACCTTGGGCGGGTAATTAGAGTATAAAGCTCACTTATTCCTCTTTTGATTAAACCAAATATCCTCTTCTATTTATAACCGAAATTAGGGTAGCTCTAATTTTTTCACTTAATCTTCTTTATCTATTTATCCACTGATTATCCTCTCACGATCATGAGAAATACTTACCCATAAATAAGATATAAAACGTCCACGCTATAAAGTCTACATGCAAAGAAATGGGATCTTTATGATTAACACACAATAACCCATTCCAAAAACAAAAAAACGTCAAAAAAAATTAAAAGTTACAATTATTCAATGAACGTGTATAAATAGAGGAGTGTATTTCTTCAACCACACACCTTCACTGAGGTTGGATGTTTGTTAGGGGATATATACCAGAGGAATCCCCATGTATGTCTTTTTCTTTTTTGGATTTGATGACTTGAAGTCTGATAAACAACAATCTAACTCATAGGTACTCATTGTTTTTTCCTTTTTACCACACTCTTACCAATCTTATTGTTGTATTTGCTCTTTTTATTGTTTATTAAAACATAGTAGAATTTTGATTTATTATCTTTTCACCGATGTTGCTGGAGTCCTAATTAACAAGTGTGACAACCATTCAGACTTTGAAGAAACAAAATTGCTTAGAATCCCGCATGTGTGAACTGACTCTCCAAAACCTAAGGTGCGGTGACACATCAACCCCTCTTGAAAAACATAATGCGATACTCTCCATATATCTACTCCTTATTCATCCACGCATTTTCCTTCTTTTTTTTTCCACCAGTAACATAAAGCTGAAGATAACACTGTGGGGTGAAATTACTGATCAAATAGAGCATGAACTTGCCGAGTCGTGCCCTGAATGCAATCCTTTTGTTGTGGTTGTAGCTGGAACTTTTATCAAGAAAAATGTTTATTCTTACAATCAAAATACATTGAGGTGCAACTGCCGCGGTACGTAGATAGTAAATCGTAGCTTGATACAGTACTGAGTAGTACTTATAGAGACGGTCCAAGAAAATCCATGAACCAGAATAGAAGAGCTTGCCCCACCCATGAGTAAATATTTCATGGTAGCCTCATTAGACCATATGTCTCCCTCGATATATCCAGATAATAGGTATGAGCATAAACTGAAACATTCGGAGCTACAAAGATAATTATCAAAACTACCAGTCTTTCGAGATCAGAAATATATTCATTATTTAAGGGCAAAATAAAACGATTAACGAGGAATTTTTTATTAATAACTATCATTTTAAGTCTAAAGAATATCATGAGGAATTATTAAACCATTATTTAAGTGTAATCTAATTTATAATTATTTGGGTTAAGATTTTCATATATACAAGTTCTCATGGGTAGAATTAAGCCTCATAGTGTATGGTAATTATTAAAATTACTTTAACTAAAAATTATTCCGTCTCATGCCGTGCCATTATGGAACGGGTTATTTTTGGTATATATACAAAAGGATAATATTGTCATTACAAAAATACATAATATAAATTATGGGCCAGACCTAAAGAGAAAGTGATATTTTGGGCTTAAAATAACATTTTCCCTTAAAATATGGACTAGATCAGAAGGTACCCATTGTGGGGTTTTTCTAAAACCATTTTTTTGGGTACCACTCCTTTTTGGAGAGGGGTCATGATTTATTTAGGATGTCCAACTCACACTTATACGGGGTGTCCTAAAGTGATGAAATGACTTACTTGCCCTTTTCCCTAATTTTATTTTTAACTAATTAATAACTATTCTAAACCTAATCAAAATCATTAACAAAAATAAAACTCACCGAAAAAATCGAAAGTTAATAAACAAATATCTTATTCTTCCTTATTTTCTTCACTCTCTCTTTTAATTTCCTAAAGTGTACATCCGCAGGTATTTTTCTGCCAACCCCTCTCTTTAATTCTTTTTTGATTGAAGAATCGAGTAGCAATCATCAAAAAATGGTAAAGACGGTCATGTTTGGTTTGGAGATTTTTGAAAGAAACCTAATTTTATAACCGAACTTTTTAGAAATGAAGAACACCAACAACTTTGGTTACGCAAATATATTTTTTCCCAACCTAACTCTTGAGTTCGGTTGAGTCGCAAATTTTTTTGCCCAACCTAACTCTTATCTGTATAGCCAACTCTAGAGTTCGTTTGAATCTAAAAAAATCCTAACCGAGCTTTTCTTTGTACAACCACTTGAGTTCAGTTAAATCGCTTTCAAAGCTGAATTTTTCTCTGTTGGCCAACTCTTGAGTTCGGTTAAATCGAAAAAAATCGTAACCGAACATTTCTTTATATATCCAAATTTTGATTTCGGTTAAATCACAATTTTTTTTTAAAACCGAACTCTTCTTTGTATTACCAACATAAGAGTTCGGTTGAATTGTAAATTTTTTCTAACCGAACATTACTCTGTAAACCCGAGCCTAAAAGTTCGGTTACCTATCCTGGAAACTTGACAGCCGAACAAAGCAAAAACTCCATTAAAGATCAGTACTTGTGTCTAAAGATACACTAGCCGAATGACACCTGCAGAGAAGTTAGGCTACCTGTTTTATAAATATTGTAGCTGAACTTTGTTGACGTAGCATAAATTAAAAAATTTCATTTTCTCGGAAGTATTGGCCAAATCAAGCAGCATTATCTAAATCTGATGTTTACCTGAGTGCCCAAGACCCTCATTTGGAAATCATCCATTTCAATTTTTCTTCCAAAAATAACTTCTTTCTTTGAAAATTATTCTTCTAAAAAAGCCCAATTTATTAATTTAACCTTACTAATATCTAATTACTTGACTAAATAATTTAACGAATCATTACGCTAACTAATCATTAAACTTATTTAATTAAACAGAGTAATTTAGATATTAACATAAATAATTTTGATAATAATTTAGATATTATACACATCGCCTATGTTTTGCTCCCCCATCTTTGCTGCGTGCTTTGGAAAGAAAACACCATGTAGGCATCTGCATTTTTTGCTACGTACTTCGGAAACAAAACATCTAACTAAACAAAACACCATATAATTAGGTATCGGCACTAATGCTGGATAATTCTTCAACTTGCATATCTCACGAAAATGGTAGAAACTTTAAAGTAATCATCAGGTCAACATGTATTTTGTATTTAAGTTACATCATTTAGCAGGAAACTATATATGTTGCAGAATCATTAACTTACTGAGTCATAACTATCCGCATTAATGCTTCCGTCATTGATCACATTCCAATTTCTACGCATATTCTTTCTATCCCTTTAGCAAGGAGTCGATAGACTCTTCAGTCAGTGAAGTGGTATTATTCTTCTACTCAAAATAAAATCATGGTCCTTTCAAAAAAGGGTTTGTGTCCAAAAAACGGTTCTTTCCTAATGTATACCCATACATCCGAAAATAAAATCTTAGCCCCCTTCCACAAAAGGTTGGTTCCCAAAAAGCGGTTGTTTCCTAATGTTTACAATAGGTTTCACTATATATATATGATAGACACATTTTTGTGACGGAATTGTCCTCAATTTTCAGTATTGTTGGTACTCGATTTTCTACTTATTATGGTGTTTTATGTGTTTGTAGGTATTTTTGGAAAATAAACATTTTTGGAAAATTCGGCTCGAAAAGTTGGTATGGGCACCCGGAGGACACATGTTATTCGGACTCTCAGTTTTGGATAAGGGGCACCTAACTGATAAGGGGCACCTGAGGGAGTCAACTGCTAATCGCACGCCATTACTGGTTAAGGGGGCTCCATCTTCTTCCTTGATTTGAAAAGAAAAATTGACGGGAAATTTGGTTTCAACGGTAAAGGATTTATTATTTTTAAGATAAGAATATCTTCTTGCCTTACAGACATGAAGTTTTGAAGAAAAAGAAGTTATCTTATTAAACAAGAAAGATATCCTTATAAGATTTTATCTTGGATTTTATTCTGCGAATTAAAGAAGATATGGGTTTAGTAAAGACATATATAGAATAAAGAGAAGGAAAAATTCTAGAAGATATTTTTAATTAAAAAGAAGAAGATTTTGGAGTTATGGAAGAATATATTCGAGTGATGTGTATTTGTGTGTATAAATAGAGAGCTAGAGAGCACATTTGGGGATGGAAAGATTGGGAGACATTTAGACACTACATAGCCGGAGAAATTGGAGTTACAGAGAGCTGTGATTGCTGCTCCAGTGAAGAACACGAAGAACATTAAACAGTAGGGGACAGTCGTAGTGCTACAGTACCAACGACGCTTCTCATGTATCGTTTTCTGTAACAGTTAGTTTTGTAACAAATATAAGTGTTACAAAGCCGGTTTTATTACTTTTCTCCCATTTCATTATTGTGAACACCTTTTTGAGCAATGAAAAATTCCTTTGAGTGTGTTTTCACCATGCAGAGCTAGAACCCATTACTGGGACAACGGAGGAAGCAACTTTTCATGATTGTGGTAAATGAATTAATTATTTATATGAATTTTTGCATAGATTTAATTGCGTTATGATTTCTACTAATTATTTGTTGTTTTGTTTGATGTCGCATGCTTGATTTTAATTACTTTTGATGCGTCATGCTCACGACTTACAACTAATGTTTTATGAAATCTATTTTTGGCAAAGAATTAGAGTCACAACTTCTTTTGTTTGAGCTATATTGTTTAGAATTAATGATTGAACCACAAGAATATGAAAAGTAGTGAAATCCTGCGTCCTAGTATCTCTTCATCCCGTGACCTTATTTTGTATATTTTCCTTTGTTTTTAGTATTTTGTATATTTAAGCCTAAATCAATCTCAACAAAGTCCGAGTGAACGACAACCTTTTTACCACTGTTCAAAATTCGATCAATTTTTGGCGCCGCCGACGCAGATTTGTTTATAGATTTGTTTTTAGGTTTTATTTTATTTGTTCTTTTTTATGCGTTTTGGTATTTTTGTTTGCTTTCATATTTGGAGCTAAGCTAAAGGAAAAAAAGAAAGTGCTGAAAAGAAAGGAAAAGCTCAAAAAGGAAAGAAAAGAGAAATCCAAAAGGAGTGAAGAAGAAGATTTTGTAAATAATTTTTTCTTTTTAGAAACTGTAATTAAGGTTTTTATTTTTGGACATTTTTTTCGGACATTGAACATTGGACTTTATTTTTAAAACCCTACGGAAGAGTAGTTTTAAATAAACTGTTTGCAGAGAATGACGTCGATTACGATATCGCCTCGGCCCCTCGGGTTCGTACATGACATAGGAGTCGTGGCCCGAGTCGACTTCAACGGTTCATCCCCCGTCTGGAACGGGAGGTAAGAATTCTAAACACCCGTGAATCCCCTGTCAGCGGGTTTACTGGATGATTTTGTATGCATATATGTTTAGGACCTGAAATCGGATTTAATTTTCTAGTAAAGGGAAAGGCCTGGCCAAATCAAGATAACGAATCGTATTTCATCACCGTTTCCTTCTTTCCCGCCTAAGGAACACGTAACCTACGCGAACCTAAGCCTTAAAATTTGGACTAGAACGAGCGAGCTTATTAGGAAAGTCGTTCGGAAAATATTGGTTACTGTTTTGAGCATAATTTGAAGTTCATGATGGTTTCTGTGAGTTGAATACGCTGCCTTGTAACGCCGGTGAGGCCTTGGGTATCAAATCTCCACTGAGCTTCCCTCGTCTCTATTCAAATTACTTTAACTCGGATTGCCAGAGAGGTTTGCTCAGATTGTAACGAATTCCTTTTCGAAAGAATAAAAGCTGGTCTAGAAACAATCTAAAGGAGCCATCATGCTTTTTTTTTGCTAGATAAAATAGGCTTGTTGTGGTCGAGTCAGCCTTCTCTGTGTTTTTTTAGAATTCCCTTGCAGTTAGGATGTCGAACTGGTATAGACAATACAATAATTATCCAACTAAACAACATGGACATTACTCTTTTTATGATCATAGTGTGAATAGTGGTTGGGCACGCCAACCTTTTCAAGGTTTTGGGTCATACCATGGTGAGCCCAATTACTATCCACACGCGCATCGGTCATACGGGCAAGAAGATTATAATACTAGTTCTTCGTCTTTAGAGGATACAATCAAACTATTGAAAAGTAGTCCTTTTTATGATCCTTCAGTTCCTATTCCTTCTCTAGAAGAGTCTCTCAGGAATTTAGCTGAGTCATCACATAAGTTAGCTGAATCGACATACAAATTAGATGAGGTGAACAACGTAGTTATGGACGAAAGAACTGCAGCAACGAATGAATCTTCTTTGGAAGATATCCTCAATAGGTTAAGTGAAAACTTAGATCCAACACTTAGGGATATTTCTTTAGAAGAGACCCTTGAGAGGATAGTTGAGTCGACACGTAGACTTGAGTTAGAGACGAACGAAAGTATTGCTCGAAATGACTTGAATTTCCAATATAGTGTATCCAATAATACTCTTGAAAATGAGGATAGTAATTTGCATAATCAAGATATCGAGGTTAGAATTGGTTACACTCCTTGTGTAGATGAGGTTCAACCATTTCCATGTTATGATAATGATGAGTATGATGTGGACAATGTTGATGAAGAATCTGAAGTATTTAGGCATGGTGATCAGGAATTTGTTACTCCTATTGAGCTTGATAATGATAATGATATTTCTGGTTCAAATCCCGATAATTTTAATTATTATCCACCTATTCAAAAGGACAGGGATTTGACTAGAGATAATACCGTTTTAGACGAAGTTGTACTTTCTTTTGATTATGAAGACAATGATGGTTTAGAGGAACGAGTTTATTTTGAGTCTAGCGATTTAGAAACAACAGTCTTAGACAAAGAAAGTGAACTCGTAAAAATGAGTGAGGATGCACCTGATTACAACTTAGAAGAATCAATTGACCATTTTCAGGAATATAATGATTTAGAAATCAGGGAAATTGTGACTAGTCTACCTAGAGACACTGAAAACTCCAAGTTTGAGGGTGATTATCACTTTCCTGGTACCGTACCTTTAACTCTTAGAAAGTTCCCTCGTGTAGGACTTGACATTTGTGCCTCAACCATCTTACAAGATTATCTTCATACACTTTTTCCTGAACCTAGTTGTGTCCATAAGAGAGATCAGTTGTTAGAAGCCCATCCTCTGGTTGATGTGGTTAACCCAGGCTATGATACCAAGATTGACTTTGTTTTCCCACCAAAAACTTTTCTTCCAATTGTGGGAACATATGATTTTCAGATGTGTCGGTTATTAAGTTTTGAGACTAAACCTAATTACTTTAGGAAAATAGGGTCGACACATTTTCTTAAGGAAGACCACCTCTTTCATTGTGGTCAGCCGTGTGAGTCAAATCTCATTGACTTAGAGGATCCCCAATTATTCAGGCTTTTGTTATGCGCTTCTAAGTTCTTAGTTGAGTATTTCCAGACTCTTCAGCCTGATCTTCAGAATGCCTTTGAGGAAATCCAACCGATGAAATATTTTTATTTAGACCCTTTTATAGAGCCTGAACCTGAACCACAACTAGATGTAGTTGTCTTAAACAAGGGTATGTTCGATGTCTTCTTGGTTTGTTGTAGTTTCCTCTTCTTGTGATTATCACTTTTTGATCCATATGACCCACAGTTATTCCGGCTACTGCTTTATGATTTTATGAGGTGATTAATTCCTTCCGATGTCTGGCTGAAGACTTTAAACTTAGCACTTCTTGGGAGGTAACCCAATCTCATGCAACACAGTAATATCTTTCCTTAACTCTTTTGCTTCGAGTGGTAACAGTTTCTCCTTGTTCATGCTTTTAATTTTATCTTTAGAACATTGAGGACAATGTTAGATTTAAGTTTGGGGGTATGGGAGAAACTTTTTAGTTGCAATAAATAAACTCCAGAGCCTAGAAATTTATGTTTATTAAGGATGTCACTAACCAATCTAAGTGGATAGAAGCATCTTGGTTGCAGGAGTTGAGGAACCAATTTGATTAGATGGAAACATCTAAAGAGTCTATTCATAAAAGCACATAGCTCAGGTGTTAGAATTAAAAAAAAAAAACATGGTAGTTTCGACATATCTCGTTGAATCCTAATCCTTTTGTTTTTATTTTTTAATTGATTTGGTGGGGCACACGATTCTAGTTGTTGCCATTGCTAGGGTGAAATAGAGTGATTGAGATACCACAAAAACAAAAAATTGAGACCAGACCATCATACCAACCGGAATAAATTCAATAAAGTCGACCACTGGTGCCCTTGTATATGCCAGTTGTGTTGACCTAGAGTTAGGTTTATCGACCACTGGTTCCCTTGTATTTGCCAGTTGTGTTGATATTAGTGAGACCAGTATCTCAGTCCATTAGGATAGTTCATCTTGGCAGAATCCTTCAGACAGATATGGGAAACACCGTTCACTTTAAATCATCTATTTTTCTCTTTATCCATCTTCTTAATCTTTCCATGTGATTGGTTGACTCCGGTTATGATGTCTAGAAACTAACTGAGTAGAGCTCTGTCACTTATATATGAATTATAGTATGCTGAATGCAAACTCGTGTACAACAATTAGAATTTCGCATCAGGATACTTCCCCCCCACTAGTGGAGAATGAGGTTTTATTGACCCACATCCCCGACCCTCATTGGCGGTCAGTTGACCGTGAACCGGGCAAGACCGTCCTAGATTTGGAAAAAATACGCAGAGCGTTAAAGTTGGTCGTTGGATAAAATTATTAATTCCCATTTTATCCTTGACTATAGCAACCCACTATATGACCGATGGTCCTAGTTTTATCTATGGTTCAATTTTCTAGGCATCCATTCTCCCGTTATCCTTATCTTCCCATCTCTCTATTATTACTCCTCTCCCGGAACCACCAGAAAGAAAAACTATTTTCTTTCTCGTGAACCTTCTTCATCTCTCCTAAATCCTAATCGATCTTCTCATGAACCTATAGATCGGATGATCTCTATCAGAGATTGATTATTGATAAATCAAACAACCCTCTTCTATTTATATATCTGCTCTATCTGTCTCTTTAAAAAAAGTTGGTGTTCCTGCTGCTACAGTCTACATCTTCTTCTTCTTGAAAAAAATTCCTTCACAAGAGACCCAGATCCCCTTTCCTTCACAATCAGAAAACCCTATTTCGGATTTTTATTATCGCGGTCGGAAATCCCTAACTTTCTCTCTCGAAAATCAAAAGGTACAAACCTAATTTTTTCAGTTTCTGTCACCAGTATCAATCCATTGTAACATAAACCATTAGTGAAGAGTAAAATAAATCATTGTAAAATTATCGGTGATGCTGAGTATCACTTCTTATTAAATCTTTTGTGAAAATTTTAACCCTAGTTTTCATTTAACATCACGAATAATTGGGGATTTTGTTGTTTGCAGATTTGGGTTTGATGTTGAAGTTGTCTCTGAAAAGGTGAACGCCCTTTTCATTTAAATCTAGGGTTTTATTGATTTTACAATAGATAATCATAAAGCTTGAAACTTATTAGTTTGTATTGATTGTAGTTGTTAGTTGATTAGATTGTGTTTAATTTGATTGTTTGTGTATGTACAGGGCATCATATCCAGCTCATATAAGAAAGAAAGCCCTCTCAGTTCTGATGCCATCTTCAGACAGGTGATTTTCATTCATTCTGATTCTGAGTTTTGTAATTAGTTAGCTAAAAGTTATGATTTATCTGGAATGAAAGTGGAAAATTCTGCAAAATTAATGTTTTCTTGCGAAATTAAGATGCCCATGTTGTATTTGTTCGTAGGAACTGTCAAATTTGATCAGGTTCAGACTAGTAATCATGGATTGATAAATCAATTTTAGGAGATAACACTATATTACCCTACTGTTTCGAATTATTGGGGTACTTTTAGTGGGAGTTTCTATGACAATTCTTGCTAATACTTTGCTAATTTCTCTTATTGCAAAGGATTTTTACAAGCAAGTCTAAAACTTGGAAGCTATGCTTGAAATAGTAAGCTTAATTAAGGTGATCTTTCATAGGAAGTTGTTACAAAGACTTGCTAAGATGAATGTCGAGTAGGAAGTATGTTGAATGGGTTACATAAAGGTGGTTAACAGTTTCACACACGAGTGAATATCAAGTTCAAGGGTTTTCTTATTGTCTCGGGTGACTTGTATTGTTCAGTCTTACAATGAGTTTACAATGGATATTGATTCTACCTCTGAACTTGTGAAGTTTCTCCTGCTTCTAACTTGTCTTTTTACAAGTGCCTTAAAGTAGATAGAGAAAACATATTCTTTGGTACAAGGTGGTTTGATCAAGTCGACTCTGGTCCAAGTTTGTTTGTCAAATTCTAACTTCCCCTCTGCATACGCAGGATTGTGAGAGAGATATTGCAAAGGCCGGAGATGATGCTCCATATGAGGTTGAGTATGAAAACATCAAACAGTTTTCCTGGGCTCTTGTTCACACAAGATGACCAAATGATGCCCAACGAGGAATAGCTATGGTCGAAGGTACGTCAGAACACTTCAGTTTTAAAATTTTCTGTTAGCGTCAAATGCGAATAATTGTACTCTATATATTGAAATGAATGAAATTGAATGTTTGTCTCGTGGTCAATAACTTGTTAGAGATGAACTATTGTTTTTTTAGGGACTGAGCCAACTTGTGAAAGGTAGACTTGACCAACTTCATATCAGGGATATGCTTTATATTCGCTCACTTGAACACTACATAAGTCGTGACTTTATAAAGAGCTTGAACAGCGTGGGTCTTTGTTTGGAGGTATGGTCTCCTTGTCATGTACTAATGTGGACTAAAATAAATAAAAGAAAACGAAAAAGAGAATACACGTGAAGCTTTCTCTAAAGTTAGAATGGTGGGAGTAATAATATAGTCTGTGCTCCTTAAACGAACTTATCCTTGTAAAGGATTGTCCTGTAGTTCGATATCACGTGTTGTCTTCCACATTTTTGTGGAATATGACAGTATTATTCTTGTGAACATTTGAACTACATTGTTTTATTTATTTATTTTTTGCTCTAACTGTTCTGTTTATATAATTTAGGATGCACCAGACTTCTGGCAAGTTTGGTACCTGATGCGAACAATATTAAATTGGACGGAAACAGGTGAGTGTTCTTTGCGTAACTTTTAAACTTTGTCGGTTTAGGATTACTTGTTTCCCGCGTAGTCTGTTTAAGGACTTAAAGAAATGTTTGAAATGAATGCAGACGAGTTACTTGGGGCATTTTTTATGTGCTACTACTGTAGTTGTGCCAGTTATTATGAAAGCAAGATCGGTTCGCAAGGCATGATATGGCTCAAAACCATTCAGTGGCATCTAAGAAATGATACAGTTCAAGATCACTTTATTTTATTTATTTTTCCTGCATGACAAACTCCCCACTCTAATCCCCTAGCTCATCAATTAAACATTTGCGATTATTTTTCTTTGCCAACTTTGATCGAAATTGTTTAAAAGTTTCTGTGAACTACGCAATATTATTGGAAGTATATATCTGTAAATTGGATTGTGATAACTTATATAATGCAGTGTTAACTATTCTGGATGGAATTTTAAGTTCATGGAGTTGTTTGTATAGGACTAGGTACCATTAAAGATTTCTTTCCATTTATTCAAATGCATGTTCATATTAGAGGATGTTAAGAGAGTTAAGTGCAAGTCACCTACCTGTAAAATGCAATAATCATGTTCTTACTTGATAATGTGGTCTTGCTAATCGGTCTTACTAATCAATCACTATTTTTTTAGATTGTTATTTGGCATTCATGTACCGAAAGGAAATAGCATTCCAATGGTATGCAAGTACTTCTGAGAGCACAAGTGTGGTATACCAAGTTGGCCAGACTTCAGTAACTTGCCAACTCCTTGGTATATTACCATCTCATTTTCGTCTTAATGATGTCAAAGGGAGGATTCAATTATGTTTCCTGAAATAGGATATCATCATAAAGTGCAGAAGCAAACTCATTGTCTCGTTATCATGTACACAGTTGCAACTAATGAGCTTGTATTTGTAGAAGTCAAATAACCAATAACATGATCTTATCCTTATATATGGTAATGAATGAAAGCATGGGTTTACTGAGGGAAGCTACTAATCATGTTGAAAAGAGTTGTTAGTTGCCTAAAGAGACCCCTAACCTTGCTCTTAGTTCAGTACAAGGAACTTGCTATTACAATTTTTCTATCTCATTATATTGCTGTTGCCGCTTGCTTGTCTTCATAAAACTCGATGAATATATTGACAGATCTTACTTCCTCTTGAAGGGTTATAATGTTTAATATGGCACATGTTTGTTTTGCATTCTCTCATATATTAGTTTGTTCAATTGCCGTATTTATTGTGAAGATGAAACCAAACATGCTAACAATATATGCTTAACTGATCACCTATGAGGAATTTGTGATATGACTAATTACTTATCTTCACAACTTTGCACTTTTTATCCTCCCTGAGTTTTTCTTTGATTGTTGCTTGTGTTTCTGGTAGCAGTTCTATAATGATTCAGTGGTTTCCATGGATGAATTTTGTTGTAGCTCATGCTTTGTTTCCTCTTCTAGTTGGGATTGTAATAGGGTTCTTCCCATTTAAAGCCATCGATTCAACAAATATGTTCCTTTGTTTGCTCATGCTTTTCTCAATCAGTGCGCTAATAACAACTGGTTTATCAGTAGGAAGAACAAAACTGTGGAGTTCTTTTGGTTATTCATCTTGGGGTCTGCAATCTTACCTGCAATACCTGTTACCGTTATTACATTAGGATTCCATGTATAACCCATTACGTATCTTTTTTTTTATAAGCATTTTCTTGAGTATTGTGACCTCTCCCCACATTAATCAGATGATAACTTTTGTTGTGCAGGTACACCCGCATTATGAAGTAGGAATAAGTTCTTCATCATCATCATCGGAGTTTACATTTTGCTGTGTACTAGTTTTTCAGTTCATCGTTTTGTAACCGAATCCTAGAACTTAGTTAATTTTCTTGTAAGACTACACTGGTCAGAACTCTAGATTTTAATCCTTTGTGTAATTTGAAACCAATGAATCAATGAATGTTAAATTGAATGATTATTGGTGTGAAAGTTTGATTTGAATTTGGTTTTCATTTGAGCTCCATTTGATTCTCATTTGAATTCTAATTTGAGTTTCATTTGATTCTCATTTGAATTCTCATTTGGTTTTCATTTGAGTCTCATTTGAATTCTAATTTGGTTTTCATTTGAGTCTCATTTGTGTTTGATTTCAGATTTAGTCAGATTTAGTCAGGCCAGACAACCATTCTGAATCTATTTTTCTTTTATGCTAAGATTTATATCAATGAGACTAAAGTCGGTCATAATTTATTGACCGTTAAAATCGGTCGCTGATATAAGATTTTCAACGATCCTCAGACATACGTCATAGCTGAAAAGACGCTCAAACATCGACCCTTTCTTTGACGGCCAAAGCAAGTCATATAATTCGGATCTATGACTTGCTCCGTCAGTCGCGAAACTGCTATTTTCCACTAGTGCCTGTAGTCAATGAGAGTATGCCAACCAAGGAGATTCTTTAGTGCCTTCCAAGGTTTTTCGTAGATATCTAGGGTCCGGAGTAAAGGTTTTGTGGGTACACCTCTGGTAAACCCCCTGGAGACAACCCTCCGCCGCTAGGGCCACCTAGCGGTTTAACGGCTTGCTGAACGTGCTAAGTGTAGTCATTTTTATTTTTCTAGATTAGATTTGCTCGAGGACTAGAAAATAATAAGTCTGGGGGTATTTGATAGACACATTTTTGTGACCGAGTTGTCCTCAATTTTCAGTATTGTTGGTACTCGATTTTCTACTTATTATGGTGTTTTATGTGTTTGTAGGTATTTTTGGAAAATAAACATTTTTGGAAAATTCGGCTCGAAAAGTTGGTATAGGCACCCGGAGGACACATGTTATTCGGACTCTCAGTTTTAGATAAGGGGCACCTAACTGATAAGGGGCACCCCAGGGAGCCAACTGCTAATCGCACCCCATTACTGGTTAAGGGGGCTCCATCTTCTTCCTTGATTTGAAAAGAAAAATTGGCGGGAAATTTGGTTTCAACGGTAAAGGACTTGTTATCTTTAAGATAAGAATATCTTCTTGCCTTACAAACATGAAGTTTTGAAGAAAAAGGAAGTTATCTTGTATTAAACAAGAATGATATCCTTAGAAGATTTTATCTTGGATTTTATTCTGCGAATTAAAGAAGATATGGGTTTAGTAAAGACATATATAGAATAAAGAGAAGGAAAAATTCCGGAAGATATTTTTAATTAAAAAGAAGAAGATTTTGGAGTTATAAAAGAATATATTCCAGTGATGTGTATTTGTGTGTATAAATAGAGAGCTAGAGAGCACATTTGGGGATGAAGAGATTGGGAGACGTTTAGACACTACAGAGTCGGAGAAATTGGAGTTACAGAGAGCTGCCATTGTTCTCCTGTGAAGAACACGAAGAACATTAAACAATAGGGGACAGTCGTAGTGCTACAGTACCAACGACGCTTCTCATGTATCGTTTTCTGTAACAGTTAGTTTTGTAACAGATATAAGTGTTACAAAGCCGGTTTTATTATTTTTCTTCCATTTCATTATTGTGAACACTTTTTTGAGCAATGAAAAATTCCTTTGAGTGTGTTTTCACCATGCGGAGCTGAACCCATTACTGGGACAACAGAGGAAGCAACTTTTCATGATTGTGGTAAATGAATTAATTATTTATATGAATTTTTGCATAGATTTAATTGCGTTATGATTTCTACTAATTATTTGTTATTTTGTTTGATGTCGCATGCTTGGTTTTAATTACTTTTGATGTGTCATTCTCACAACTTACAACTAATGTCTTATGAAATCTATTTTTGGCAAAGAATTAGAGTCATAACTTCTTTTGTTTGAGCTATATTGTTTAGAATTAATGATTGAACCACAAGAATATGAAAAGTAGTGAAATCCTGCGTCCTAGTATCTCTTCATCCCGTGACCTTATTTTGTATATTTTCCTTTGTTTTTAGTATTTTGTATATTCAAGCCTAAATCAATCTCAACAAAGTCCGAGTGAACAACAACCTTTTTACTACTATTCAAAATTCGATCAATATACATAGACAGATCCCTAATCGCAGTGTGTATTCTTTTATCGAAAAGAGTTTTAACCTTGTGTTGGGAGCGAGAAGAGAGGAGATTCATTTATTTATGCTTTTATTTCCAAGTTCTTGCGGGTTTTATTACCAAGTCTTACGTTCCTCTTCTGTTTCCAGACGCAGATATATCTGGACATCACTTTTTAATGGAATTTCGTAAATGCTTATTTATAACCGATTGTTTTGATGAGGTCAGAAAGATAGCCGAAGAAAGGTGTACGGGCCGTAGTGAGGAGGAAGTGCAGGAGGATATTCACGCTTCTGCACGAGAAGTTGCGCGCATGCTTCTTCACCCAAGACTTGGTGTCAATTTGCGATGAATAAAGGAGCACAGATTTTTGGGGGGGAATCAGGCTGAAACAAAACTTGTAGTATCAGAAGACAGAGGAATGGTAAGTAGACATGCGTGGATGGGTGAGGATCAGACAAGATATACAGTATTAAATACCAAAATACTGCAGAGGGAGGATGAGGCCAATGTTGTAACTTTTGCCGGCCTCAAAATCTTTCTAAAGATAGGAGAACAAGGTGGAGAGACCATTGTTGGCACCATTGAAGTCCATGCAAACGGGTTCCACTATGCAACCTCCAATCCCAATTTCTATTTTTCTTTCTTGTATGCAGATGTAAAGACATATTTATTTCGATTTGGAGACGAGAAGATGTCGCCTCTCTTGCACTTCCATTTTCATGAAGGCATCAAGGTGGGGACAGAAAAGAGACAGGATATCCAATTTCGTTTGGTGCAGACTCCTTTTGGACACAAGAGATCTTATAATGAATCATATAATATTAACGAATATTTAAAGAACTTTGTCCACAATGTTCGAGAAAATTGGAGAGGCTACCTGTATTACATTGTAAACCGTTTGTTGATGCTGAGGTTCTTAAGGCATATGAATTTCAAGGAAATCGTCCCTCCAAGGCACCAACCATCTTCGGCCTGACTCTTTTTACGCTAGTTGGGCTTATAGATGAACCTTTCATTGTGGTCGAACTATAAGAGATAGAGGTTGTTCATCTGAGGCTTAAAACTGAGTTGTCTAAGAAACCTGTTTTGAGGCATACTCATTTTTTTGAGGCGTACTCATTCATTATACCATTTAGGGTGGGTTTATAAGGGATGTCTAAAGGTAGTGTAATTACCTATATATCCTTAAACAATTTAAATTACTAGAGTGCCCTTATCCTCAAAAACCTAAAATAAAAAATCAAAATAAACTTTAAACTTAAACATCTTGGACTCCAATTCAATCAAGAAATTGATCAACCAAAGAAAACACTAATCGAAGTGAGCGATATTGGAGTGCGACTTTGCTAAATTTTGTTCGATTTAGCCGAACCTAAATTCGTCAGTTTCAGAGTGAAGTTCGGCTGACAACTTTTCAACCGAACCTCAGTTTTTTTAAGAATATACCTAGGTTCGGCTGATAACTTGTCAGCCGAACCTAGGTATATTTTCAAAAAACGGAGGTTCGGCTGAAAAGTTATCATCCGAACTGTTCATCTGTTCAGTAGATCTGGGTTTTAAAAATTCATTTTTTTGACAGATTCAACTTATATAAAGAAATTAAACCTTGTATAGAAGTCTACCTCTGATTTGAATCACCCATTTTGGTCACTTCTAATCACTAAAATCTCAAAATTCAAAACCCAAGTTTTTTTTCACTTTTTCTTTTTTTTTCCTCTCAAAAATCCCAACTCTCTCAGTTATGATTTATCTACTAATTCACCATTAATAATTTAATTCTTAATCAATCCTTAAATTCCTAGCTAATCAAATCTAATCATAATCATTAACACTAATTATGTAAGGGTAGTTATGCCAATATCAAAATGGGTGGATAAGGGGTGATGTTGTTTTTTTTAGTGACCTTATTTTGGCATTATTTAGTATGCCTCAAAACAGGTTTCTTGTCTAAACCTGTGGAAATAGATATGACTATTGTTTTTCGGGACTTTGAGCGTGATCCGGTTCAAATCAACTCAATCCCTATTGACAAGCTCAATTTCATAAAAAAAAGGTGCAACTTTGCGGGCGTGAAGTATATGAGAATGAATATGATATTTACTGGGACTCTATGAAAGAGAGAGCAGATTCTCCTATGCGGATGGAGAATCCTGAAACTATGAACAACTACGATTCCGGAATTGAAGTACGTGAACCACATGGATCAGTAATAAGGTTTAGAAAGTGCACATTGAAAGTCTGAGAGAAGCATTGAATCAGGTAAAGAAGGAGAGGAGAGCAAGGCAGGAGAAGGTCGAGTTTATGCTATCTTTTTTGTTGTCTTTAGTTTAGTTCAAACGTTTATTTAGATTAAACACTTACAAATACTAGTATAACACGCACGCGCGATGCGCCTGCCGTTCTGTTCAGGGGCGGAGCCAGGATTTCGAAGCAGGGTGGGAAACGAAAATGTACACCACGAAAAATAAAAAACACTAGTTTTGGCCACGCCTAAACAACGCTAAAATCCTAGATCGGCTGCGCCTAAACCATGCCACTGGCTGAAAACGAAGGGTTGCAACAATTAACGGCCACCCTTCCTCCTGAGATACGAATCTCAGCCATACAAACTTGCCACCAAACGATTTATGGCAATCTCTTGGCCACAACGCCAAAAACCTAATTTGGCTGTGCCAAAAGCATGCAAGCGCTGCAACCATGCCGCTGGTTGCCAAACGAAGGGTCGCAACAATCTACGTCTACCCTTCCTCCTGAGATGCAGATCTCATCCGTACAAACCTGCCACCGAACGACTCGTGGAAATGTCTTGGCTGCGATGCTAACTCTTGCTAACGGCACCAACTTGGCTGCGATGCTAACTCTCTGGTCACGGAACCAACCTGGATACGATGCCTATTCTTTGGTCACGGCACCAACTTGGCTACAAACGCCAAATCCTTTGGCCGCGCCACACGTAGCAACATGCTACACGTTTTCCACGAAAACACCCGAGACATCAAAACATGTCATAAAATGGGGGATGCTCATCAGGGTATTGGTCTGGCGGTTTACAACGTGCGGTGTACACTACGCCCGTTACAGGAAATTGTCATAAGGGTGAGGCGGTTAGTAAATACAAGAAGTAATGGTGAGACGTTTCCTTCATTATAAAAACGTCAATTCCAGGAGTTACCCGTTACCATTTTCCTCCATTTACTCAACCGTTTCCACTTCTTACGAGACCAGGGTACGTTTCGTTGCGACTTGTATAAATAGGTCTCACCTATTTCCACCAAAGACAAGTTTTGGTCATGAGAATACAACACTCAGAAATCACTTGTTAGCTTTCCCATCTGTTAGCTTTCCACTTTCTGATACAAGTCGCCAAACAACTACTCTTCCCGAATCAACTATTCTGGTCTCAACACTCTCTTCGATTCCCTCCCTAGACCAACCCTTCTCCTTCACTTTGTGACCGAAGCAAGTCTGAAACGGCCATTTCTTGGTTTAGGCCGGATTTGTACAGATTGATATCTCGAATCAAAGTACTCCCTTGCAGTACATTTTTTAGAGTTTAGACTCGTTTCTCACTCACACACTCGAAATTACCAAAATCAGCAGAAACTGTTTTCACCCTCAAACAATTGGCAACCACAGTGGGAGATCAGTCTCTCGCTTGCAATATCAACTTCTAGCTTTCAATTTCGTCTTTCAATTCCAAACTCAATATGTTAGAACTTAGATCTGGGTCAGCAACGAACCCTGAGCACACCAGCGTGGAAACCGTCCATGTTGCTAACGCTCCTCCCAACGACATCAACACGCCGCCTACTAATCCCAGCAGCACGGAAAGCACTCCTTCAGGTATTACACCGCCAATCACCAGGGCTAGAGTTTCTGCCACCCCTAACGCTTCTACGCCACGTACCAATCCCAGTAACACAGAAAGTGCTCCTTCAGGTGTTACCCCACCAGTCACCAGTGCCATAGATGCTTCTACCGCCTCTAATGTTTTGTCGAGTATGGCACCTCCGACCATCACTAAGACCACAATTACGCCACCATCAGGACGAGAAACCGGAGGAGCCAGAGGAAGCCGCCCCTACATCACCATTGCTGATTTGATGGAAAGACAGGAGGTTCTTGCTAGAGGCCAGACGGACATGGCTTCAACTCAGAAAGAAGTACTTGTCTTTATAAAGACCCTAACAGAGCGGATACCACAAGAGTCACGCCATCCAGAGTCAACGAGGAACACCTCCAATACCCCTGGCGCCGGCACCTCAGCAGGGCATGCCTTTGTAGACGAAGAAACTCACGCCAGAACCCCATTGTAGAGAAATCAACCACGTCCTCCGTCTGAGGGAGTTTTCGAAGTCGCTTACCGGAAGAGCGTACACGTGGTACAACAACATCACACCAAAAAACATCTCCAACTGGGGTGACATGGTTACGACTTTCTACAAAAAGTACTTCTTCGTGTCTGAGTAGGTTACCTTATCGGATCTAGTAAGGATGTTTCAACGATATAACGAACACCCAAATGATTTTGTCAAGATATTCAGGGTGCAAGCGCTAGACTGTAACGATCCAAATGTGACCGAACAACAATTGGTAAATTCCTGCATCAACGGTATGGCTCCCATTTATCGCTCCTTACTAGAAAACCTGCGGTTACAGACGTTCTCCGAACTCTATGAGGCTGCCAAACTATCGGCCACGACGACACCAACATTATTAGAAAGAACCAGGCCAATTAGAGGCTAGGACGTAAGCGAAACTCGAGGAAGTAGACGTCTCGTTAATAAGCAATACAATACTGGTTCCTCCTCTGTGAGCGTAGTGGACGAAGGAGGGAAAAGGAAGACCCCATTGGCAGATCAACAACCTAAGCGCGCGGCACCAGCACAAGGGAAGCTCCGCCACGGAGGGCCACTGCTAAGACTCCCATGCTTCGTCATGAAGCTGGAAGAAACGTCCTGGATTTCCTGTTCCCGATCGAGGAAGTGATCGAACTCTTAGAGGCATGGATCCAGGACGATGTCATTATATTACCACTCCCATACTCCCACCGACCGAGGCAGAGATGGAGCACCCCAAATACTGCCGCTATCTCCGGTTTGTTCACCACCCTACCAGCGACTGCAACAGACTAAAACGTATCTTCAAGGAGAAGGTAGAGGCAGGGGAACTTCAGCTGGGAAATGAGGGAGTACATAGAGATCCACTTCCAGTCAGAAACTGCGGGATCTCTGAGGACTCCGTGCACGAAACTGCACAATCCATGATGCAGCATATGTGAGAAATTTTATACCTTTCCAAGACGTAGCGTCAAGACATCTTCACGGCCCTCAATCGTGTTGTGTCGGGCAAACGACTTTTTCCGGTTACGAAAGCTACGCCAGAAGACCCGACTCTTTTAGGGGACAGCGCTGAAAAACACAACCAGGGACTGCTAACCACGACCTACCTAAGGGGGAATGAGCTCGACAACACATTGATCGATGCAGCCTATGACTTCAATATCATTACCATCAAGACTCTAAGAGCTGCAGGCAAGTGGCTACCCACTCCCCAACCACGGTCAAGAATTCGTAAGGAGAAGCAATGGACGTGTACGGCTACATTAACCTCAAAATCAAGGTGAGAGACGTTATAACGCATATCAAATTCCACATTATCAAAGAACTAGGTTATGACATGATCTTGGGGCGCTCGTGGGTATTTGACAACGAAGAAAAATAGGGAGCATCCCATCTGCCAGTGTCGACACCCTAAAGAGTTTCCAACAAGCCGTCCAACCTGCTGCCGTATCAACAACTTACCAATGGAACTCGATCACCTGGAGAAAGCCCGCTGACGCTCGCTTATAGATTCCAAATACAAGTAAGCCTGGTCAAACAACCTTCTGTACAACCAGTCACTTCTTCTCTTAGCCCATTATGGGGACTTGGTCCGATTATCAATACGGACATTGTTAAGAGATGCGAGTGGGATGCTGGGCCTTTCAAGCGCTTCACCAAGGATCTGGAAGCTGCAATCGAAGATGGCGAGACCAAGAGTCAAGCGATTACACGACGCCCAAAGTTTCAAATTGGAGACATGGTAGTCAAGGCAACCTCATTTCAAGTCGGAAACATAACGGTGAAGGTAGCTGTTTGGACTGATTCACCCGAAGAAAAGGAATACGAGCCATATCTGGTGGAAAATGTTCTTTTGGGAGGTTACTGCAAACTCATCAACACTGACAAGTTGGAAGGCATAACAGTTCACTCGCGATGGCTCAAGCCCTTCAATACCTAAAGCACGGTGCTACTTCCTCCTCTAGAGTTCTCCCTTTAGTATTTTATTCAGCGATTTCCCTTTCCACTCAATATTTGTATCACCTCCAAGACGAATGCGCCGTTTGCATTCTTAATTAGGTTTCCGATTTCTATTTGAAGCATACTTTTCCTTTCAAATGAGTTTTCTGGATCAAAAAAATAAATAAAAATAAAATAAATCCCGAAACATCGTCAACCATTACCCATCAAATCACGACCAGAAAAGCCGAAACCCTGCAAAAGATGCCTTACTCGAAACTTTAAAGGGAAGAATATACAAGGAATCATCAGACGAAAGGAAAGGTATGGAATATGAAACAACCTATTTTGGTAAAGGTTTTGGATCATTTCGAAAAATAGATTGTATTAAAAGGAGCTAAATAAGCGGGGTGTTATTTGGCGAAACCCTAACTTCGCCATGAATACAAAAAAGATAAAAATGAGTCTGTGAAACATCAAAGCGGCTACACGCCTAAGAGAAACGAAAAAAATGAAAACTGGTCATCGAAAGCAGACACCCGGATCGCCAACGCCTCTGTCAGAGACCTTTCAAGCACATTCCCCAACAATCTTTCGGACAACAAACGTTCCATTTAGAAGCCGCCTCCGTAACAGCAACTCCAACAACCCACCCGGAAACTGCCTTAGCAGCAACAGTTTCCGCCTCCTGTCCAACGCCCACTTCGACAACCGTCTCAGCATATGCCACCACAACTTCCCCAACTTCCCTGACAGCAAATTCGGCGTCCACTCCAAAAGCTGCTTCAGTTTCGTCAACCACAACGGCGTCTTCCTCGGAAGCTTTCTCAGCAGGCTTTCGAGGATGTCCCGGTTCATCCGCACCAGAATCAAGTATTATGACACCATCTCGGGTAGGGAAATTAATCTGGCTCTCCCCTAGAAGTTTCACAGACTCAGTCTTTCGCCGTTTCAACCGAGAGACGAGTCGTTCAGCCCTAGCACTGGGCTGTGAAGAAGTTTTGTTTCCCTGAGGTATCTCAACGCGCTGGGATACTTCACCATCTCCCCGCTTTTCCTCCATGTCCACCAGAGTCATGAAAGCCTGAGCATGCATCCGCACTCTACATAAAGGCAGAAGGCATGTCCTGAATAATTTCGTCAGCTTCACGAAACATAGAATTAATTCTGTCCAATGCCTCCTCATGAGAAGAAGACCAGTTTTCGTCGATCCCAAAGATTCTCTCCGAAGATTCAGAGGTACGGCTGTCACTGGAAGATCCCATTATTTAATACAAATTAAAAGGTGGGGTAAGTTTTCGCCCTATTTGCACCAGTAATCTACACGAACAAGAAAACAGAATGAGGAACCAGGATAAAGAACGATACGATACCAGTAAAGAGGATAGACGTGATTTTAAGACGATCCGTACGAACGAAGGATTTAAGACCGCCTCTTATATTCAGCAGAGCGATGAAATCCGAAAAAGAAAAGCTTTCTACTAGTCGTGAATTAAAGCGTGATATCGGCTGGAAAAGATATTTGTCAACGCGTGTGAATTAGGGCTTGATATAAAAAAATATGTAGAAATACGTGTATGGAACACGCTGGCCTGCATTATTGCTTCTGCTCTACTGCCAGCCCCGGAACTTGGAAGCGAAACCGGCAGTATAACATGAGGAGGAGAGATAACACCTTTCATATGGATATGATACTTTGAGATATAGATAAGGAAAGGATTTCCTATCTGAGCCATGCATGGAAAGAGGCAATCGGACATGCAAGCGACGCCAACAGTCCGCGCCATGCAAATCCAACAGCCTGCGCCACGCCAAGCCAGCGTCGTGCCAAGTCAGCGCTAATCCCAAGCCAATCCATCGCTAACGGCTCCATCGCAAGCCAACCAACGCCAGCGGCTCCGTTTTAAGCCACACCATGCCAACGGCTTGCCAACCCAAGCCGACAACGCCAAAAACTCCGCGTTCTCTATCCTAGACAAGCTGACGCCAACTTTTTGCATCCCGGACAACAACCACCACTACCACTCCGCGGCTTAGCTAGCAGCACCACGAGCAGAATCTACGCAAAGCCACCAGCGCAGGAATCAAACGAATTCTCCTTACCTCCCGAAAAAGGTTAGACGGATCTTCCTGACCATCTCTTCATGACTTGCCGTTTCGATTTTGTCCTTGTCTGTCACCATCTTATGCTTACCTCGCAACAAAGCCACTGTTCCGAGCTAAGCAGGGGACTTAATGTGATGGTGGTTTATAGCTTAGGGTTAAAATAGTAAAACCTTAGTCAAACAGTGACGTCACACTTGGGTTATAATGTCGCCACTAACACATTTATTGAACCGTACAACATGTCTGGGTAAAATTAACGGGGTACCTTTTTTTTACGTATATGCCAACATGATGCCAGCCACTATCGAGGGCTATGCCAGCCACATCTCCGCGCCAAGGCATGCCAACCATGCCAGCCGCACCACAGTGCCAATGGCATACCATGCCAGCCACATCTCTGCGCTAAGGTATGCCAACCATGCCAGCCGCACCACAGTGCCAATGGCATACCATGTCAGCCGCATCTCCGCGCCAAGGCATGACAACCATGTCAGCCGCGCCACAGTGCCAATGGCATACCATGCCAGCCACATCTCCGTGCCAAGGCATGCCAACCATGCCGGCCGCGCCACAGTGCCAATGGCATGCCATGCCATCCACATCTCCGCGCCAAGGCATGCCAACCATGCCAGCCGCACCACAGTGCCAATGGAATACCATGCAAGCCACATCTCGGCGCCAAGGCATGCCAACCATTCCAGCCGCACCACAATGCCAATGGAATACCATGCAAGCCACATCTCCGCGCCAAGGCATTCCAACCATGCCAGCCGCACCATAGTGCCAATGGCATACCATGCCAGCCACATCTCCGTACCAAGGCATGCCAGCCGCGCCATAGTGCCAATGACATGCCATGCCAGCCACATCTGCGCGCCAAGGCATGCCAACCATGCCAGCCGCACCACGGTGCCAATGGCATACCATGCCAGCCACATCTCCGCGCCAAGGCATGCCAACCATGCCAGCAGCACCACGGTGCCAATGGCATACCATGCCAGTCACATCTCCGCGCCAAGGCATGCCAACCATGCCAGCCGCACCATGGTGCCAATGGCATGCCATGCCATCCACATCTCCGTGCCGAGGCATGCCAACCATGCCAGTCGCACCATAGTGCCAATGGCATGCCATGCCAACCACATCTCCGCGCCAAGGCATTCCAACCATGCCAGCCGCACCACTGTGCCAAAGCCATGCAGCCCTACCACCATGTCGCTGGCTACCAAGCGGAGGGTTGCAATAATCAACGACTACCATTCCATATGAGATGCAGATCTCAGCCGTAAAATTTCACCACCTAATGCATGGAAACTCCCAGCCCAAGGCCAAACATCAAGGTTTATGCCAAAACCCTAATTTTGGTCGTGCCTAAAACATGCCAAAGCCATGCGGCCCTACCACCATGCCGCTGGCTGCCAAACGAAGGGTTCAATAATCAACGACTACCCTTCCATATGAGATGCAAATATCAGCCATACAAGTTTGCCACCTAACGCATGGAAACTTCCGGCCCAAGGCCAAACATCACGATTTATGCCAAAACCCTAATTTTGGCCGCGCCTAAAACATGCCAAAGCCATGCGGCCCTAGCACCATGTCGCTGGCTGCCAAACGAAGGGTTGCAATAATCAACGACTACCCTTCCTTCTAAGATGCAGATCTTAGCCGTACAAGTTCGCCACCTAACGCATGAAAACTTCCGACCCAAAGCCAAACATCACGGTTTATGCCAAAACCCTAATTTTGGCCGCGCCTAAAACATACCAAAGCCATGAGGCCCTACCACCATGTCACTGGCTGCCAAACGAGGGGTTGCAACAATCAACGGCCGCCCTTCCTCAAGAGATGCAAATCTCAACCGTACAAGCTTGCCATCAAACGCATGGCCACTTTTGGCCCAATGCCAAGCACTAATTTTGGCTGCACCTAAACTATGCCAAAACCCTATTTTTGGCCGCGCCTAAACAATGCCAAAATCCTAGCTCGGCCGCGCCTAAATCATGCCACTGGCTGAAAACGAAGGGTTGCAACAATCAACGACCACCCTTCCTCCTGAGATACAAATCTCAGCCATACAAACTTGCCACCAAACGATTTATGGCAATTTCTTGGCCACGGAGCCAATTCTTGGCCACGACGCCAAAAACATAATTTGTCCGTGCCAAGAGCATGCAAGCGCTGCAACCATGCCACTGGTTGCCAAACGAAGGGTTGCAACAATCTACGGGTACCCTTCCACCTGAGACACAGATCTCATTCGTACAAACCTACCACCAAATGACTCGTGGCAATGTCTTGGTTGCGATGCTAACTCTTGGTCACGGCACCAACTTGGCTGTGATGCTAACTCTCTGGTCACGGCATCAACCTGGCTACGATGCCTATTCTTTGGTCACGATACCAACTTGGCTACAAACGCCACTTTTGCCACGCCACACGTAGCAACATGCTACACGTTTTCCACGAAAATACTCGAGACATCAAAATATTTCATAAACTGGGGGATGCTCATCAGGGTATTGGTCTGGAGGTTTACAACGTGCGGCGTACACTACGCCCGTTCCAGGAAAGTGTCATAAGAGTGAGGCGGTTAGTAAATACAAGAAGTAATGGTGAAACGTTTCCTTCATTATGGAAACATCAATTCCAGGCGTTACCCGTTACCATTTTCCTCCATTTACTCATCTGTTTCCACTTCTTACGAGACCAGGGTACGTTTCTTTGCGACTTGTATAAATAGGTCTCACATATTTCCACCAAAGACAAGTTTTAGTCAGGAGAATACAACACTCAGAAATCACTTGTTAGCTTTCCCATCTGTTAGCTTTCCACTTTCTGATACAAGTCGTCAAACAACTACTCTTCCCGAATCAACTATTCTGGTCTCAACACTCTCTTCGCTTCCCTCCCTAGACGAACCTTTCTCCTTCACTTTAGGACGGATTTGTACAGATTGATCTCTCGAATCTAAGTACTCCCTTGCAGTACATTGTTTAGGGTTTAGACTCGTTTCTCACCCACACACTCGAAATTACCAAAATCAGCAGAAACTGTTTTCACCCTCAAACAGAAGGATAATAAAAAAGATTTACCGGCATAATGGGACAACAATCACAACGTTAGCTAATAAACCACCTTGTATTTTAGAAATTTGAGATGTGTGTATGATTCTTATTATTTTTTACTATGGTTTTATAATTATTTGAAATTCTATATTAAATGATGTATTTCCTGTAAAAACATATATTATCATTTGTATAGGTGTATAAGACCCGATACCGATACGCGAAATTAACTACCTTGGGCGGCTAATTAGAGTACAAAGCTCACTTATTCCTCTTTTGATTAAACCAAATATCCTCTTCTATTTATAACCGAAATTAGGGTAGCTCTAATTTTTTTCACTTAATCTTCTTTATCTATTTATCCACTTATTATCCTCTCACGATCATGAGAAATACTTATCCATAAATAAGATATAAAATGTCCACACTATAAAGTCTACATGCAAAGAAACGGGATCTTTATGATTAACACACAATAACCCATTCCAAAAACAAAGAACGTAAAAAAAAAATTAAAAGTTACAATTATTCAATGAACGTGTATAAATAGATGAGTGTATTTCTTCAACCACACACCTGCACTGAGGTTGGCTGTTTGTTAGGGGATACATACCAGAGGAATCCCCATGCATGTCTTTTCTTTTTTTTGGATTTGATGACTTGAAGTCTAATAAACAACAATCTAACTCATATGTACTCATTGTTTTTTTCTTTTTACCATACTCTTACCAATCTTATTGTTGTATTTTCTCTTTTTGTTGTTTATTAAAACGAAGTCGAATTTTGATTTATTATCTTTTCACCGATGTTGCTGGAGTTCTAATTAACAAGCGTGACCGCCATTCATACTTTGAAGAAACAAAATTGCTTAGAATCCCGCATCTGTGAACTGACTCTCCAAAACCTAAGGTGCGGTGACACATCAACCCCTCTTGAAAAACATAATGTGATACTCTCCATATATCTACTCCTTATTCATCCACGCATTTTCCTTTTTTTTTTCCACCAGTAACATAAAGCTGAAGGTAACACTGTGGGGTGAAATTACTGATCAAATAGAGCATGAAATTGCCGAGTCGTTCCCTGAATGCAATCCTTTTGTTGTGGTTGTAGCTGGAACTTTTATCAAGAAAAAGGTTTATTCTTACAATCAAAATACATTGAGCTGCAACTGCCGCGGTACGTAGATAGTAAATCGTAGCTCGATACAGTACTGAGCAGTACTTATAGAGACGGGCCAAGAGAACCCATGAACCAGAATAGAATATCTTTCCCCACCCATGAGTAAATATTTCATGGTAGCCTCATTATACCATACGTCTCCCTCGATATATCCAGATAATAGGTATGAACATAAACTGAAACATTCAGAGCTACAAAGATAGTTATCAAAATACCAATCTTTCGAGATCAGAAATATATTCATTATTTAAGGGCAAAATAAAACGACTAACGAGGAATTTTTTATTAATAACTATCTTTTTAAGTCTAAAGAATATCATGAGGAATTATTAAACCATTATTTAAGTGTAACCTAATTTATAATTATTTGGATTAAGATTTCCATATATACAAGTTTTCATGGGTAGAATTAAGCCTCATAGTGTGTAGTAATTATTAAAATTATTTTAACTAAAAATTATTCCGTCTCATGCGACACGAGTTATTTTTGGTATATATACAAAAGAATAGTGTTGTCATTACAAAAATACGTAATATAAATTATGGGTCAGACCTAAAGAGAAAGTGATATTTTGGGCTTAAAATAACATTTTCCCTTAAAATATGGACTAGATCAGAAGGTACCCATTGTGGGGTTTTTCGAAAACCATTTTTTTGGGCACCATTCTTTTTGGAGAGGGGTCATGATTTATTTAGGATGTCCAACTCACACTTATATGGGGTGTCCTAAAGTGATGAAATGACTTACTTTCCCTTTTTCCTAATTTTATTCATAACTAATTAATAACTATTCTAAACCTAATCAAAATCATTAACAAAAACAAAACTCACCCAAAAAAATCGAAAGTTAATAAACAAATATCTTATTCTTCCTTCTTTTCTTCCCTCTCTCTCTTTTAATTTCCTAAAGTGTACATCCGCAGGTATTTTTCTGCCAACCCCTCTTTTTTAATTCTTTTTTGATTGAAGAATCGAGTAGCAATCATCAAAAAATGGTAACGACGGTCATGTTCGGTTAGGAGATTTTGAAAGAAACCTAATTTTATAACCAAACTTTTTAGAAACGAAGAACACCAAGAACTTTGGTTAGGCAAATATAATTTTTCCCAATCGAACTCTTGAGTTCGGTTGAGTCGCAAAATTTTTTTCCCAACCTAACTCTTATCTGTATTGCCAACTCTAGAGTTCGGTTGAATCTAAAAAAATCCTAACCGAGCTTTTCTTTGTACAACCACTTGAGTTCAGTTAAATCGTTTTAAAAGCTAAACTTTTTTCTGTATGGCCAACTCTTGAGTTCGGTTAAATCGAAAAAAAATCGTAACCGAACTTTTCTTTGTATAGCCAAATTTTGATTTCGGTTAAATCACAAACTTTTTTTTTAAAACCGAACTCTTCTTTGTATTACCAACATAAGAGTTCGCTTGAATTGTAAATTTTTTCTAACCGAACATTACTCTGTAAACCCCAGCCTAAAAGTTCGGTTACCTATCCTAAAAACTTGACAGCAGAACAAAGCAAAAACTCCATTAAAGATCAGTACTTGTGTCTGAAGATACACTAGCCGAACTACACCTGCAGAGAAGTTAGGCTACCTGTTTTATAAATATTGTAGCTGAACTTTGTTGACGTAGCATAAATTAAAAAGTTTCATTTTCTCCGAAGTATTGGCCAAATCAAGCAGCATTATCTAAATCTGATGTTTACGTGAGTGCCCAAGACCCTCATGTCGAAATCATCCATTTCAATTTTTCTTCCAAAAACATCTTCTTCCTTCGAAAATTATTCTTATAAAAACCTAACTTATTAATTTAACCTTACTAATATCTAATTACTTGACTAAATAATTTAACGAATCATTACACTAACTAATCATTAAACTTATTTAATTAAATCGAGTAATTTAGATATTAACATAAATAATTTTGATAATAATTTAGATATTATCCACATCGCCTAAGTTTTGCTCCCTCATCTTTGCTGCGTGCTTTGGAAAGAAAACACCATGTAGGCATCTGCATTTTTTGCTACGTACTTCGGAAACAAAACACCATATAATTAGGTATCGGCACTAATGCTGGATAATTCTTCAACTTGCATATCTCACGAAAATGGTAGAAACTTTAAAGTAATCATCAGGTTAACATGTATTTTGTATTTAAGTTACATCATTTAGCAGGAAACTATATATGTTGCAGAATCATTAACTTACTGAGTCATAACTATCGGCATTAATGCTTCTGTCATTAATCACTTTCCAGTTTCTACGCATATTCTTTATATCCCTTTAGCAAGGAGTCGATAGACTCTTTAGTCAGTGAAGTGGTATTATTCTTCTACTCAAAATAAAATCATGGTCCCTTTCAAAAAAGGATTTGTGTCCAAAAAACGGTTCTTTCCTAATGTATACCCATACATCCGAAAATAGAATCTTGGTCCCCTTCCACAAAAGGTTGGTTCCCAAAAAACGGTTCTTTCCTAATGTTTATAATAGGTTTCACTATATATATATATACATAGACAGATCCCTAATCGCAGTGTGTATTCTTTTATCGAAAAGAGTTTTAACCTGGTGTTGGGAGCGAGAAGAGAGGAGATTCATTTATTTCTGCTTTTATTTCTAAGTTCTTGCGGGTTTTATTACCAAATCTTGCCTTCCTTTTCTGTTTCCAGACGCAGATATAGCTTGACATCATTTTTCAACGGAATTTCGTAAATGCTTATTTAGAACCGATTGTTTTGATGAGGTCAGAAAGATAGCCGAAGAAAGGTGTACGGGCCGTAGTGAGGAGGAAGTGCAGAAGGATATTCGCGCTTCTGTACGAGAAGTTGCGCGCATGCTTCTTCAGCCAAGACTTGGTGTCAATTTGAGAAGAATAAAGGAGCAGATATTTTTGGGGGGGAATCAGGCTGAAACAAAATGTGCAGTATCAGAAGACAGAGGACTGGTAAGTAGACATGCGTGGATGGGTGAGGATAAGATAAAATATAAAGTATTGAATACCAAAATACTGCAGAGGGAGGATAAGGCCAATGTTGTAACTTTAGCTGGCCTCAAAATCTTTCCAAAGATAGGAAAAAAAGGTGGAGAGACCATTGTTGGCACCATTAAAGTCCATGCAAACGGGTTCCACTATGCAACCTCCAATCCCAATTTCTATTTTTCTTTCTTGTATGCAGATGTAAAGACATATTTATTTCGGGTTGGAGACGAGAAGATGTCGCCTCTCTTGCACTTCCATTTTCATGAAGGCATCAAGGTGGGGACTGAAAAGAGACAGGATATCCAATTTCGTTTGGTGCAGACTCCTGTTGGACAGAAGAGATCTTATAATGTATCATATAAGATTAATGAAGATTTAAAGAACTTTGTCCACAATGTTCGAGAAAAATGGAGAGGCTACCTGTATTACATTGTAAACCGTTTGTTGATGCTGAGGTTCTTAAGGAGTATGAATTTCAAGGAAATCGTCCCTCCAAGGCACCAACCATCTTCGGCCTGACTCTTTTTACGCTAGTTGGGCTTATAGATGAACCTTTCATTGTGGTCGAACTATACGAGATAGAGGTTGTTCATCTGAAGCTTAAAACTGAGTTGTCTAAGAAACCTGTTTTGAGGCATACTCATTTTTTTTGAGGTGAACTCATTCATTATACCATCTAGGGTGGGTTTATAAGGGATGTCTAAAGGTAGTGCAATTACCTATATATCCTTAAACAATTTAAATTACTAGAGTGCCCTTATCCTCAAAAACCTAAAATAAAAAATCAAAATAAACTTTAAACTTAAACATCTTGGACTCCAATTCAATCAAGAAATTGATCAACCAAAGCAAACACTAATCGAAGTGAGCGATATTGGAGTGTGAAATCCAAATCTCAATTGCTCTTAGATGTATTTTAGAATGTATGCGTAACAAACCCATCTTGTTTTTGATTGATTTTATTTTGTTTGATCGATAGAATATGATTTCAAAAATGAAATTAGGTTTTTCAGAAGATCAGTTCGGCTGATCTTGGAGTATCAATTTTGAGCCGAACCTAGTGTATGATTTAGAGAAACACTATGTTCGGCTAATACGACTTTGCTAAATTTTGTTCGAATTAGCCGAACCTAAATTCGTCAGTTTCAGAGTGAAGTTCGACTGACAACTTTTCATCCGAACCTCAGTTTTTTTAAGAATATACCTAGGTTTGGCTGATAACTTGTCAGCCGAACCTAGGTATATTTTCAAAAAACGGAGGTTCAGCTGAAAAGTTATCAGCCGAACTTTTCATCTGTTCAGTAGATCTGGGTTTTAAAAATTCATTTTTTTGACAGATTCAACTTATATAAAGAAATTAAACCTTGTATAGAAGTCTACCTCTGATTTGAATCACCCATTTTGGTCACTTCTAATCATTAAAATCTCAAAATTCAAAACCCAAGTTTTTTTTTCACTTCTTCTTCTTTTTCCTCTCAAAAATCCCAACTCTCTCACTTATGATTTATCTACTAATTCACCACTAATAATTTAATTTTTAATCAATCCTTAAAATTCATAGCTAATCAAATCTAATCATAATCATTAACACTAATTATGTAAGGGTAGTTATGCCATTATCAAAAAGGGTGGATAAGGGGTGATGTTGTTTTTTATTTAGTGACCATATTTTGGCATTATTTAGTATGCCTCAAAACAGGTTTCTTGTCTAAACCTGTGGAAATAGATATGACTATTGTTTTTCGGGACTTTGAGCGTGATCCGGTTCAAATCAACTCAATCCCTATTGACAAGCTCAATTTCATAAAAAACAGGCGCAACTTTGCGGGCGTGAAGTATTATGAGAATGAATATGATATTGACTGGGGTTCAATAGTGAAAGAGAGAGCAGATTCTCCTCTGCGGATGGAGAATCATGAAACTATGAACAACTACGATTCCGGAATTGAAGTACGTGAACCAGATGGATCAGTAATAAGGTTTAGAAAGTGCACATTGGAGGGTTGAGAGAAGCATTGAATCAGGTAGAGAAGGAGAGGAGAGCAAGGCAGGAGAAGGTCGAGTTTAGGCTATCTTTGTTGCTGTCTTTAGTTTATTTAGTTTAGTTCCAACGTTTATTTAGTTTAAACACTTACAAATACTAGTATAACACGCACGCCCGATGCGCCTGCCGCTCTGTTTAGGGGCGGAGCCAGGATTTCGAAGCAGGGTGGGCAACGAAAATGTACACCATGAAAAATAAAAAACAAATAACTCAAAAAAAAAGTTCCATTACACATGAAAGATTGTACTACAACACCTAATAGCGTTTTGTAGCAACAAAATATATAATTCTAGAGATATGTTAGCTACTTCATTCTTCGATCATGTATTGTCCTCTAATTTTATACCCAAAAAAACTTTGTATACTTTACCAAAAAAATTGTCTTCATAGTCAGCACTGTCCGCTACGTGTTGCCATATCTTGAAATCGCTGTCTAATCCTGTCAGTGCTAATCTTGCGAAAAAGTTCCCGCTCAATGTAGGTTAGTAAACAATTTTTCAACCACTCATTCCCAATACTGGTTCGCAAACGATTCTTCACTATATGCATTGCTGAAAAAACTCGCTCAACAGTAGCTGTAGCAACCGGCAATATCAAAGATAATGTAATCAACAAGTAGACTAGAGGGTACACTATATTTCTTTTGGTTTCAACCATTTTCTGGGCAAGCGCACTAATACCACCTAATTCAGAAAAATCATTACCCGAAAGAATATCAGCAAGAAAGGTATCTAGTTGTCGGTCGAGAATCATGATATCCATTTGAGAAAAATCAGTTGGATATAGTTTAGCAAGACGAATTAACGCACCTTTATCGAAAGCTGTAAACTTGTCGCTTGGATTCAAATGTGATACTCTCATTATATTCAGTTGTGTATTGAAGAAGTTCAAGAAAGTTACCTTGATTATGTGAAGCATCGGATTCATCATGGCCACGAAAAGCTAATCCTTGACATAAAAGAAACCTAATAACAACAATTGATGCGGTCAAACGAATCATGTAACTCAAACTTTCTTGTTCTTTTTGACGACGATAGATAGCCTGAATATGATGTGTTTTCTGCAGTAACTCGCGGCTTTTCATATATGCATCATTGTGTGCACTTTTCTGACATCCTACATGCTTATCTAACTTTTCAAGTTGCTTCCAATTTGAGAAACCTGCATTCACAAAAGCATCAGAGCTACCTTTACCCTTAACATAATTTCTAAAGAGATAACACGGAAAGCAAAATACAACATCTTTAGATATGCTATACTCTAACCAACTTCCATGTTTTAAAAAACAAGCTTCATTGAATCTTCTGTTCTTATGATTCTTTTTTCCCATTAGCTTTTGTGGAAATGGAAAATTCTTAGGTTGGAAAGGACCCATCTTCATGTAAGCTCTCCGTACTTTGTCTTGATCATGATAACTTGATATTGGCTTTCTCATTGCAGGGTCTGTTTGAAGATCCATATCGAGAACTCATCCTGGACAATACTAGAAGCTGCTTGTTGTTGCGGAGTAGGAGCAGGGATGGAAGGTACTATTTGTGGACCATAAGTATTAGAAGATGGGGGAGGTACTTGTGAACTTGGAATACTTGAAACTGAAGGCAATTCTGGAACATCTGTTGTTCTCTGTCTCTTAGTTCTGGTCACAAACTTATCCATACCTGAAGACAGTTGAGATATTAAACCCCTTGATCACACACATCATTTAGTTATTAAATTGAATCAAATTTTCTTGATCAAACATCAATTAAGAGGAAATAATGAATACCCGAATCCTTAATTGTCAATAGAACATGATGCATAATAAAAACCCTAAATTTTAACATGAACCCTAAGTTAGTTTTAACAAATTCATAATAAAATTGAAATTAAGAAGAGAAAATTAGAGAACCTAAATCCTAATATCTGATTATATGCAACTTTAAAGTGGTAAACGAAAACCAATTCAATAAATTTACCCACTACAAACATATCTTCACAGTTTTGCTTTTCAATACAATATGAAGATTAAAATTTGAGAAGAAGGAAGAAAAAAACCCTACCTCGTGATGAAATTCTCTCAAATACTACACAACAATTAGCACTTGCAATAATTAACAACGATTTGGTGTAAAACCCTTACAGTTCTCCGGTGATTTGATGTCTTCTCATGCCTTTCATGGCTATTTTTCAAGTTTCTTCGGTACCTAGATTTAGGAATTCCCGATCTCACTCTGTTTGTATAACTTTAATATAGGCGAGCTTTCTAAGGGGGTGCACAACTATTTTTTTTAAGGGCGTGCAAAGCTTTCTAAAATCAAAATTGGGCTTGGAGAAATTAAGACCCAGTGGTGGAGTTTGGCAACCAAGGGTGGGCAAGTGCACACCCAGTTCCATGTGCCTCCGCCCCTCGGCATTGAAAGCATACAAAACCTAAAAACAAACTGGTGGCGCAACCATCATGATTAACAAGAAGAAACAAGAAAATTCTTCATCCGTAGTTTACGATTCTCTTTTCCACAGCCTTCATCCTCTTTGAAAAGTTCAACAAAAGATCGATTGCAATTGCTCTAGCCGTTCTGAGTAACGATCTTACTCTCTTTCAACATTTTTTCTTTTTTGATTTGAGTTTTAATTTTCATATGATTAATATTTGCATGAAAGGTACTAACAAGTGATTAAGATTATTAAACCTGTTAGAATAAGGGCATCCAACTCAAAACCAATTGGCAATGAGTGGAGAGGCCCATAGGATTATAAATCGCAGGATCTTAATTGCCCAGACAATATGGGACTAATAGTATCAACACGCTCCCTCACGTGTAGTCTCGTTGGGTCTAACACGTGGACAATTAAATCGGGTGACGCGGAGTAAATGCGTGATCAAATGACTCGTCGCAAAATAGCCTGCTCTGATACCATGTTAGAATAAGGGCATCCAACTCAAAACCAATTGGCAATGAGTGGAGAGGCCCATAGGATTATAAATCGCAGGATCTTAATTGGCCAGACAATATGGGACTAATAGTCTCAACATTAAGTTTGGGTTTTCCTATGATTGCTGACATATTGATTTTATTCTGAAATATTCTCCTTTTTGTCTTTCAGGAACCCTAATCTTCCCCTGTAGTTGGGCTATCTTATCTAATTGGCTAACTCTTCTATTTTGTTTAGCAATCTTTACAACAAATCGACTTCAACATGTATTATTCTTTTAATTATGTTTACGAAGGTTGTATCTGAATCTCCTAACTTAGTAGATTATGAGTCCCTGCAATTATCCCTGCAATATATATTGCCTACTAATACTTGCTTATATTTAATTATGAAGTGTTCCCTCAACGACGAGCCAGAGTTGTATCCATTCTGTGACGAGGTCAGTAACTAAAATCCATTATTTTTTCAATGTTTTTTTCTCCTGCGAAGCAGATTTCACACTCTAGATGGTTACTAACTTCTAACTAAATTGTTTTTATGGTTGTCTTGATAAATATTGACTCTCCAGATTCAGGTGACGACATTTGATTTTATTTCTGATATTGTTAAGATCGAGGGAGGTATATATTTACACTTGAATACAACCATAAACAGTTTTTTCTGACTTGGTTTTCCAAATCACACATTCCATACACTTGAGTCACATTGTTGCTGCTATTGCCACTGTCACTCTCACCGCCATTTGACTCAGCACCAACTGAAGTGGCAGTCAATTTTATTTTTTATTTTATAATTTAGTGTTGTTTAACGAGTATACAGGCTTAGAATGGTGCTTTACATTTGGTTACTTTTAATGCTTTTCACATCGTATTAATTTAAAGTAAGAATAAAAACTTAACTTTGTGTTGTTACATTAAATGAAGAATTGACATGGATGGAAGTACTGCAAAAAATCGGGTTATGGAACCAGTAGCTTCCGTACATGTGAAGTGATTAGATGGAAGGTCTGAACTTTATTGTTTTGAGCCGCTTAATACGTTGTGCTCTTAAGGTATAGTGCATTGTGTCTTTGCATACCTTTTAGGTCAAACTTCTTAAGAATATCCACTTTGTGTACTTGGTAACAATATGATGTAAGTGTGTTCGTAATTGTGTTTGTTGTTGTCTCTTCCAACTAAAACAATATGTTCCTCCTTCTTTGGTCTAGTCCTTTTCTTCCCTTAAAAATGAAGGTATGAGATGCCCTTAAGAATATGGATAAGAAGCCCTTTAAGAATGAAGTTGTAATGATGCTTTCAACAAGAAGCAATGCTTATATATGCAGAGTATATCACGGAGTAGAAAAGTCTGCAAGGTAAGCTAGGGTGATAAATGCATTTAAAGGAACCTAAATGCAACTCTAATAAATTATTTTACCATTCATTTGAAACTTAACATTTGATGGTTGTCGATACGTATTTTGAAACTGCAAAAAACCATTTGAGCTTTGTGGAGTGTTTTAATTGTTTAGAGAATTGGGATGGGAATGAATGTTTTTTTTGTTTTTTTCATGTAGGTTTCGAAGGGAAAAACAAATAATCGTAGATGGTTACATACGAAGAAGAAAACTGCATCCAAGCTCTTTACAGGTTAGGTTTTTACTTATTTTAAGAAATTAAGTTATCACTGAATCTTTGCATAATTAGCTAAGATTTGTTTTATGTGTCTAATGCTGCCTTTTTAAAGTGTTGCAGATCAACACTTGCAATGGATTTTACTGTGATCAGTTTACTCCAAATTCTGGCAAGAAACCCAAGATGTGGACTGAGAATTGGACTGGATGGTAAGATGTTTTCCTTATTTTGAATGTCGGTTGACACATGTCATCTGAGCTGTTCTATAGATTTATTTTTAATGTTTTAGTAACCTTCTCAACCAAATGTACATATACTAGGTTCCAAACTTTTGGTGGCGCTGCTCCTTACAGACCAGTGGAAGACATTGCATTTTTTGTGGCAAGGTTTTTCCAAAGAGGCGAAACTTTACAAAATTACTACATGGTAAAGCTTTTTGCTAATTTTATTTGTAAATCTCATGTAGTTAGCTTTTTGCTATCTGTATTTGTAATGTACAAATGGTATGTTCACTGATGATATAAAAACAACTCAACAAAATAAAATTGATTGACCTATCACACCCTCAAACGGTTAATCCTCGTATTTGTGAGTTCAACAAATAAATTCAAAAATCTCAAAATTACAGAAAATTGGAAACCCTAATTCAAAATTTTCGGGAAAATTGATAAAAAGAACAGAGAAAATAGAAAGTTACCCCGTATTACCCTGATCTTGATAGTCATCCATTGATGATGATGTTTGAAGAGGAGTCTGCGCTATGGGTTTAGGTTTCCTTCACCTCTTCAACAAACAACATAGATCAGAAACTAAATCAAAACTTAACAACAATAACAAGAAAGAAAATCAAAACTTAATCTGGTTGGATTTCAGTTGAACAAGAATGCTTCACTCTTCAGAGCAGCAGATCCAGATTGAAAGAGAGAGAGAGACGAGAAAAGATTTGTGGCTGAGAAAAAGTGAGAAGAAGAAGATAAACCCGCTACGGTATCGGGGTGAAAAAGAATTTAGACCAATTGACCAAGCTTTGACTTGGGAGAAAATATATTCATAGTGTTACCAACCACACGCGTAACTCACACGCTCAAATTCCCATCTGTTGCTAATAGCAACCAAGGGCGCGCGGTTGGGAAATTTGCAACTGACATCGGCCGTTGCGAATATTTAGCAACAAACATTTGGCAACGGCACTAGTGCGGTTGCTAATCTGAGTTGCAAATCAACTAAAATGGTGTAGTGATTTATATAATAAGGAATCCAATCTTTGCAAACCGTGGCTATAATTTTCATGAATTCATTCGAGTGAATCAAACGGATTTTGTTTCGATTGTGCTATTGTATATTTATATGAGAATATAACAATTGAACAACACTTTAACTAGTTTCATTTAAGTCATTTGAACTAGTTATGGATAAGATGAATATGGTTGATATGAGAGTTATCATATGGCTAACCTCGATTAACTATTGTTGAGCCAACATGGGTGTACACGTTTAGGATGGTTACATAAACCTAAATGAGGGTACATTTCATTTGTGTATAACAAGCTAAGTTCGATCTAACGGTTGAAAGATATTAGCATGGTTGAATCAGTTTTTTCATTCAACGGTGAATAATGAATGCTTTGTTACCAAGGTAACTTGGATTGCAAACCCTGATTTGAAAACTATATAAAGGATAACTCTAGCAACTGGGAAACCTAATCCCCACATATCCTATGTGTTACTAGTTGCATAAGCTAGAGTCGATTCTCCTTTAACCTTAGGTTTTCCTAAACCTTGTAGGTTAACGACTTGAAAGCTTCATTGGATTGTGAAGCTAGACCCAACTACTTCTCTTGTACTTGCGTGTTCTGATCTTGCCCGATTCTATCGTTTGAGTACTATATTCTCTAAGATTTTCTCGAGATTAATTTCTCCGACAAGATAAAACGTGATCACAAACATCTTCGTCTCATCGTTTGTGATTCCACAATATCTAGTTTCGCCATTATACGATTTAGATTATTGTGAGGTGATTGATAATACTAAGTTGTTCTTCGGCAATATAAGTATGGTTTATCAATTGGTTCATGTTCACCTTGATTTATCAAAATACGGAACAAAAAATCTTGGGTATTTATGTGGGAGACAGATTTATTCAATCATATAGACTTTTCTGTGTGAGACAAATTTGTTTATCAAGTCTTCGACTTTGGGTCGTAGCAACTCTTGGTTGTGGGTGAGATCAACTAAGGAAATCAAGTGCGTAGTATCCTGCTGGGATCATAGTCGTAAGGAGCCCAACTGTACCTTGAATCAGTGTGAGATTTATTAGGGTTCAACTACAGTCCAGTCCGAAGTTCATTGGTAGTAGGCTAGTGTCTGTAGCGGCTTAATACAGTGTGGTGTTCAAACTGGACTAGGTCCCGGGGGTTTTTTGCATTTGCGGTTTCCTCGTTAACAAAATTCTGGTGTCTGTGTTATTTCTTCTCCGCATTATATTTTGTTATATAATTGAAATATCACAGGTTGTGCATTAAGATCAATCAATTAGAATATCCAACCTTTGGTTGTTGATTTATATTGATTGACACTTGAACATTGGTCTTTGGTACCGTTCAAGTTAACTCCTCTTATATTCAATCGGGCTCGCAGATTTCTATTTGCTGATTGCGGATTGAATTAAGAGTTAGAGATATTAAACTCTTTGATATACTTTTATGTTGATTGAATCTGACTGTCTAGTTGATTCTCTAGAAAGTATATTGGAGTAACTCCTCTCGGATTGCCAAATGAATTTTTGGGTGTGGTTGTTAGACCCCCGCATTTTCATTTTCATGCAGCTACATTTCCTTCTTACAACAAACAAAACTAAATTTTTTTCTAATCTGAAAGATTTCTGAAATCTGCAGAGTCTCATGATTACAAACCCAATAACTTTGTATAATAAACTATTCTTCTTATGCTCGATGAAGTAGACACGTGCAAATTTGCTTGTAGCAAGTGTAATCAGTAGATAAACCAAACATCTCCATCCAATGACCAATCGCTAAAGGAAATCCAACTAACACCACTTGACAGAATCATCCATGAATTCCGGTAAGTGTAATTCAAACTCGCTAAAGAAGAGATCTTTCGAAAACTCACGAAAATTCGCAAGACCAAACACGAATTAGAAATCGTTTTTAGAAAAAAACCCTAAATTTATAATGAACCCAATAACAACCGAACAAAACAACAAATAAAATAAAATAAAAGACTACAAGACCAATCGGTTAACTTTTATGATTAATTTGAAAGGCATTAATGAATTATTAGATCATCTTGTGAGAAACCTTAACATGGAAATTGCAATTCACATAAAATTCTCCCCCGAATTTATCGCCCGACTTTATTGCCCAATTTACAGACTTTCTCTCTCCGGTTCTGTGATGGGTCGTTAGGGGTCTCATTCATTCCAACCAAAGTAATTGCATATGTTGTTGGGGTGCTTCAAAAAAAAAATGTTCTTGGGGTACACGACAAGGTGATAAACGTAAACTGACACCTTTGGAATATTACATAAAATACAATGTGATGTCCATTACAGAAACTGATGAAGTTTAGTTTGTGATGAAACATTTGGGGTTTCCCTTGTATTTTGTAACAACAAAAAAGAAAAGGGAGAACTGAATAGAAATTTAAACATCAATAGCATCAACCAGAAGAGAAGTGGACCTACGAAGCGAGTAATTACAGAAAAGTTTATTCTTCTCTCTATGTACTTGAGACGAATATGAAGAACCTCTAAAATGATTTCTCATCACCTTGACTTCCCTGCTATTATCAAAACCGGGTGATCCAAGACTGAGAGCTTCCGACTTTCTTACAATCTGCTGATATTTAAGATCTCTTAATTTCATTTGATACATGGCTTTTAGTCATCTGAATTCTTGTCTGATCTCGTTTTCATTATTATCCAAGTATTCACAACATGGTGATGGATCTGCAGGGGAAGAACTTCTTGTATTGGGTTCACTATAATCAGCAAAACTCACACTATCTTTATCACTCGTATTTTCATACTTGGTTGTGTTTTCATGTCCATGGCTCTCCCCGAATTCTTGTGAAAGTATAGATGCTCCTGCTGTGATAGCGGGCTCTGACCCTTCTACTTGGCTCGTGATTTCTCCAAATCTACCGCGCATAGCTGCACACCCATTTGCTGAACATTGCAAAAATTTCAAGTTCTTGGAACCTTGGTCGTTTGAGGTAAGATATTCCATTAAAGAACCGATAGAAGAACGATTTGAGGCACAATTTTCACAGAAATTTGCATTTCCGAAGTACCGATTCTCCGCTAGTTTCCAGTCGGGTACCAAGGAAGCAAGTTCTTTGTCTATCATATATGCTATTGTAGTCTCGTCGTGGTCTGTTATATCTAGTTCTGCAACCATTTCGGTTGCAACACCCAAAGCTGTATCAGTTTCAATGTCGAAAGGGAAGTAGATATTCCGAACCCGGCCTTCAAAAACAATTAAGGAATTCAATTTTGATTCCTCTGGATCAACAATTCAAATAAAAAACAAAACATGGAAAATAATGAAAATTCAAGAAATCTAACCTTCTTTATCTGTAATTCTAAGCCTTAAGAAGATCCCACCATCTTCTCTTTTCTTTCCTTTGATTGTAATGTCAACCTTTTGTTGTTTCTCATCTTCATGGTAATTGAACAGTTCAATACCACTCCGTTCATTCTCAATAGGATTGTATTCCCATGAATTTTGATGTTCAAGAGGCAATCCAAAATCAAAATCATTAGAATATCCATTCAGTGAACTAGTATTACTACGGAATTCAAAGTTCGGTTGATATAAAAATAGAGGACTGATATCATCAGTTTCCCTCTCGTACTCTAATAACTTCAAATCAGCACCATAATCATCAATTCGGAGAAATGGGTCATTAAGCAGCTCTCTTGCCGAGAGTCTCCGCGAAGCAGCCACCAAACATTTCTCTATAAATCTTCTCACTTCAGGGTTCTTCACTTTGTATAACGCAGCTGGTTTTTTTCCCTATCAGGCACCGACATAACATATAAATCTAGAGCATCAAAGCAGTGAAACAGTTCAAATTAGAGTTCTCACAGACATTTTATCATTAAGACAGAGCCAGAACTTACAGAGATAACTTTCTTGTAGATTTGTGCAGGATGTGTGCATTCACTGTAAGGGTATTCAAAAGTTATCATTTCCAATATACACATCCCAAAAGAATAAATATCAATCAGTTCATTATATTCCTCTTCATAAACTTCTGGTGCCATGAATTCTGGTGTTCCTGAAATATCCAATCACATACGCTCAATCCAGATTCCTAAATTCAAGAACTCAGAAACAAAGTTACTTACCAACGCAATTAGCAACATTGGATTTTCGGAGGATTGCGGCGAGTCCGAGATCGCCAATTTTAACTACTCCTTGGTTGCCATTAACAAAGATGTTATCACATTTGAGATCTCTATGGATTACTGGAGGTTCATGACTATGTAGATACACCAGTCCTTTCAGGATCTGTCTACACCAATGCTTTACTGCTCTAATGTTAACCCTCTTATGAGTGCGTCTATACCTATCAAATCAAAACTCAAATCAGAAAAATTCTCATTCTCGAAAATCAGGAAGAGTTTACACCGACAATTAATGAAAATGAAGAACTTACTGTCTGAGAGTTCCAGAAGTAAACATTTCAGTAATGAAATTTATGTTTCTGTTTGTAGTATCAACCCAAGAAGAATAAAATTTCATTATATTCTTATGGTTTAAAGTCTTGAGAAGATGAATCTCAGAGTACAATCTCTCAAGATCTTCAGGACTTTGTAAGAAATCATATAGCTTGATTTGGTTCCAAGCAACTTCAATCCCTTCGTATTCATCAAAAGCTTTGTACACTGTTTTTGAAGCTCCTCTGCCAAGGATATCTTTGTACTGCAACAAATAATAAAAACAGGAAAAATGAGAAAAAAGAACTCAGGAAGAGAGTGAAGTGATGAGAGATTTCATTGCCACATACCCTTCCATATCTTCCGGTTGGATCGACTTCAACAAATTCTGATTCAAGAAGAGCAAGTTGATTCATTTTTATTCTGTTCAGTATATATAAACTATGTAAAGAGGTACCTGCAATATTTCTCTCTTTATGAGAGAAAAGAGATCTTTCTTTTCTTCTTTTATTAGGATTTGAGACTTGAAATCAAATCAAGCTAGCACACAGTAAACAAAAAATACACTGAGATGAAACGCTTACTCGATTGTCATGTTCTGTCCTCTACCGTACTCTACATTAGTTGGTTGCATCTTTCTGGGTGAGTTGGAAAAACCTTTGTCGTCTATCTCTTATTGTCTCTTAACTCTAGCTAGCTGTTGTTGTAGACATAAAACTACTGCTCAAAAGAGGGAGAGAGACCATCCATGTCATCATCAAAAATTCAACAGGAATCTAAGGAGTGATTAAAAATTTTGGTACTAAATCTTAAAATTAACAAGTGTTTTCACTGACTAATAATAATATTCTGTTCATATGGGCCACCATTCCACCGTGGAGTGCTAACGTCTAATGACACTCGACAATCCCATAGCATGTAGCAGATATTTGAATCTACCACCATGAATGCCATAAATAAATAAATATGAAAGTCAAGACCCTCAAAACTGCTGGAGAGGTTACCAAGTTTTATGGAAATCAAATTCTATTAAAACTGCTACAGCCTACAGGGCTATCAAATTCCATGAAAAATTAATTATCTAGTAAATTCACCGGCAAGAACCGTTTTGGTTTACTTGAATTTGGTAATCTCTTATAGGAACGCTCCAGTCACTGAACTTCTAGTTGGTTGCCGGTGATGGTTCATCAAAATCAGTTCAAGAGTGTGATATTTTACTTTATTTTTCTTTATTCATTTTTCTTAGTTTAAACTTGGGTGGTGCTATTCAGCTCCCTATTATTCATCTCTCTACTCTGCTCCCTCTAGTCTAAACATACTAGCCTAATTTAAAATTCCTCCGGCTTATAATAGTTTATCACATTCCTATTCCTCCGTTGAAATGTTTGATCTGGGAAATTGGGATGTGATCTTGATTCCAGACTCCAGCTCTGATCTATATCTACGTTTTATTTATGCTTGTGAAGAATTTTAAATTGGTTGATCACACGGACTAGTCTCGAATAATTCATACTAGAGTACGGTCCCTATCAATATTTTGGATAGAATATCAGAATATGGGTGTGATTGTGGCTGTGAATGGAAGTTACTAACTCTACATATTTTGACCCATCAGCTGATCCACAGGTATCTCTATCTTCCACCAACCGACTACACCACAAGGTAAGATGAAGAATATACGTATTTGGACCTAGGGCTGCACAACGGGTAGGGTGGGTAGGATATGGTCTATACCCGCCACCCTACCCGTTTACTGGCGGTTAAGAAAATTTTTATCCGCCATCCTACCCGCCAAATAATGGATAGGGTAGGATACGGTTAAAAAACTGACGGGTAGGGTAGGGTTGGCGGGTATGAGTAGGGTATGTGCACCTCTAGATAGGGTGGGTAGGATATGGCCTATACCCACCATCCTACCTGTTTACTGGCGGTTAAGAAAATCTTTACCCGTCACCCTACCCGCCAAATAATGGATAGGGTAGGATACGGTTAAAAAACCGGCGGATAGGGTAGGGTTGGCGGGTATGGGTAGGGTATGTGCACCCCTATTTGGACCTGTCTTTCCACAAGTATATATATATGGATCATGGACCACGCTAGACAAGTGGAAAATGTAAACGCAAGTCGACGAGACGTGCGACCCTCCCAACATGTGTGAGGTGCATCGATGTTGTTGCTGAAAGTCTTCTGGTCCAAATTTGAGTCGTTCGTACTAGTGTGGTATTATTGATGCCAATTGTTAAGTCTTCTGTAGTGTTCTAAAATGGTGCATTTCAAGAATATACCCATTAACCCATACCCATGGATGATATAGCTGGGACAGTGAAGGAGGCTGCTGTTTGGATGTTGCCTTTGGATTATTGCAAGTTTGTAACCATGTGCGCGCATAACTTTTAGTCCCTTGAATTAAAAAACAGCCCTTAATTGGGGGCCCCGGAAAATACTTAGGGGCTCACCAAATTTATATCCACTGTATTTATGTTAGGGGTTCCAAGATGTGATGAAAATATTATTTTGTCCTTCATTAATGATAAAACTTAAAACTCTATTCATTCTTAACCCCAAGCCTCCATTGCATTTCCATCTTTTAACAAAAAAGAGACAATCTCTTCTCCCTCCCTCTCAACTATCTTCTCTTTCATTACCGACATGAAGAAAAAAAAAATCAATTACAGTTAAAGGATCGTCAACCCGAAAATCCTAAAGCCTAACGATTTTTCATATGCATGTAGAGATTATGAAAAATCGTTAGGATATATGAGGAGGAAGATAACGACCCTAATTCTAATTCTGGTTTTTCATTTTTTTTTTACTCTAAATTAGAGTCGTTACCGAAACATAGAAACATATAACGATCCTTTACGAACGACCCTATTTTAAAATTAACGACTCTACGTGAAAAGAAAGCAAAAGACCGTGCCCATTTTAAATGTTAACAACTCCATATGAAAAGAAAGACAAAGACGATGTCCAAGTAACAAGGGTCGTCAAGAAGAGATTTTGCTTGACACTGCCCATTATAATAAACTAACGACCCTTGAGAGTCGTCAGTGTCAAGGGATGTCCATATGACGACCCTTGTTACTTGGACACTGACGACTCTCAAGGGTCATTAGTTTATTATACTCCCGACCTAACGATCCTCACTCTGAGTAGTTCCATATCGACCATGAATCGACCACTTGGAGCACCATTCAGACAATTTGAAAAGTATATGAAGTTTACCTGATTGTTTTGAGCTTCGGGTTCTTCATTTTGAGCAATAGGATCTTCATTTCCACCATTATTCAAAGCTTCCTCTATTAACATATCTTCATCAAACATCCAATCCATATGATTAACTGAGACAATATTACCATCAACACAATCATGTATGTTGTTTGAATCTTCACCTACATCATTTCCTCCACTAGAATCACTCATTTCAAAAAACCCTAAATTTCCTCCCAAAACTCACTTTCTTCCTCTCCACAACACAAAAACCCAATTTTTCTTTTATCAAAATTTAATCCTTAAATCTGATTTTAATCTAACTAAATTATTTAATAGTTAATTAACTTAATTACTAATTACCACTAATAATTTTGGGGTAATTTAGTCATTTTAAAAAATTGGGGATAAGAGATAACCCCAAGAACTATTTCATGACCTTTTTTGTCATGTAGCTAGGGGCCCCCAATCTAGCGGTGTTAAAAGAATCCAATTATAGTAGCATATGTTTTGTGAACATGGGTATCATCAACAAAATCCAAATAACTAAGTTTAAGGGAGACGCAATTTGCATCAATTGTACTGGTTTTTATGTATTAAAAAAAAGGTAGGATCGGTGGACATGGTGAAGTGAATATTACCATGACATCTTGAGGACGAAAACTAATTTAAATTTAAGTTCCTATTATCACAATGTTCATTCGACACAAGATTAATGCATTTAATGATATAACCTTACGATCAATTGGTGAGTTCCAGACTTTGAAGGTTAACAAGATACCTTTTGGGTTGGTTTTGGGTTAGAACGTATTTTTATCACAAGGTTAATTTTGGGGAACAATATACATTTTGAGTGATGTAATTAGAGGTGCAAATTGGGTCGTTCCAGCAAAAATACAGTCCAACACAACATGTTAAATTTCCAGCTTAGCCGACACGGTAGTTTCATGGGATACACTGAGCCACACAAATCGGCATAGTAGTGGAACAACATTACATGCAGCACGGATAAGCACGTGGGACAACATAGATAATATGTTGAGAAAACACGTCATAACATGTATAAAACACTATACCATATGGCACAACACATCTCATTTTGTGAATATTTGACAAAAGAGTCTTTATTCTACCCAATTTTTGACATTTTGTCATCGTCTTGTCTTGTTGACTTATTTTTATAACAACACATATAATACCTAAATATTTGGCAGATATTTTCTTTAGATAACATAAAATAAATGTGCATGGCACAGCAAAACACGACAGATTACGCTTATTTTTCTTACACAACACGTCGTCTAGCACGACACAACACGACACGCTTAATCGCTGGCACAGCACAACACGACAGGAAACACGTGACTTCGTGGTTTGTGATGTGCTGGGAAGGCACGTTTTACACCTCTACATGTGATAGATTATAGGAAGTTACATTCTAGTGGACTTTCTCTTTCTAAAAACCAGAGCGATGGAAATCACCCCTGCCTGAAAACTCTCTTCTCAAATCGTCTCATTTGGAGTCGGTCTAAGAAGATCAATCACCACCCCAACCTTCTTTTCACCAGTTTTCGCTAGTTTGAACCCTTTAAGGTTTTTTTAATTCTTTTTGTGTTTGTTTTATGGATATGTGGATCATCAGTACATATAGCTTTTGTGGAAGAAGAACCCGAAGCATAACAATTTTCATCAACACTGATCTATGAATAAAACCAAGCTTCATCAACATATTCAGTACTTTCACCAGCCTCTCCAAATCAAAGCAGATCTATTTTTTTCCTGATTTGGTGGTCATCTGGTGTTGGTTTTAATTTAAATGGACTCTATTATTCTATAAAGGTGTATACAACTATGCATCTACCTAAAGAAATAAAACCTATATCCAAGGAAATACAGGGATATTTAAGCATTGAATGGATAGAAAAATGAATTTAACCTTATTTTTCTCTCATGTTCTAGGGTGTTTAACAAATCGATTTATACTTAGATCTTGATTTGTGTCACATTGATACAACCCACGTCTCGTACTGAGCCAACCCTTGTATGTTGAGCCGGCAACAACTACACCCATCCGACGAATCTCAATCTACTCTGCATAAATTGAACTGCCACACCCTCTCCACCTTTTACACCCACAACTTCTTATAATTTTGCTTCAATTTTAATCTTTCAGTCTTAAATCCTAATCTCAAAATCTGTAAAAAAAAATGTATGCCAGAGTTCGTGGTCCCAAGTATACTCAAGAACAAGATTTAACAATTTCACAACTTATGTTTTTCAAACAAGAGATAGTATCCACAGTGTTACGAATTTTACGTGAACGAACCTTTTAGGAAAATGTTTTCGTAATGTTCGCTGGACAAACGGGGAACCTGAAAAACCGTGATGCTCACGGATTGTCGAATCGTTTTCAAGAAATTAGTCATGTTGTCAACCAATTTCTTGGTCTGCTAATGCAAACTAACTGAAATAAATTTAAAGGTAAAACTGAAGTTGAAGTGAACCAAAGAACTGCTGCGACATGGCAGCAAACCAACGGGATAGATTTTCAGGTTTTACCTTGTTTCAACATCCTTAGATATCTTCACAGGTTCAACCCTTCTGCCTTCTAGATGCTCCACCAACTGCCCCATGATTGAGGATGTCTATAACCTCGTTTTTATGATTTAGTAGTAATTGAGTGTAATGTAATTTTATTTAATTTAATGTACTTTGATTTCAAATAAAAAAATGTTCAAATTAGTTATCATAGTACACTAATGGAGCAAATATAAAGACATTTCCACTAATTAAACACTTGACAACATAATGATATCAGTTCATACATGAAACTTAATCAGTCCACTCCAACTTAAAACACGATGGATATTTTTAGAAGTGTTTTCCATATTTTCAACCAGAGCTTGAGCATTCACTAATCAACTATGTAGTAAACTCTACTTCTCCGCAGTGGTCGTGTTGTGACTTCTTCAACTTGGCTTTAAGTTTCAAGTTTTTGCACAATGTTGCTACCTTTTCATCTTCTTGCGCCTTCATAACATCAACTAGCATTCATGGTTCTCCACGATAGTTAGGATCTTAATATTGCAAATACATGAGATTTTCTAATTGTGATTCAATGACCATTCTTTTAGCTGAATAACCTGCTTGTGTACACTTAGAATACATGCAATGGCATTTCATCAGACTATGGATCTATGAAACATAATGAACGAACTCTTTTGCTTATACAAATAATATTTGTTTTCCTTTGCTTTTAAAATACATGGTGTTGGTTGACAATGTTTTAAGTTGAGAATGTTTGTGGTTTTGTTTGGAAATATTGGTTTCTATGTATGATTTATATAAGAAAAAAATATAACTATTATAATAAAGCCATTATAAATTTTGTCGTTAGAGACGAGTCTCGGCTCATTGTGAGATGAGTGGCCTAGTATGATCCGGCAACGGCTTGTCCCATCCAACGACTCTCATTCCAGTCCCTATGAATTCGATCAAATTCAACTCATATATCAGACCATGTATACCCACAAATTCTTAGCTATTTCAATATTAATCTTTCATTTTCAAACTTTTGTACAAATATATCGCAAAAAAATGTCTGCCAGAGTTCGTGGTCCTAAATATACTCAACTAGAGGATCTAGCTAATTGTAAAGCCTACATTTTTTATACTATTGAAAATGTTATGCGTGATCAAGCCATGTCGCACATGTTTTTTTTGCAGAACATATTCACAATGTTCGTTTCAGAAACGGGGAACCCCGGAAACCAAGATGCTCATGGACTATATGCTCTTTTTCAATAAATTAATCATGCATCCTTGCTCAAGTAAGGGAAATTGATCGAGAAAACTTTAATGATATAACTGAAGAGAAAGTGATCCAAATAGCTCTAGATGTATGGCATGAAACTAACGGAAAACCTTTTCTTTACGAAGTTTGTTTCAATATCCTTAAAAATGGTCCATCTCAATTACACATGTATTGCACCTAAATTGTTCCCCATCTCTTTATCATGAAAGAAGATGTTGTTGTTATTCGATGTTAGCTAAATACTGTAACGAGAAATCCTACCAGATAGTATTTATGGAAAAGCGGATGTCAAAGATTTGTAGTGCTGCGAAATGAAAATTTAATTAAGAACCAACAAGCGGCTTAAACTAAGATTTTCATTCATAAATAAAGATGTCAGACATTATACAAACGTTTTGTGGATGGTTCACCGTGATAATCCTGGATTGACCAACGATGAACTCGTGAGTATCCTAATAACGCTGTCCTTATTTTGAACGATTCCATCATAGTTTAAAATCATATTAACTAACTTGTTGTTTACCTGTTTTTCTGAAAACCATGCAAGCCTAATTTGTTGAAGAAAATTACAGAAGAGAGTTTAAGCATTTTGAATGGTACGAACTTTATAAGCTTTATGTGCGTAAATTGATGTAGTTTGATGTTATTGTTGTTGTTATGAAATCAAGTTACTTTATGTTGAAGTCTAAATGTAATAAGTGTTGCTTAATATAAAATTGAAGTCCAATTTGAGGCCTAAATATTTTCATTAATTAATATTACTGCCACAATATTTACAAGATATAAACTTAGACAATAATAAGAACTTAAACAATGACTACAATAAAAATAAAATACAATCTTTGGCCTCTTGGTTATCTTCATTTAACGTATCTTTCATTCAACGCGCTTGTGAACTGTTTTTCCTTTGTTTTTGAAATTTCGGTTGTTAACTTTCATAACTGGAGCTTTTCTTTGCCTTTTAGCTGAACATTTTCTAGAAATTGCGCAACTCTTTCCTTTTTATCATTTTCAATATTTTTTTTAAATTACCACATATCTTATTGACAGCATCCTCAAGTTTGGCTTCACAAATAAGTGAAATAACCTTATGAGACATTTGAAGTAAAAAAAATTGGGTGTGAGTTGAATATTTGATATGATTAATTATTTTTTTTGGGGGTGGGGGGTGGGGGATGGTATTTATTAATCGTTATAATTTAATTGCTACGGTAGCAGTTAGGGACGGTCGTCTTTTGATGCTATGGTCGGTTCAGTTTGGGTCGATGAACCCTTTTCCCACTGCACAAAAGTCAGTTTCTCTATCCACCTTGCACATCAAATGTGTAGATTTGATCATGCCCATTGGAGTTTCCCTAAATGGCCTAAAATCTACCTTACGGTTTAAAAGTTTGCCCCGATTCAAAATTCTTATGCTCATAAATAAGATTTGTCTCGATCCAGACATCTATATTGCCCAAAATTCTGTCATTTTGATTAGAATTTTTTTAACTCAACTTAAAATAAGTCCAGGGATAAAACCGTATCGAAGTCTGTCTTGTATGACTTTGGTATGATGTCCTTCCAAGGTGGATTCGCGTAGAACATCGCGCCACCATACGAACATGGTATAGAGGATCAAGATGATACCTAAACTGAGAAGTTTTGCGCCCCTTGATATGAATGCATGTACATCACACCTCCTACGTTAGTTTCTAAAGCCCCGAGTGAACCTGAAATAGGCCAAGGACTTGGATCTACCAAATGAAAAGAATTCCTAGCTGCCCTTCAAGAGAACTTTTTTTTAGAAACAAAGGACCCAGGTGTCAAAGAAGGAAATGGAGGGCTCGTTTTTATATATTTGTAGACCCTGTGTTTTCTTTGAGGCTTGTTATGTTCGCGACGATTTCTCGCCACAGACTGAATTTAAGAACTAAAAACGTCTCCAATACCAATGATTGCGCCTGCTAGGGCAATAGTAGATTGACACCAATGTGGATTCTCAGATTGTTGACTTTAACTTTTAGAGTCTATATCTAGTATCAACCAGAGCGTATTGACGCAGCTGAAACAAGCAGACAGTAGAAGCACATACTCCATTTAGGGGGGTCAGTACCTCTACGGGCAAGAAAACTATACTCTACCGAGAGCCAAAAGTGGACGGTAGAGCTTGTGTTCTATTTGTTTATATAATGACTCTAACTAACTGAAAGTTACCAGATGATCCAAAGATCTAGCTCCGGTCAGGTTGTTTACTTACTTGTTTGTCAGGGCAGCTAGGGGTATGTTAAATAAAAGGAATTCGTTCTTAATTAAAAAGAGAGCCTTTACAGACCTTTGACTCTAATGGACGGGGAAAATAGGGAATTATTACAATAACTAGGTATGTTGCTTCTTCCCTAAGCTACAATTTATTTAGTAACCTGAATTTGTCCCGTGATCCAATATTTTCTTTGTGATTAAAAAACTGTTGAGTGACCAAAAATATGTGCCTTACTAATCCATAGTTTGTTGTGTGGCCTAAGAGTTGATTTATAACCTAAGATCTACCTAGTAGTGATCTAGTGATCCGATATCTATCACGTGACTCATTTTTATTACAATTTTTTATATTTTTTAAATTAAAGATTAAAAAATATAATTAATATTTTAAAAACCGTCCGCGAGTTATAATCCTAAAGGTGTCACTATCCATCCACAAAAAACCCGCCAAACCAAAAGTAACACAAAAAACCCCAAAAAACAAAAATAACACAAAAAACCCAAAGATTTTGATGAAACCAAAATTTGATTAAACCTCGTAGAATTTGACGAAACCAATTTTTGGTTTCATCATAAAATTTGATGAAACCAATTTTGAAATTTGAGGTTTTTGTATCAATTTTTTAAAATTTGGAGTTTTTGTATCAAGTTAGTTTAAGATGGAGTTTTAATGAATCCCGACATTTGAGTGAGGTTTTTGTACCACAAGTTTGGTCACCTTGGGTTTTTTATGACTAGTTTTGTTTTGTTTTAAAAATAAAAGAATAAAATAATGATGGATAGGAAACGTTATAACAACGTTATTCGACCCGTTATAACTGTTTTCACGCACGTTGTAACTGTTGCATTGGAATTTAAAATCATAATTCTTTTTTATATTTTGTTTAACCGTTATAACGCCCGTTATTTTAGAATAACGTATAAAAACGCGTTTTTTCTTTTAAATAACACATTTTTGTCCGAAACATGTTCACACCCCTCAAAACGCGTTATAACGCCCACGTCCAGTGGCCATGACGTGAATCGTGATTGCACTGGACTTGCTCTTAGTAACTTTTTGGGTAAAAGAAAGTGTGGCCACGGATTCATTTTTTTTATTTTTTTCATAAAAAGAGGAAATCCTCTAAACAGTTCATTGATATAACGGATTTTGGAAATCAGAAACCATTACAAGATATTTCAAGATCATCGTACAACCACTGTATTCATAGTAACTCCACCAATTCTTGACTGACCATCCCAATTTTACGAACATAAAAACCATCCTTGACTAACCATTCTTGACTAACCATCCCACGGATTCATTATTGACCAGGTTACTGCCAACTTTTTAGCTGTGGCTGTTTTTAAGGCTGTTTTATCGAAATGTCTTTTTTGTACTGATACCGTGCAGCTGCAACAGCCTTGTGCTTTATGATGGTCTAACTCTAGTATCCCGGTGAAACTCTCTAACCCATAATTATATGCATGACATTTATCAAATTAAACAAGTTCTTTCTCCCATTAAACTTTAGCCGGAATGGTTGCGTAATGCCTGGTCAAATCAAATGAGTGAAAATTAACAAAAGCCACGTGATATTGTTTCAGCTTTGATAATGCATACACTGCCTAGTGTGTGCACTACGTACACAAGCATGTCGTTTTCGAACTTGCACATCATTCTCATTCATCACATGTCAGGTCAAAAAATCAAGCTTGCAACTTCATTTGTGGTAAATTTAGTGCTAATGTGGTTAAAACATCCTATAAACATCTCATGTTCTTTGCAGAATTTGAGACACACAAATCTGACCCACCTGAACATGCTTATGTGCCTCTGAATTTAATTTTGTAGACCCACATTTGTTCTCAACCACTTACATAGATCCTTTGAAACTCTAGATTTTTTTTTTTTCTATTTTTTTTAAAACAATAAACCTCTTCATTAATGGGATTTCAAGGTTATAATGAGTTTAAAATCGAAAATAAGAGAATACAAAGTAACAAGAACATACCATAAAAGTACAATACCGAGAAATCCGACAAGAGAAAGAGAAGGATTACCGGAGTAAAACAAATACAAGTATAAATAAGATCCGATTAAATTGGAAGAAAGATGATTTTTTTTTCGGAATTAAATTTCAACCATTTAGTTCGTTTTTCTTCTTTAGAAAGAAATGCTCCCAAAGTAAGAGTGATCTGCTCAAATCTCTTGTAAATAGTGATGAGCTTCCATCGTCAAAAAGACCACCGATGAAGATTTCTTCGCCGGATAAGTTGATGATGAAGATTCCGATAAAGAGTTCGTCGCCGGAGACAATAAAGATGGAGATTTCGTCGTTGGAGAGCATCACTATTGATCTTAAAACCCAACCCAATAACCTAAAATCGTCATTAAAGCGAAAATAAATCTCAAAAAAGTAGAGAAAACCACCAAAACGGTGTAGATAAGTAGAAAACATAATAAAAACTAAACTAATCTACTAACTAACCTAGAAAGCAAGGAATAATGAAGAAATTTGCTCAGATCTAGTCCAAAAATGGACTAGATCTGAGAAGAGAATGGTTGTTTTTGATGGTTTTGTTGGAGAAGAAGGAGTGAGAAAGAGAGAAGAGAAAAGCTAAATAATTTTATTTGAATGAAACTCTAGATTTAGATCTTATAAAGCTGCCCCTCAGATATACGCTAAAGCCATTGTTAATTTGTCACAAGTGACTGACTCGCCAAAATATAGTGACGGTCTTTTTCTTTTTTTCTTCTCTCTAAATAACACCAAATTTCATTCGTTCACAAAATATTAACATTCATCACAAACCAAATTACAACAAGTAGTAAAACTAATAATCCAAGAAGGGAAAGATCATAGAACCGTAAAAGCACCAACTTTATGTAATTGAAAGATAGGAATATAATGGTTTTTGGAGTAGTTTCCAACCATTTTGTTAGGATTTCTTCTTGAAAAAGATATGTTCCCATAAACAGTAAGGAGTAATTTTTCCAATTCGTTGATGATGACACCATAATCAGACTTTCTTGATCTTGTTCTTCATAAGTATCCAAAGCTTGCCGGAAATTAAAATTGTCAACCATCATAAACCCACTTAAATCTAACCAAAAAGATGATGAAGAAACACCATAAAGTCAAGGAGTGTAGAACACACAAAAAAAAGTCGATAATTGACAACAAAGAAGCCATTAAATGGCAGGAAGGAAGAAAACAATAACATAAATCCTAGAAAAATGAAAACCACCTTAAAACTAGAACACGGGAAAGGAAAACCTAAAAACTAAGTCTAGATCTAGAAAGGGAAGCAAAGAAGAGCTCAGCTCTGCTTGGCCGATTTTTTAACTGAGGCTAAAGCCGCTAAACATGAATCTCTTGAGGAAAAAGTTTTCAGGAGAGAGAAAGGTTTTTTTATAAGTAACGTTGTTTCGTAACATTATTTTGGCAGGTTTAAACATTTTGCGCGGATATATGAATTAATAAAGAAAATGGTGTTATAAGTAGAGTCGTCAACAGACCCCCGTCCCCTTGGTTATTACATGAACTAGAAGTCCATAACTAACTATTAAAGCTTAGATTAACCAACCTCATGGTGTTCCAAAAGATTCAAATTAACGCCACGTCAGCTTGAATCAATCTCAAGCCACTATGGTAAGTTAATTAGATGCACACTATGTTTGGACACTTATAAATGAGTTGTTAGATTTTAATTCATAAAACCAAATTCGACCGTTCAGGTTTGATTCGCCCAACTAAGATGAGTCGTTAGATTTTAACTTATAAAATCAAAATTGATAGCTCGTATTTGTGTGCCCCACTTCAAACTTGATTCAACATCATATTCAATTTAACCCTTGAACACCATCTTGATTGAAGGGAATTATATACGGGTTTTCAAAGTTAAATCTTGAATTCAAGCACCATGACAGTTACCCTTAGTCTAGTTTTAAAACGTTCTCTTAGAGCATCCACAGTGGGCGAGTATAACCAAATTTATGGGATGAGATCCTAACACAGTGGGACGGAGTAAAGATCAAATTTGGACCAAAGATCAAATTCCAGACCAAATATGGTCGCGACCAAATCCCAAATTCTAATATAGTCGGGCGTAAATTTAAAGTACGCTTGATGCTGGGCGTAAATTTAAAGTATGCTTGTTAACGGGCGTAAACCAAATTTACGTATGTTGGTGGGGCGGAATTTAAATTTATGTTTGTTGCGGGCGTAACATAAATTTACGCCTGATGAGACGGACAGAAGAATTCCGCGCGTTGCCAGGCGGACACCAAAATTCCGCCTCTCTGGGGCGGACACCAAAATTCCGCCCCTCTCAAACGGACATTTTTTTTTACGCCTCATCAAAATTATGAAACATGAAATGAAAATTTTCGAACGTTAGAATGATAAATTTTTCGAACGTTGGCGTTGGAGATTGCGTAGCAGATTTTTGACCGTTGGTAAGATATTTATATCTTTCGAACGTTTGAAATTGAATGTTAATAACGGGTTTATTTTATACCTATATATACCAGATGAATTCCTTTCACATTTTCATATCATTCGTTTGTATTCGGCAACAAAAAAATAGTATCAGGAAGAAAAAATAGTTTTCCATATTTCAAATCATTTTGAAAATTTTCATCGAATCGTTTTTAATGTCAACACCACGAATAGCAAGAGGTCCAAATTTTACGACAATCGAAGATGTCACGATGTGTAAAATTCATTTATCAATATCTCAAGATCCCGGCGTTGGAGCCGATCAATCAGAGATTGCGTTGTGGACTCGTATCAAGGATGATATTGAAGCTCATTTACCGGATAAACCAGAGCGGTCTTGGAGTTCCTGGCAAAAACGATTTCAGGGAATAAGTAAAGAAGTGGCGTTGTATTCGGCAAAACAGGCGGAAGTGGAAGGTGAATATCATACGGGATGGGGTCCGGAAATGACCGTGAGTATTCTCTCTGTTTTGAAACAATTATTTTCTAATATTGAGATGCCCATGAACCTAATTGTTTTTAAAAACATTAACAGCTCGAAGAAGTAAACAAACGGTTTAAGGAATGCAATCATGGAAGATAATTTAGGCACGAAGAGTGCTACCCAATTGTCATAGAAAATATAAAATATAATCGTCGATCGACTTTTGTTTTTGATACGACGCACGATTTGGATAGTAGCGTGAATACCGAGGAAGATGGCACTCAAGTCGAGTCCGGTAACGACACAGATAAAGGAGACATAGAGAATACATACCTTCGTCAGATGGGAAAAAAAGCACCTAAACGACTGAAGAAAACCGGGCGAGAGAAATCCAACATCCAAGAGGAATTGATGGGAATAATTATTACACAGCAAGAAAATTTCAATTCTCATTACCGGGAACAATCAAGATTCAAGATGGAACAAAAAAAGGCCGAGTTTGCACAAAAACAAGCTGAGCATGCGGTTAAAATAGCCAAGGAGGTCGCAGACGATGAATTTCGCATCATGATGATGGATCTTTCCAAATTGGATCATGTACAAAAGGAGTACTTCGAACTTCGAAAGGCTTTAATAGTACGGGACAAAAGGAGCCAATTATAATCGTCAAAACGGGATAGTTCGAACCTTAAGTATTAAGTCTAATAATAAGTGATAATAGTTTTAGTAGTTTATTTACGTTTTAATATGTATTAATTTTGTCATTAGTCGTATTATTATGTAATATTTGGGATTTAATTTTATCTTCATTTAATTTAATCAACTTTAACTTATTTTGTAACATCGTACTTTAATTTACGAAGTGATGAGTATATGAAATAGAGTTAATACATTTCAATAAAATTATTCGTTAAAATAAAATCACATAATTTTTTCATATGGGAAACAACATTTAATTCGAATATTTTGTCCTCGTCTCCAACCTTTTAATTCCCATATTCTGCCCATATATGTTCGATTAAGTCATCGCGCAAGCGAATATGCCTATCTTTGCTGCGCATATGACGTCGGCGTTGCTCAGCTCTAATTTGGGAAAACTCCTCACTGTTGCCTCTTAATATATTAACCGGTGTCGGGTTGCTACGATGATCATAAACATGTGGCCATTCACCGGGTAGACGCTCATCCTCGACTATCATATTATGTAAGATAATACACGTTTTCATGATATAGGCAAGCACATCTGGATTCCACATTCTAGCAGGTTGTTTGATGATTCCAAACTGTTGTTGAAGTACACCAAATCCCCGCTCTACGTCTTTTCTTGCACCCTCTTGCATCGCTGAAAATATCTCTTTTTTCCTACCAAGCGGATGTTTAAACGCCATAATAATAGTAGCAATTTCTGGATATATTCCATCACCTAGATAATACGGCATGTCATAAGAATGACCGTTTACCACATAGTTCACCGGTGGTGCTTTTCCCGTGACCAGACTTCGAAAAACATATGAACGGTTCATCACATTAATATCGTTGTTAGAGCCTGGCATACCAAAAAATGCATGTCAAAACCATAGATCATACGACACCACCGCCTCCAACACGATACTTTCGCTCCCTTTATACGCGGTGTAAGCCCCTGATTCGGCAGACGGACATTTATCCCATTTCCAATGCATGCAATCTAGGCTACCTATCATCCCTGGAAATCCTCTATCTTTGTTTTGGTTGATCAACAACTCAACATCACCAGCCGTAGGTTCACGCAAATATTCTTTCCCATACACATTGACAATCGACTTGCAGAACCTCCGAGTTGCTTCCAACACCGTGGTTTCGCCTATGCGTAAGTACTCGTCTATTGCATCTGCCGCACATCCATAAGCTAACATTCGCACCGCTGCAGTTACTTTTTGATGAGGGTTTAATCCTAAAACTCCACACGCATCGGGCCTTTGCACAAAATATCTGTCTTCGGCTGTAACACCTTCCACTATTCTGTTAAACAATTGTCGACGCATCCTGAATCTTCTGCGAAAAACATTAGGTGGTTGGTTTGGATACGGAGAAAAATAGTCGTTCCACAGAAGTTCAGCACCAGTCTCACGATCTCTTGGTATTTTGATACGAGTTTGAGGCCATTTAGAATTGGTAACAAGGACTCCCATACTAACGGCCATGTTATTTTGCATAATTGTTATTGAATCATCATCCGAGGAATAAAAACTACTATTAGAAGAAGAAGAAGAAGATGAAACAGAAGAACAATAGTGAGCGGTATTCTCATATGCTTCCATATTCTATCCGAATCAGAATAAGTGTGTGATTGTAAAAAGAGGTGTGTTGGTATTTATAGAGTGAGTGACGGAGATCACATGCTTCCATTTTCCATCAGGATTAATAAATAAAATAACATAAAGTATTTGACAAATTTTGTAAACTGTTTGTCAGTGAGGTGTTTGTCGTATTGAAATGACTAGTCGGTGAAATTTGATAAAGTATTGAACTGACTACTCGCTGAAATTTGATTGCCTATTGAAATGACTACTCGCTGAAATTTGATTGCCTATTGAAATGACTACTCGCTGAAATTTGATAAAGGATTCAAATAACCACTCGCTGAAATTTGATAGAAATTTGATTGAGTATTGAAATGACTACTCACGGACTACACATAACAAAGATAAATAACATAATAAATGTCTAGTATGACTACACATAACAAAGATAAATAACATAATAAATTCAAAGCTAAACCATATAAATAGTCATCACAGGCTAAACATTTCCCGTATCCGGAGGCGCCGATCGCGGTGGGATAAAAGCCGTTCTCGGAATGGGCCTGACCGAGGACGTTGAAGATGATCCTTGACTCATAGAACTCCACACTTGTGGTGGCAATGTGGGGAAAAGGCGCCGAATCCAATGGAAGGTTGGATGGTGTGTGGCGTTCGGAAAAGAGACAGTTGATACTCCAATTCCGTGATCTTATTATTCTGGTTTCCTATAAGTTCATCTTTCGCTAATAGACACTCCATCCTATCTTTCGTTTCTCGTAATGTAAAATCTCGAAATTGTTTAGTAAAATCAGCATATTCTTGGAATAATGCATAACTATCGCCCTGTCATGAAAAAGAGATAGATGAGATTTTTTTTTTTTTGAATTAGCAATGTAAAGTTGAACGAACACTTACGGGCGATAATTGTTGTTGCGGTGGAATAAGAACATGTTCATCTGGTTTTCCAAGTTCGGTAGAATAGAAGTCACCGCTGTACCCAAATGTTTGGACCTCCCAATCAGGATGTGTCACATATTTTCTGAAATTAGTAACCTTTTTCCAATACTCTAAATATACTTCATACTGCACAACTTGCACCACCTCGGTTGCATCAACAAAACCGTCCGCTAGCAGGAGTTTTGCTTGGTCATCACCCAAATGCCCAATAATTACATGTAGTTTCATGGGAACAGCAAACGAGGGATGGTTTTGCCTCCAACATCTTTCTCCTAAATAAACATTATGCTGTATAACCAAAAAGGGAATATAATTGTAGTGAGTACGTTATTAATTAGATAAATAACGAAAAATAAAAAACTATGTTATTGACGATTAATATTAATGATATAATAAAAAATCATGTCTAACTCACAACGCCATTCCAAGAAAATATCCATCTCGAGTCCGACAGCTTCCTAGCAGACTTTCCCATCTCAGAACTGAGGACGTCGGTGTATGATTCCCATGGGTGCCATGTCACTTGGTCAATCGTCAGCTGATTCAGTAAAATCCTACAACGAATAATATCATTCTGACACCTCCTTCCATTCCATCTGGAAATTACAGGCCATTTCTGTTCATTACCGGTCATTGAGATGTCTGGTCGACATATGCCTAGGTATTCATACCCCCAAAACTAGTCCATAAAATTAATGAATCAAATAATATATCCAAGGAAATAAACTTAAATGAAAATATACTTTACGTTGAAAATTAAAATAAAATCGATTACCAAAATACCTCTAATATTTGGAAGGGCCCGCTTAGTGCCTTCTGTTGTTTCCTACAAGCTTGTCGGAGACCTGCATACAATCTCGAAAAGGCACTACCACCCCCGTCAAGGTCTTGTATTTTATCAATTTCTTCGAAAGCAGCTAACCATCCAGCATCAATATAGTTCTTTGCATTAGGAAAGAAAAATTGACCCAAAACATACATAAAAAAGGCAATTGCTATTCTATGGGCGAGGAGAGAATCTTCATTAGCCGCCACCAACTTATCTTCTTTGAAGTATGAGCTTAAATATGTAATTGTAATTGAGTTTGATATCCACGACGCGCCTCTTGTTCCCTGTGTGATATCCGGAAAAATCTTCTCACGGACATAGTCAAATTGGTATAGGCTCGAATCATACGGAACTACATAACCATCACCGATACTCAGTCCAGTTAACATGACCCAATCTAATGGCGTGAACCCCATCTCACCAAATGGAAAATGGAACGTGTTGGTTGTATCCCAAAACCTCTCAACAATATAATCAACAACGGCATGTTGGGTAACGCTACACTCTATGTTCAACAATTTTTCCCACCCCACTTTTTCAATCAAATATTTAACTCTAGGACAATGTATTGAAATAAATTTATAATAATGAATTACCGATGCCAGACATCCACGATGTTTAAACTTAAATGTTGGTGCGTCTGAAAATGTAATGTCTTCAGTAGCGTGCGGCTTATCATCTTCCACTATAGGAAACCTCCCTAACCCGGGGACGTCGACCTCCTCAATTTGACCGGTAGAGATTAAGTTGTAATCAGCTTCGGTAGATTTTTGTCTCTTGTTGGTCTTTTGGCGACCACTAAACCTCGATATAAACTTGTTCATTCTACGCACAAACATGTTAAATACAATTTCATAATTAAAAGACCAATCCACGAACCATAATAGACATAAATTTAACCGAACAAAATTTCAACATCATAAAATTCCATAAACATAAATTTAACCAAAAAATAATTATCCAATTAACTATATTTATAACTATTTATAATTAACAAAAAATTCAATTAAAATACGAAACTAAATTAACAAAAAGATAAATTAAATTAAATCACGTAACTAAATTAACAAAAAATGATTATCCAATTAACTATATTTATAACTATTTATAATTAACACAAAAATAAATTAAATTACGAAATTAAATTAACAAAAAAATATATTAAATTAAATCACGTAATTAAATTAACAAAAAATAATTATCCAATTATTAATATTTATAACTATTAAATAAAACAAAAAAATAAATTAAATTACGAAACAGTAACAAAAGTAATTACATTAACATTAACATACTATTGGATTAAGATGTGATTAACCCAATTTTAATAAGATTTGATTAACCCAATATGAATATCCAATTAGTAATAAAGTCTGATTCAATTTTCAACGTAAAAACCCTAAATAAATTCGAACAAAAAATACAATACATATATTAACACAAATTGAAATAAATTCGAACAAAAAATACAATACATGATATTATTATTACACAAATTGAATAAAGAAAGTAGAAAATACATACCTTATAATGGAGTTTTTAGGGTTTTTGTGGAGTTTTTAGGGTATTTGTACGGTTGGTAGATGGGAATGGAGAAGAAGAATATGAACTGAAGAGGAGCGGTGAAGCAAAGAAGAATATGAAATGTGAATATGAACTGTGGAAGAAAATGAACTGAGAAGAAGAAGGCTCGTGTAGAAGAGATGGGTTGTGGTTGGGAAGGAGAGGCGGTATTGGTGGAAGGGGCGGTTCATTAAGATTACGCCCGATTTGATCAGACGGACAGGAAGAGTACGCCATAACCCTAAACCCTAATGAAAACCTACTGGGCGGAAATTTTGGTTACGCCCGTCTCAGGCGTAATAATATTTTACGCCTGACAAATTCATCACGCGGACAGAAGATGTCCGTCCGTACAATTCATCACGCGGACACCAGATGTTCGCCCGTCTGATCTCACACGTGCTGTGTGACCGTGTTTAACTCGGGCGGAATTTAGTTTTACGTTTCTTCGAGCGGTCATTTGGAATCCGTCTGATCAACGGGCGGAATTTAAGATTCCGCCCCTTACCAAACGTAATTTATATTTACGCTCGATAACAAACGTGATTTATATTTACGCCCGTTTGAAACGTAATTTATAATTCCGCGCAGAAATGAAACGTAACTAATACTTCCGCCCGTCTTCATGCGTAAAATTGTTTTACGCGCGACCAAATTTGGTCTTCTCCTCATAACGTCACAATACAGATTAAACTCATATTTAGTCTTTTTTTTTTGGTCTTTGATCTTTGAGTTTAGTCGTACCATTGCAGTCGCTCTTAAATATTTCTACTCAAATAAAAATACTCGTCAATTCCTTGAAAATCAATCAAGTTGACAAAATTATTTTATCTCCTCACCTTGGCTTGAATCTAATCTATATTACAGTATAAATCTTATTGATTTTTATATTAGTGTAACTTATTGAAGCTTAAGCGTAGAAATAAGACGAAAAAAATAAGGTATATGAAAATACCAAGTGTCCACTTGAAAACAAAAGTTTATCGGTTTCGTTGTTTAACATCCTGAAATTGTTAAAAGTGCTGAAATTTAAATATGAAAGTGGATTTGAATGAGTTTGTTGCGATGTAGATTTAATAGTTTTGGGTAATCGGATACCAGTTAGTCATATAAGATCTTATCATCTGTGTACATGATATATACATATACTGATTGTTCTCTAATACTTTTGAGCCTTTTGACTTGTACCTTAGTTTGCGGAGCAAAATGATGATACAACATTACGATATGACTACTTCATATTAATATCCTTGGGACCAATTGATCTTTATTAATTTAGGCAGAATCAGGGAGCTTACTTTAAAGAGATATAATTTAGTATATGCAAGTCGGACCAAAAACTTTATTATTTTAAAAAATTAATGAGTCGAAGTTAATTTATGAAAGTTACACTGTATATAAATTAGGTAGTTGTAAATTTGGGATTTGTTAGATATCAAACTTTTGTCGATAATTTTACATGTGGGATTGAGTCATTGAGCCATAATAGAAATGCGTTTTCAACAAAATGGTAAAAGATTGGGGAATAAAGCAACCCAGGGGAAATAAAAGAATGCGTAGCTCCTATATTCTATGAAGGAAAAAAAATGATTTTAGGGTCCATGATGGAATCTCATCCTGTTTTTTGTTCTTGTAGTTTTCATCCTAAAACAATGGCCACTTCTTATCATTGTCTTTGGGATTTTCTTTAACCCAGGCTTGACATCAGGCTTAAGCGTCCTAAACTTACAATTAGAAACTATTACGAACTATTTACTAAATTTAAATTAAATCCTGTTTTGTGACATACAGAAATGTATTGAGGCGTACTCAATAAGGACAAAATAGAGTCATTGTTTTGAGACATACAGAAATGTATTGAGGCATATTCAATAAGGACAAAATAGAGTCACTAAATAGTAAAACCAATATCCCTTATTCATCATATTTAATAATTACAATAATGCCCTTATTTATTTATTTTTATTTATTTTTTTACTTTTTTACTTCTTTTTTTTTAGATGTTAGATTTGTTAATTATTTTTTGGGTTTAGTTTTTTGGAAATTTAATTTTTTTATATATTTACAATACCTATACCTAGGTTCGGCTGAACTTCAATACTTAACAGCAGAACTTCACTCTTTAACTATTGCACCTTAGTTCAGCTGACTTGAGAAAAAAAATAGGACACCCGAACTTAGCATTGTTCTTCATAAAGTGAAGTTCCGCTAACGTTTTTGTGTTTAATTATCCGTCGAACTTTTCATGGGCACTTCAGAATGAAGAACAATGAGTAGTTCCGCTGATAATTCGTTTCAATCGTAAGCCGGACTTTACTTGTAACTGCCATAAAACTCTAGATTTTTTGATTTAAACCTAATCTATCAATCAAACATAAGAAAATAAGATAGCGTCTTGCGGTACATTTTATTATACATTTCCTTACAGTGAGGATCTGGTTCTTACTCTCCAATTTCAAACAAATCAATTTCTACTTCAACTTCTTTTTTTTCACTAATTTGCAGATTAGAAAAATAATTAGAGCCTCTACATTTAGTCGAAGGCGATGAAAATTGTAGTCAGTTTAGCTTGGGTTAAAGTGAAGAAAAGAGAAGAAAAAAAATTAAGGATTAAAATTTAAAGAAACTGAACAAAAAAAAATTAAAAAAAAAATTTAAAATTTAAAAAGAAATTTCACCATGAGAACTACTGCACCAATGTACCTACAAGAAGCTCAAGTAATTTTTGACACTCATTTTTTCAGTTATATGAGACTTTTGATTGTGAATGATGGGCCTGGATATGGTATATTGTAACACAAGCTTACTACCTTGCCTATCCATGATGGTGGTCTGGGCATATCTTCTATGTCAGACACCATTCAGTATTGTTACCTTTCCTCTTGCATCCAATCTAAGCGGCTGCAGGATAATCTCTTGCGTTATTCTGATGTATGTAGCGATGGTTCCAATTACCATCTTGCTTTAGACTCTTTCTTCAAGGTATTTCATCTTAATTCTACCTCTTTCAACATTGACTTAACTGCCCCCTATCCAATGCGTTTACTGGCAGCTAAGTACTTTAATGTTGTTGAACAAGAGATGCCAAATCTATATAACATGTCAGTTATGGATTTAGTCTTAAGGCAGTGCAATAAGTTCCCACATGCTCAAGATTATTTGCTAGATGTTCCTATAGGTGGTCTTGGACAATGCACTAGTCCTCGACAGTTTTGTACCGTTCTTTGTTACCGTCTTGGTATTCCACTCTTTCCAGCTGGGAGTTTTTGTTGTTTCTGTAGTCGAGATATGGATTTGTTTGGTGACGATGCTCTTCACTGTGCACATGAAATAGGTTATAAGTTTCGGCATGATATGGTTCGTGATGTTTTGTTTGATATATGTTCTCCTGCTGGCATACACACACAAAAAGAGGTGGATTTGGGTTTCTTATCAGCTGAAGGTGATGGTTTAAGGCCAGCAGATATTCTCATTTATAATTGGGACACGGATCGCGATGTGTGTTTAGATGTAACTGGAATTTCACCTTTTATAGGAGGTGGAGTTAATACCTTCATACCAGGGCAGGCTGTATGTAATTTGGTTTCAAGAAAGCGGAACAAGTATCTTGACAAGTGTACTACACATGGTTAAGGTTTCGGTACTATAGCTTTCACGACGTTGAGAGAGTTAGGTGATGAGACCGTGGATTTCTTGAAGAAAGTGGAGCATTTTATAAATAGTCATGATGTAAATGTTAAAATTGGTAAAAAAAAATTCCATAGATTAGGAGTTACTATTCAAAAAGGTGTTGGCGCCCAATTAGTTGCTAGGTTGCCGACAAGTTATTTGTGGTCCAAACTTGTAACTTGGTTTTCTTTTTTAAAAAAGTATTAGAAAATATAAAATAAAATAAATAAATTAGTAAGTAAATTAATTAACTAATTAATCAAAGTTATCAAAATTATCTAACTAAATTTAGACATCTCTTATCAACCTACACCGGTTAGGATAAGCATTTTGTATGCCTCGCGGCATTCACGTATGCCTCAGGACACCTCAATATAGGATTTAAATTTCTTTGATTGGAGGTTGGGGGCTAGGGGGATTGATCGTCATTCCATCAATGAAGGCAGTCAAATTGTCAAAAGAAAATATCTGTAGGTCCAAAACCATGTCACGTGATGTGTGGATCCACCGTTGAAATTATAATAAATATGTCGTTTTTATATTGGTGAGAACAGGACAAATGTGCGAATTTCAATCACTTCAATCAAATAGTTATCATCCTATGATGCATGATTATTGCGGCTGGTTTGGATTTTGTTGCAACTGTAACAATAAAATACTGAAAGAAGATGTTATAAATAAATTTCTGAAATTTAAATAAACACTCAATGGAATCAGCAAACAGAGGACAGAGTCACGTGCTCAACACGCTGTCCTTAACACGATAGTTGACCGGTACGCCTCAAGAATGAGTGATGCCTATACCATGTGATCAAGTCGTATCCAGGATAAAACTGCCCGTTGTAAATATTGTTAGCACTACAATACTTGCCCACTCATACGAACTCAACAACAATGACACAAAGAATAAAAACCACACAGAGGGAGAAAGACGAAAAGAAAAGGATAATAGCTCTTCTGGACGCAAATTGGAATGAAGGAATTTGACTCTCTTTTATAGGTAGAAATGTGAGAGGTGTAGTAATGACAATTGATTCTCAAATCAACTCCTTACATGAAGCTAGGAATTAAAAATAAAAACGGAAATAAAACAACCAATTCAATTTAGTCTTTAAATCAAATAATGTTTTAAAACGGAAAGAATATTTAAATCAATTAAATCCGTCATTACTGCATAAGAGTTTTTGGTAAGTAAAATAAAATTTCCCATGTCACATGCCCGCACACTCAAGACAGAATTTAATTTGAGTTTAAATATGTTTAGGAAATCATTCAAAAATAATTTTACCAAAAAGATAAGTCTTGGTTGACATACGTCCATGGCGTAAACACAAGCCCGAGACATAAGCCCAAACTTTAGTGAAAACAAATATATTTTGCCCCACTCGTTCCATCCATATTACTTGTCTAACTACCCGTAATGGATTAGTTAAATAGTTGAACTCCTCTTTAGTTATACCCTATATGGGACTAAAGGTCGTATTTCATTCACTCATAAAAAAATGAACAAGTGCTCTTAGAGACTCAAAGGTCCTAAGTTCATTTCCACCAAAACTATAAAACTAAAAAAATAAAACTCATTTTCTCCAACAGATTCATCCGTGAATGGGTTCAACGTAGCTCGGTTTACATGGATAAAAATAATAGCGTGAATGTGTGATCGAGTCGTCGATCGCCAGATTAAAAAGATTAAGCATGTTGTTTTTATATTATTTAGCCTAATTGATGTTGATACAGGCTTGTGTTTGTTACAATTGTCTATTCTCTGTCGTTTTGAGACAGTTGTGTTGTAGTATTGATTGTAGGCAGCTTTGGCCCCTGGTTGTAAGTAATAAATGTGATGGCTAATTAAATATGAACCTTGATTTTGGGCATACCAAAATTTTTCAAGGCATACAAAACAATAGTCCCATCTTGGGTGATCTTATAAGGGGTACCATATGGGTAGTTCAATTAACTATATATTCTTAATATAAAAATTTAAAATCAGTTTTCTAATCAAAATCAGTTTCCCTTAACATCTCTTCTTCTTCTTCTTCCTCCTCTAGCCGAACTCTTCCCCCTCCTGCGAAAAAAAAATTCATCATCGTGATTAATTGTCGATTCGTAAAAATTTGATCATCGATTAAACTCAACTACATAATGACTCGTACAAAGAAAACTAGGGACTAGGCAAACCAAATCGTCTTCTAATCCATCAATTGAAGAAGAAGAACCAATTGAAAATGAAGGTGTAGAAACTGAAAATCAACCACCAATTGAACCAGAAACTGAACCAACTGCATCTCCAACTCCGGAAATAAGGATAAGAAAGTAAGTTTTACAAACCCAATCTCCTATTTGTTGTTTTTCATCGATTAAATGACGGTTACAGTGTTGGGTTCGGCTCAAAATTGAGTTGCATTTTTAGCCGAATTGTTCATCACAAAAGCTTCATGTAAGTGTATATGAACAATTCGGCTTAAAATTTCATGAAATTTCAAGCCGAACCTAGTCACAAATAAAGATGCATAGGGGTTCGGCATATTCGATAATCATAATATGTGCCGAACCTAGCAGATTTATGAGGTTCGGCTATTACGATATTCTCAATATGTGCCGAACCAATAACAATATTTTAACCCAAAAAATAACAAATTGATGTTCGGCTCATACGATTTTCGAAATATAAGCCGAACCAGTAATTATTATTTTTCTGGGCTATTCAGGATGTTGTTCGGCTCATAGATGTGAGCCGAACCGTTCATCAATTGGTAGATTCGGCTCATAGATGTGAGCCGAACCTCAACATGTTTCGCCGAACCATGATCAAAAAAATCATCTAAACAACCTTTTATAATTCTGAAAATTATCTTAATCACTAAACAAAATATTTAATCACTAATCAATATTACTAACACTAATCGTAAAGGGCAGATTTGCCATTAAAAAAAATTGGGTTAAGGGGTAATCTGATTTTGCTATTTCACAACCTTTTTTTGTCTTCATGTGGTATGCCTTGAAAGATTTTGGTATGCCCAAAATCAGGATTCTTAAATATGCCCAAGCGAGCTAGCAAGCAATTGGAAATAATTGTTATGGGACCAACACCTTGAATTACAGGGACTCCAAAATTAGTAAGAACAGCAACTATCTGTTACAGTGTTTGTTCTTGCATTGAACAAAAAATCCATAAAGTTATGGGTTTGATTTCACAAGTTTTGGGTGAGGATTTCATAAATTGCAAGTAGTATGAAAGGAGATAAAAACCTCAAAAAATATGTATATATAAATAAAAAGAAGAAGCCTTTGGGCAGGCAGTTGTGTACTTTTTACGTGATGATATTGGAAGCGACTACTGTGGATCCAAAGTTCGAAACCCCTGGTGCAATGATATGGCCAAGTGATATCTGTCTTATGTTTCGATTAAACAAGTAGAAAAGGAAATGGATATTCTCGGAGTGACAGCAGTAAGACTCTGTAGGCATTCCTCGTGACTAAGATAAATTCTATCTCCGTTTCTATAAAAGAGATACTATCATTTTTCCAATCTGATATATTTTTAGATTAAAATAAAAAAATGATAATAACTTTTTCCCAAAAAACGGACGGAGTACGTTTTTTGTGGAGGTAATCTAACTTCACCGCACCTGATATTTACCTTGTCCGCTCAACTGCGTGTCACATGTCTCACGCACTGTATGCTTCATTATAGGGAGCTGCGAAGCCACCTTCTACACTTTTACGGGACGTGTAGTTTTTATCAAAACCCAAATATTCCTGAGATCCTAAGTTGATGGCCTGATAAAGCTAACCCCTATGGACTAGATTGAACTGTTTATATTGGCCCAAAAGTGTTGCCAATCAAGAAAAAAGTGTGGGAAAAAAATTAACACTACTTCTTGATACTTCTCTCTCCTAGCAACTGCTCGCAGTCCGAGTAGCAGCGAGATTGAAACGCTGAATAATTCAGCGCTCAAAAAGTGGTCCAAATACCGAACAGTTCAGCGTTTTGCGAATATTCCAGGGCATCAACGCTGAATTGTTCAGCGCTCATCTGGACGCTGCACCGTTCAGCGCTTGACCTTTTTTCCCACCAACGACTATTTTTTTTTTTACAGAATTTCATTTTCTAAATGTTTGGCATTTTATTCCAATGGTTGTTTGTTCCAAAATTTGAGAATTTACCAAAGGGAAATCTTCCATCACATTGCAAAACAAGGTTACAATGTTTTTTGAAGAAATTAAAAAAATACATTAAATTAAAATAACTTAAAACATAAAAAACTAAATTGAAATTGAAATCCTACTTCTAAATAACTTAAAACATAAATAAGTACATTGAAATTGAAATCCTACTTCTAAAAAGTCCTACTTCCAAATAACTTAAAATATAAAAAACTACATTGAAATTGAAATCCTACTTCTAAATAACTTAAAACATAAAAAAGTACATTGAAATTGAAATCCTACTTCTAAATAACTTAAATTATTACTAATATATCACTTTAATTTAGGGGATAAGGTCCAATCCATAACGGGCCAAAAGCTCGTTCTTCCATATTTTGTAGACGGGTTTCTCCTATTCCTGTAATTCATCCAAGGGTTGTCGTAAGATCTTCATGTCCGGTTCTTTTTGCTGCATTTGTGCCAAGATTGAAGAGGTTTCCATGTTCTTCTTCAGATATGCTTCATCTGTTTCATACTTGGAAGCTCTTTGTGCTTGTGCGTTTTCAAGAAGTTCGATGAGTTTATCCATTTTTTCATCTGATTTCTGCGATGCTTTAGTCTCACGAGCCCTTTTCTTTGCTTGATCTCTCCCTCCACTTCTAACGTCATCTGTTTGTTCGAAATAGCGTCTTCTTTTTGATATGTCTGAGGTTTTAGAATTATGAGTAGATGAAGTGCTACCAAACCTTTCCATATTTTCCAAATATTCATCCATATTATCAGCTTCATTTTCTTGAGTAGCTTGAGTTTGTTGAGTAGGTTGAGTGGAAGTACCGACTCCATCATCATTATTCACCGCTGGGTTGTAATCGGGTTGATATGTCTTCAAGATCTGGAAAATCGATTCGTGCTTCCAAAGTCTTCCAACCTCTTCTTCATAATTCTTTTGTCCATGATAATACTGGGAAAAAAAATGAAAGGAAAAATTTAGAGAAAGAAAGAAAAGATCAAAATGGAAGAAATAAAACATTAAATTTTTCTTAAGGTACTTACATAATCCGCCTCCGTCATCCTCGTAGGTCTGTTTCGGAAGTAGGGCCTAACATGTGAAACATATCTTTTCACTTCGCCTCTCAATATGTTGCACTTTGTTTGCAATGAATTTTTATCTCTTTAGACACCATTAAGGCCTTTTCTTTTATTGTACTCTTCAATAATCTTCCCCCAAAATAGTGCACCTTTTTTTATTTTTTCCACAAATCGGATCGTTGCTTGCTATAAAGGAAGCAATTTCAAACTCCCGAAAATAAAATCTCTTCATTTTTGACCACCATCTCTCAGCTACGGCTTCAACTAAGGCTCTATCCCCATTGGCGAAATTAAACTCGAAAACAGAAGAAAAGCCACAATTGTCACAATATCGTTTTGCTACCGGATTATCTTGCACTACAATATTATAACACACTTCAGTTTCTTTCAAACTACCTCTAAAGCTTACTTTGCGAGGGTCTTTCGTAACATCGTGACATACATGTCTATCACAATTCTTTGATGAAACTATATCCAACCGATCTAGTATTTCATCCATACTCATCCTCATACTACAATCAATAACAAACATGAAAACAAATATCATTATCATTGTCATTAATTTTCATCCATACAAACTAAATTATCATTATCGTTCATTTTCATCCATACAAACTAAATTATCATTATCAATTCATCATATGAATAATCAAATTATCAACAGTTTCATTTTTTGTTCATCACAAATAATCAAATTAAACCCTAAAAATTCTAAAAATCATTTTCAATCACATATCATTTAAATCACATAAAAATATTACTAAATCTTGCATTGTATCAACTATGAATCATCAATTTCATCGAATTTTCATCATAATAAAAAATCAAGAAAAAAAAACCCTAAAATTTTAAATCCTTACCTCAATTAATTTCGTGGATGGAATTGAATGAAAATACTTTCAAACGATCACGAAATCGATGGAGTACAAACCCACATAAGGAATTGAGAAATAAACGTCTAGAATCACCGATCTACGAAATCCGTTTGCGGGTGTGTTTTAAAAGGAAAATGAAATGGAAGAACTGAGGAAGGAAAACCCGATCTTAAGACGCTGAACGGTTCAACGTTGTCAACCTAGCTGACCAAGTCAAACGCTGTTTGGTTCAGCGTTTACCTGGACGCTGTACGGTTCAGAGTTTGACGATGTACTGTTCAGCGTTTCGCTGCTATATTCGCCACACCATAGGACTTAGTAAGTTGTCCTAGATGACGTGGATGACTAATCTAACTGCTAGATATCTAGCCCATAGGGGTTAGCTTAACTGGGCCTTTCTAGCAGGCGGCAACAACGACCAACTAGGGAACTAGGTGATGTCATCCAGCTGCGTTCATTTTCTGATCATGGTTTTTCAGGTTCATATGATCAACATGAACTTGGTGATATCAACACGAGTTTTAATTAATAATCAGTATCATGGACCAATGTAGTCTAAATTATATCAATTAAGGAAATGCATCGCCATCAGCCATCGGATAAATTCACAGTCAAGAAAATGGTAGATAACCCAATCATGTAAATTCACAATCAAGTTGTTGTGCGATGAGTTTCACACAGGTACATGAATTACTAATAATTCTATATTAACCGTTATTTTTCCCGAAAGAAATTACGTGCGAGATCCAATGGTTGTTAATAATAATGACTCGGTAGAAAAGGACCATAGTGACGGAGCTATAGCGAGACAAATGAGTCTCTAAACTTATTAGTTTTTTTTTCCACTAATCAAACAGCTGGGTTTTAAAAGAACCCAAATCCATACAAACGAAAACTAAAAGAAAAAAACCCAGACAGAACACAACTTTCTAAGAAAACCTAACATCTACTCTCTCCAAAGTAACCTAGCAACTACTAACCCCAAAACAACCTCTCAACTAAATAAAACTTCCAAAACTCGGCCCGTCCTAAAGTCAATGAAAATCATTCTAGTCCAACAAAACATCTTCAACAAATTAACTAATTGAAGGATTGGTTTTCTTTATCTTAATAGAATTCATGTTTGCACCTTTCAAACTTAAACTAGGTTTGCTTTGAGATGAGGACTTAGGAAAACGAGATCTAGCATCAAGCAACTCATCTCTAACTAGTCCCTAATCTAGCTTCTCCACTGGAGAGAACGCAAAACCAGCTTCAACACTTCCATTCTTTGAAATATTAACTCAGTTACCTTGCACAACACTAGAAGGAAGCACCACATCCATAATTCACTACTTAGATATTAAAAGTGTCACTGGTTTTCAAAACATTCTTATTCTTAGGCTCGGAAGAAATCAACACTTCCTTACACTCACCAACTTCATCCATAACCAACTGATGAAACTTATTTTTCATAAGCAGGGGAGGCTCCACCACACTAGCAGATCCACTACTGGAAGCACCATTGGCCCCAGAACCAACAAAAAAAGAATTCTTTTTAGTATGCTTCCATTTACCTCTCTTAAAATTCTTCACAACCCAACCCTCTGGCTCACTAGCATCCTTCCTCTTTTCAGCACTAGCTTCCCTTTGCAACTTCTCAATGGACGCAGTGACTGCAGCAGTTACATCACACTTCTCAAGGGTATGACCAAAAACAACATAATGTAATCACATAGGGGGTTTCCAACTATACTTCACAAGAACTTTAATTCTCACCTTACCAACAACATCATCAATTTGACTAGGAAATCATAATCCATATCTACTTCGATACAAACTCTAGTGAAAAGGCAAGGTACTCAAATATACCTCAAGCTAAAACTTTTCCTACCTATAAGTCATTTCTCCGAAAGTGATTGTGTATGGACTGAGTCGAGATAATACAACTAATTGGTTCACACCTCGTGTGATCGTCTATGGATACGAGATCGAGACAATACAAGAAGTATGTTTACTTGATAAAAAGGTTCGGAATTAACCAAACACAATAGTATTTCTTATCAAGTAAATAAGAATTAACGTTTGTGTAATTTATTTTAATTATAATAAAACAATTATATTTAGGAAAATAAAAGTAAATGACATAGCAAGATTTTGTTAACGAGGAAACCGAAAATGTAGAAAAGCCCGGGGACCTTGTCCAGAATTGAATACTCTCAAGATTAAGCCGCTACACAAAATTAAACCAACTTCGTATAGTTGAGATCAAACAACTAAACCTATAGTTCACCTAGTTCCGTCTGTATTCCCACGCCTCCAACTTATGAATAAGTCACGTACTTGGAACAATTCTTTTGGTTCGTATTCCAAACAGTAAAGGAACGACAAATCTGTTTGGTAGCAACTCTCTTCAACCAAATGACGTGAGTTCGACAAAGGATCTTATGTTTATCTCAACAAACTCCTTCGTCAGGTTCTTAGATCTATCTTATTATCAACTACCAAAGGTAATTGTTAATATTTTTCAATCAATACTTTTAATCACAAATAATTTTATTGATGTCGATCTACACAACTAATCAATCCAATCTACCACAAGGATAAACCGATTACAGTTGGATCCTCTATACTGAAACAAGTATTGTGCACAACAAAATTATGAACCTCAAATCAGAAATATTCAATATCTTCTTTGTCTTCAAATCTTCTTAGATCTTCAATAAACACCTGCACACAAAAACTTGAATCTCTTGTGATCAATCACGTACAGAACGGAGTCTGTTAACAATGGATTATCACAAGACGTCTTTAGATCTACAAACAGTCTAAAGATCCCTGTCGAAAATTCGATCTAGTTTGAGTGAATCTTATATCAGAATAGAAGATTCTCAAGCATAAACAAACTAGGTGCAATCAAAGTTCAACCACCGTTAGTCAATCAAATCAATCGAAAACACAAGAGAAACCGCAATTATCTAGTTTCCCACCAACGGTACTAATAGAGCTTCTCAATCCCAAAGAATACTTTAAACTGAGCGGCCGTAAGAGATTTCGCCTAATTAGGTTACTCTCCTCTCCGAATAGGCGGCTTCACCAGTAACAACACAACCGAGGAAGTTTGCTGTCACAAAGGATTAGTTTGCTAGAAATGCAAACTTCAAGTATTTATAGACAAGGTAGTTTGGACACCAAAGAATTTCTAAAACTGAAAAAATTCTCAAGATATGCAATATATTCCAAATTCGGTTACCATAATTCCTAGAAATGCCCTGTCCAAAATAATGACCGAAAATTTCTTTGGAAAATCTTCAACTAGTAAATGCACATTACTAATTATTAACGGTTCTACCTCCATGTGAGTATTGTGCATAGTCACACTAGCTTTCCGAAATTCGGTTGACTAGGTACTAGGATCGATTCCCCACATATATATGATATCTAACTTGAATGTGTTGCACATGTCCATAGGATCGGTTCCCCTTTGCCTAAAAACGGGTTGCACGTGTCCATAGGATCGGTTCTCCTTTCTGCTAAAACATGCTGCACCTCATAAAAGGATCGATTCCCCTTTGTGATATGTTTCACCTCTTACTAGGATCGGTTCCCCTTTACCCAGAGTCGGTCTTATACAAAATCACAAACTCGATCATACCATCTCAGGTGATTACTTAAGATCGCTTTCACTAATAAAAGTCATACCAATACATAAGTCAGGCCTCTGTAAATAGTTTTACCAAGAACACAAACAAGTCATGAGCGGTTATACTAATCACACATATTGGTTGTTCACAAGATATGCAATGAATAACAATACTAATAACTCCTGGCAATTTCCTTTTCGATTCAAAAAACAAGTTCATGAATTTACTTCCTTAAAACACATGTAAAACATTATTTCCTAGGATGAAATCCCCACTTCATACCCATACATAGTCACAATAGCATTTAAACGATTATGTCGATGTCTTATCTATAAAGTTTAATGGTTAAGCAATAAACCTTGTATTGTATTCCTTAATACTATGTCTATCTAGAGTTCATTCATGCTTCACAGTTTTGTTTTCAATATGCACGACTTGAAAGATACGTTAGGGAATGAAACAGTTCAAGTCAAATATCACTAACCTCAAGTGGAAGGATGATGTTGTCGTTGTAGCTTCTTATTTCTTCACTTCTTTAAGTTTTAGCAATACTTGTATTGTCTCATATCCTAATACTTTCAAGCTAACCTATACTAAGTTGACTCTACTACATAATCAAGAGACTCTTTAAATGAGTTTTGATTCACTAAAATATGACAACCAAACTTGACATACCAACGCTTGGTGGGTTCAACCGAGCTATGCTCTAACAATCTCCCTCTTTGTCAATTTTAGTGACAAAACTCTTACATCATATGGATAAAAAAATTACAAGAATTCATTACACATACGCTTGATTCCCGAATTCAACAACATAATAACTTGTATACATTCAATCCTTAAATGCCGTTGTTGACATTATAATAACAAAGAATATTACTCCCCCTAAAGGTAAGATAGGTAGATTTTATCAATATGCACGTCTTTGTTATTCCTTTGTAATGATATGTTACTCCCCCTTAGTCTATGCTTTCACTCTTTCATTAGATAAACGTTTAAGCACCAATGTTCTTTTCCTTATTGATACCAATCAATATAAAATCAATGCCAGTATCACTTGTTTACTCCATATATTTCTCCTCCTTTTTGTCACAAAGTGACAAAGAAACGAATAAAGGACAAACCAAAAAGAATCTTACAAATCTCAAAATAGACTTGCAACCTATAGAGTTAAGCACGAGGGTTCCACACACCATTTCTGATAACCAATATCAAAATCGAAACTACAACATAATTTGTTTTGATATGTTATCAAGGAAATAATTGCCCGAAGCAATTTTCCCTAATAGTTTAGCAAACCAAAAATCAACTAAGCACCTTAGTTCCTTTGCTAAACCGATTGTATAAATACAATCGCTTGTTTGATAAGACCAAAATAAAGGTAACTCTATTTTTCTCATCGGGTTCTAATTATCCATATGACTTAGACCTTTAAGTTTTAAACAAGACAAGTACTAGGTTAGTTAACTAGTTAAGGCATTCGATTAGACTTGAATAACCGAAACCTCCACTTTGATAAGTCTAACTAAGATCAGAATTAACGTAGTTTCTCTTATCCGGAATCGAATTGGACTAAACAGTTCATCCCGTAAACCTTTTCTTTCGTTAATCCACAAACAATTCATACAAACCAAATAAATCAACTTGCATAATTATTCACCTCAACCGGAAGCAATTGAAACAACATAGACATTATAGCACCGCAATTGCACCAAAATTTTGTAAGCCTAAAAAATTGATACCACAACATAAAGCAAGATAACAATAGTTTTTCTTAACTGGAAACAATTGAATCACACACACATCCATACACACATCATGGAATAAAACATCAATTGTACCGAAATTTTGTTAAGCAAAAGCAATAAATATATGAAATAAAATCAGGCTTTTCTTAAACAAGAAAACAATTAACTAACAACATTGTTACCTCAAATATCGCATCCTTTTATCCAATATGTTTGCATCTTCTTCCAGGAAGAATTGATATCGAAATATAATTATGTTGTCATCCTTATACAAAGCAAAATAATAACAACAACCAAGCTTTACCAGAGAAAGGTTTAAAACCAGTTTTTAACTACTGCAAGCAAATGCTGAAAACCCCCGAAACACATATGCTTTTATGCTAAACCAAAACCGATTCAACATATTGTGACTTTTTCACATATTGTTTCTATCAGAACCCCTCATGATCCTTTGATAAAGCCTACCAACATGGGCTAGAACTTAATCCTACTAAATAAAAAATTCACCCAAACCATAAGGGTTCACACATTATGAGATGGAATATCAAGGTAATAAAACCGAAAACATACATCTCATAAATCAATTTCCAATATACCATAAATATTCAATACGGATTCAAGTATTGAAACTGCCTCTATCTTGTAGGGAGTTGAATTTCGAAACTAAAACAAAAAGAATGACGTCATTCCGAGTTCGGACGAAGAAGTTATAGGAAAAACAATTTTACACTCCTTCGTATTGCACCACTCACTAGAATCGGTACCCATGTGTTGCTAGTGAAGGATCACAATACTTAACTTTTTTTGGCATAACTTTTGCATACAATGTCCGAATTCAGTGTTTTTTTGGCTCGTTTTAACCGTAAAAACAAGAGATACACATATATGATCAGTAGATATCAATATCTGTTAGAGCATTGCTCGGTCGAACTCGCATGTGTTGATATCTCAAGCATGTTTGTCAAGTTTAGTTGTCAAAACTATATGTCTTGATTTCTAGACTACTTATAGCTAAGTCTCGGACTAGGAAAGTTAAGTGTAATTGAGCTCCAGACTCCACGGCGATCATCTTACGAAGACGAAGAACTACTCAAGGAACTAGTGGAACTTCATCCGACTAAAAGGTATGTGGAGAGAACTTATCTGTCACTCAAAAGTCTACCTCTCTATCTCCTATTCATAAGACAAAGTCGTATAAGTATGATAGTTTTCATACATACACATTTGCTATTTCGAGCCGAGTTTACTCGCCTATCTTTTCTCGAAATATGTGTTGGTAAGCTTTCGCTTTAACCACTTTTCATCTTAACCCGTGACGAAAGTCATGATGACGTTTCAATCTTGAAAATAGATTTGATGACGATAGTTGTGAATAACGACTGTTATGACATTATATAAGAATGTTTCAATGATTGAAATGTAGAGTTGAGATTACATAACCAACTATGAATATAAGCATATATAGTGTGTTCGCACATTAGTGTATAAATCCATGTGACAAAAACCAAGTGTGTGCATATGTGTGCATACAGTATTGGTGAAGGAGACAGGTTGGGTACGCGTACCAGCGGAAGTTTTTGAACCGAAAATTTCTGCTGAGTTTGTAAGTTTTCAAACTGTTAAACCAGTCATCTTAGGTACGCGTACCCACGGAAGTTTTCGACTGAAAGCTTCTACTGAGTTTCTAAACTCAAATCCGGTACCTATGGTACCCGTACCCATACGCGTACCCAAGCTGGTTATATTTCTCAAATCGGAAGTTCATGAACTTAAACAATAAATCAATAAGGAATGCAATCTTTGCAAACCGTGGCTATATTTTTCATGAATTGATTCAAGTGAATCAAACCGATTTTGTTACAATTGTGTCTATTCATAAAGACCTAAGCAATTGAACAACTCTTCAACTAGTTCTTTGGAGTCATTTGAACTAGTTGTGAAGAAGATGAATACGGTTAATATGAAAGTGCTTATATGGCTAACCATTGGTTAACTATTTGTGAACCAACTAAGTGTATACGTTTAGGTACGGTTACTCAAACCTAAATGAAATACATTTCACGTGTGTGTGACAAGCTATGTTTTGATCTAACTGTTGAAAGATAAATCTTGTTTTTCATCCAACGATGAATTTTGAATGCTTTGTTACCAAGGTGTAGATGGGGAAAAACGATTCGCTGGTTTTTCAGGGAATTGAAGAGACGAGCGTGTTGTCGAGACTCCTCAACCGAGAAAACTTTTCAACCTCACATAGATGCACTGCAAAAAGGAGTGCTTAGATTCGAGAGATCAATCTGTAGGACTCCGGCCTAAACCAAGTCAATGGACGTTCCAGAGTCAATTCGGTCGCAAAGAGGAAAATGGGTTGATCTGATGATCAAGGATTGTGGATGTGTTGAAGGTTTCTGCAATAATGATGAATTGTTGAGTTCGAATAAGTTCTGTGAGGTTGACGAATTCTTGAGAGTAATTGCTCGAGAAATTCTGTGTAGACAATTGCTGATAGCTAGTGATCATTCGTTGTCTTCAATCACGGATTCAGAGACTTATTTATATTGTCAGAGTCGTGAACACCTTGATCCCTGTAAATGTGACGGTTTCTTGAGTGAAAGAGAGGGAAAGTGGGAGATCATAGTGAAACCAGTTCCAGATTGTGCAGAGACTTGGTTGATCATTCACCCACTAACTTACTAACTCCTTCAACCGTTGGCACGACTGACTCACATTTCTCATTGTGGATGAATCCACGTTGTGTAGGCCGCCAGACCAAAACCCTAATTGATATCCCCCAATTTGACGTGATTGATGTCTCACGAATCGTGGAGTCTGCATGACAGACGTGTATTAATTAGTCAGTTGTTGACTAATTAGACATTGAGTCTAGGTTTTGTTTACTCGAGCGTGAGTGATGAATGCTCAGCGATTCATGGATCGAACATGTAGTACTCTGAAATGATGTCAATATTGTAGATTCAGTGATGAATTACTGACCAGTGTTTGAGCGAGAGCAAGTATTGCTCAATTCGACGAATTACTGAATATTGAGAATTTGACGAGCAACTGAGCAAGTACTCCTCAATTCGAAAAATTAATGATTATTGATAATTTGACGTCGAACTGAGCAAGTATTGCTCAATTCAAAAAATTACTGATAAATTACTAAATATTGATAGCTGGATCAACATTTCAGCAACTAAGCAAGTATTGCTCAATTCGACGAATTATTTATTGGTGACGTGACCCAATAAAATATTAAAATATTGGTAGATTACCAAATGATTAATTCATATGTTGGTTGCTGAATCAACATAAATTCATTAGTGTTTGAATCTTGCTCAGAATGATGATTCGTGGAACATTTATTCGAAACCCTAGTTTCAGATCAATTATCTGTTAATTGATGAATCGCTGAAAATAGGTCATGAGTGATAGAGGGACCGACCACATGGGATGATGGGCGTCCATGTGGTCCCCAATGCTCGAGTGATCATGTAGCAGGGTCCTCAGTTGGAGGGTTGGTGAAAGAATGATGATTAAATGCCGGTCTCATCATTTATTGAAATATTGTCGGATTCAGCATTAGGTGATAAAACCTGAGTATGAAAAATGAGGGACCGACCAAGAGAGCATGAGACAGGATCTTGGTGGTCACAGGATCAGCTGTTGGTCGTTTGAGCAATCCCCAGGTTAGTTGTAGAGAATTTGGGCCCAATATGAGCAATTGAGCAAATTAGGTCAGAATTATGAAAACGTGTGGGACCGACTTTGTGCCATCCCTAGGGATGACCCTGGTCTTTCAAGAAGGAATGCACGTGTTACCATGGTGTCCATGTTTCCATACTGAGAGTTTCAGTATTTCCTGATCTGCGTTCGAGCAACATTGTGAATTTTCAGAAGAGTTTCATCTTGACTGAAATTCTTGATTTTTGCTGGAATGAGTATGTATGCTCAACTGATCAATATTTTGTAAATATTGAAATAAGGACATTTTAACATTTAATATTGCCGTGAGAGGCTATCCGGTCGTGTGACCATGTTGGCTTTTGGTTTTTCATGATTTGAGCAATATTTGAGAAAATATAAAGAACATGAATTTTGCTCAAATTGAGGAGTTTCATGAGATGAGGAAAATAATAATTATAAAAGACTAGAGATTGTAAGGTGTGGGACCGGCCACGGCTAGGGAATGGCCGACCGGCTATGTTGCCCGGTCCCACAACACTTTCCCTAACTTTATATTATTATTTTTCATGAAACCGTGATATTATGGAGAATCCATGAGTTTTGTTGAAACGGAGGAGTTTTATGAAATTGGTAAATAATAATTATAAAAGGCTAGGGATTGTAAGGTGTGGGACCAGCCACGTCTTGGGCATGGACGGCCGGTTAGGTTGCCCGGCCCCGCACACCTTTCCCTATTTTATGTTATTATTATTTTTCATGAATCCGTGAAAACATGGAGAAACCGTGAGTTTTGATCAAACAAGGAAAGTTGCTGGTATGGAGGAGTTTTCATGAGTTCATGAAAATAACAAAATAAAGAAAAATAATGAGAGAGGCATGGGACCGGCCACGACCCACGGCTCCTCTTATTATTTTATTATTATTTGTTGTTTTCTCCTGTTTTGCGTAGTATTCCTCATTTGTCCATATTTTTGAATGCTCGATTGTGTATCCGGGTGCTCAGTCGTGCATAATTGTCGAGTACACTTGCACCATTTTATGGGGCTTACTCAGTGATGGTCCAGATGCCCGGTTGTTGAGTAATTATTATTAGTTTATGAAATTCAGTGGAGAATAATTCATGAAACCGAAGAATAAAAATGAGTAGTTGCTTGATTATCAATTCATAGGATCATTCGTGGATTCGACCATGAATTCGGAATAATAAAATTACCTATTACCATTCCATGAGATCAGCCGTGGATTCAATCATGAAATCGGAGTAACGAGATAATATAGTTGTTTATTGCCATTCCATGAGATCAAGCCGTGGATTCGATCATGAAATCGGAGCAAAAGATAATTGTTTATTGCCATTCCATGGGATCAGGCCGTGGATTCGACCATGGAATAGGAGCAAAAATAGATCATTCTAGGAATTCAGTAATGTCATGGCAGAATTAATCTATTGCAGAAAGGATATTATCCAGTTAAAGCGTCACATCCATCTTGAATGGTGCACAATCAGGGAATCACGGGTGTTTCTTACGACCTGAAGGCGTTAATGCTCTCAATCTACGAAGAACCGCCTGAGTCTATACACGGTCTCTACACATATTCAGGGAACCGTGAGTGTTACCGACCTCCTGAAGGCGTTAATGCTCTCAATCTACGGAGAACCGCCTAATCGTTCTTCTATATGAAGAGGGGTCTCTCTCCTTTAGTCAGGGAACAGTGAGTGTCACCGACGTCCTGAAGGCGTTAAGCTCTCAAAATCTACGAAGAACCGCCCAATTATGTTATTCTACATAGAGGGCACGATGAAATGTCAGGGATCGAACGCTCAGTTAGTGGAGGCCTTTCGACATACATGTTCATCATGGCTTCGTAAAATATGAATCGTTGCATTCCTGAAAGCTGTTTCAAAAACATGCATCATGATTTTACGGTTTTGACCTTTTTTCAAAATCCACCATCAACATTAAGTCCCATGCTTAGTGAGGGAAAGTCATGTTCCGCAGTAAGCAATGAATGGTGATTTTCGGTCGATGAGATCAGTGGTTGAACTCAGCTGTACATATTTTCAGAATCCACCATTTGATCCAATGGTGTCATACACGAGCAAATGTTCAGGTGAGGACCCTGGTAGTGTGATAGAGTGTCATCTCATGGTCACGGAGAGATGAAGCGTTGCTGATTTGAGCGGCTGAAAGCCCGATTTTTTTGGTTGGTTTAGCGTGCCCGAGCCCAAAAAGGAAATCCTTGTTTTAGGAACAGAAGTTTGCTTGTTCGTTAATTTAAGAAGCAAACGAAATATACTTGAGTCTAATGATAAAAAATTTGTCTATGCGCTTTCGCGGAAGCCAAATTTTTTTATTTTTAAATATGTGAGATTTCACAAAAGGGAATAAAATCTCGTTTCAAAGGTGGATCCACGTACGAGAGGTTTTTTTTTTATAATAGACGTGCGTCTGTTAGTAATAACTTTCATGAAAAAATTTATTTTTGATATGTGAGCTTAATTTTTGAAAATACATTTCTCGTTTCAAAGACGAATGCTCGCGAGAGGGGGCAAAAATATATACATATATTTTCAAAGCTACGTGAGTTTCACGTTAAAATATATATTTTTGTAAAATCAATGCTTTGATTTTGAACAAATGTTGAAAGTAGACAAGTATTCGCGGTGAAATAATGTTTGTATGTGAGTTTTCACAATTTTAGAATGGACGTTTGTCCAATTTTTGAAAAACCAGTGAATGTTCACACAGCGAAAATTTATGTGAAATTAAATTTTTGATTTTCAGTAATTGCTAAAAGTAAGCAATTTTTGATAAAATACTATTTGTATGGATTTTGTGATCTGATAGTGTATGCACAAAACCAATGAGTGTTCACTCGGTGAGAGTCGCTCACACGGTGAAAATAATGTGAATTGTTCACATGATGGAAGTTTCGTGAATTGTTCGCAGTTTTATGAAAATCACGTTATGGTTTTGAATAACAAGTTTTGTTCGTCTTTGCAGGTTTGAAGGAGCGAACAAGTTCTCGAGATTGTAATCACTACAGCTAGTGAAATTGTAAATAGGTAAGAGTTCGATGGTTACCATTTTTGTAGACGCGGTTGTGAGCACCTTTATTCCATGATTCATTGTTTTTTCGGATCTTGCGCTTTGTATGAACGATGTGCTGAAATATCCACTTTGCAAGAATGACTGACTATCATGATGATACTTCCAAAGATGGTGTTTGCAGAGATGACATCTCTACGGATGAAACTTTAAGAAATTGTACCTCTGGGATCTATGAGTGATGGTGAGAGATCCTTCATACTGAGTTGTACTCCTAGTTATTTCATTAACTTTGCCACATGATGATCGTATAGTGAGATCCCGGATCAATGTAGACTCCACGGAAATAGAAGAAAGTCTACGGGAGCGGAAAACCCAGAAGTAAGGACTACATGATGACGTGCAGTCCCCAGCCGTTTCTTTGGTGAGTTGTTAGCGCTCCTTGTGTCATGACTTTGCCCGTGCAATTAGGATCACGATAACAAGGTTTGTTATTTCTTTTCAGACTTTTTCTCCATCTATTGACGGTCTTCAACTTTTTCCCGGGCAAGCCATTCATGAATCTAGCACTTATGAAGAAGTCGATGTAAGTATCTTTTTTGTGCGCATCTCCTTGAATGAAATAATAATAATTGTTGTTGATGAATCAAGGATGAAATCATTGTAGATAATCAACATGTTGATTAAGCATGCTCTTCTTTGGGACATGGGAATATGGAGAATTCCCGAACCGAATGGAGATAGCGGCGTTGCCAATGGAGATTCCGGTATTGCTGCGCCTTCAAATGATTTAGAGACTCCCCTAGTAAGTATATTTCCTGTAATTTCTTCATAGAAGTATGAAATTTATTATTTGTGAATGAATGAATGAGAATTCATGTGAGTATACGAGTAATTTTGCTGAAATACGTCACCAGAAAATTTCAGACTTCAGCCTTTTAGTAAAAATATTGTAGAATCTTCGTCCGAAGTCGGATTTTCGCGGTCTGCATATGTATCTTCAAGCCCAGAAAATTTCCTAGATTTACGTAAGAAGATTTTTGTGTTTTGAGCATGTCTAAGGCCTGAAAAAGGCAAAACAGTAAACTTCCAAGAGACTTTCAGAACTTTTTCAGATTGTATGTTTTCCAATGTTTTGGGCACATCTCCTTGCTCGTTCATCCGATTGTTATGAAATTTTGATATGTTGTAGATAACATCCATACGAAGATAACGGTATATGATGGATCCCTATATTCTTCACCAATTGCTCCCAGTTCGTAATATTATACAGTGCAGCGTAAAATTATCTCAGACGGGCTTGTTGTAAAACACTCTTGTTGTGTCTTTAGACCATTTACTTGTGTCTTGAACGGTTGGTGAAGGATTTTGATCTCATTGATTCGTTTGAGATCAGGACCCCTTGATTGATACATGATTATGGTGCTTGCAGTGCCATCTTGTTTCTGTCAGTCGTAGAAACATCACTTCCGAAATCCTGGTCATGGGATCATCACTAAGGTTGCTCTCAAGAGGGGGTGATATAATGACCATGATTGCATGTCCCGGTGGCAGCATTCATTTGATGATGAATGATCAGCACACGAGAGTCCGGTGTCACGAGCCTTGGACTGTGAAACTCATCGCCATTATCAGTGGACCGTCAGTCCCCAGTGTTTTGTTAAATCTCTCTTTTCGTTTTCCCTTCTTCTGGCAAGACCTAGATAGAGGACCCAGGTAGAAAAATTGATGTAAAGACCTAGGTGGTCGAAGTTGGAGGTACCTTGATGAAGAACTTAGCGGAATGACGTGGTGGACACCGATTGACTATGGAAGTTATGAATCTCGTCTAAAAATTGCTGCTTGCATGTTGTATGCTCTGGAAGCTGTAGGAACCTCATATGACGTCAGAATTCGATACTTGACCGTAATCTTTGAATCTAAGAGACTAGGTTATCACATGAGAAAATAATCACTCAATTTAGAGTTGTAGAGGTAAGCCAACGAGGCGTGCACATTTGTAATTTGTAATCCCGTACAAATTTTTCAGATTTCTTAGACCTGACGGTAAAGGCCATATCTTTCAGCTCGTATGTCCGATTGATGCGCTCTTTTGGTATGTTGTATAAGATACATAGAAGAACATATTTAGTTGAGGAGGAATTGTACCATTCCTCACCCATTGGTACGTTTTTGTAAACCCATGGCCTGAAATGTGTTGTATCTCTTTTGTGGAGGCGATAAGAACATCTTGTAGAAGACATTGGTTTGTGCCCGTCTGTCGTGTAAGCTTTGGTAAGACATTCATGTTACCATGTTTTCAGTTCTAAACATTTTGATATGAATCATTAGGGCTTGAAGAAGTATGATCCATAGAGTAACGCTTCAGAGAGTGGATAATTGATGAAGCTGGATGTTGCGCCTGAGACTGATGAGATCACAATTGAATTTTCTCCAGAAATTTTTGTTGATGTTGAAACCATAAGTGGAGTTCCTACACATGTCCCTGTTGATGCCGATAATATGGTTGGAGTCGCTCCAGAGACCGAAAGGGATAGTCTTTGCTCTTCCATCCAGTGAGCCTTTACATGCATGAACCAGTTGGTGAGTTGAGCATTCTAAGGATGAAGGTTTACTAGGATTTCAACCCAAATTCTCCTGAATATGACTTTATTGTGAAGTGGATTCGTCAGGGAACCGATATTGTTGCGCTGTAGATAGCAGTAGCAGTCTTCATTCTGGATATGATTGGTGAAGAGAGGAAGTTCTCCAGTTGTGCAAGGGCTTGTGATATAGGGAGGTTCTGTTTGATAACGTTTCATGGAATCGCATCAGTTTACAATGACTTGTTATGTGGATAAAATTTATTAAAATATATTGAATTGATATTTCCAATAAGATCTAGTCCCCAGTGCATACCTCATTCACTTAGCAGAGTTGAAGGAGTTTGTAGCATCCATTGATGAATGCATGATTTTACATCTGATACAGAAGTCTTATCATGGGATAGTGAAAACTTATCGATTGATCATGTTGATATTGAATCAGCGTGTCATCATCGAGATATTTGTGCTGAAGCCATAGGCGCCAATGAAAAGGGTGTACTCTTTGATTGGGAGTACAATTTGAAGAATTCTTAGGTGCTTGAGCGTTGACGCATCGAATGTCTTAGGATTGATCGTCTCGGTCCCGTGTATCTTCTGTGATTCAGCATTCCGCTGCGATAGTGGGATTCAACACTTGTGCAGACATCATAGATTTATGATTTTGTGGCACTCATGGACATTCCTGCAAGTCTATGAAGAAATGCCCAAAGCGTTCTTTGTCATGCTTCCGTCATCTTTCAGTAGTGAATGTCTCGGTGAGATGCTCGATTCGATGCAGTGTCAGATTCAACCACTTGGCAAAATATTGTTGAAGTGAGATTACACACTCATAACGTCTTGTAATAGCATAAATGCTATCAAAATTGAGTCCCCATGATAGAATCCCATGTGAGGAAATAAATGACATAGACATGGGAGGAATGAGACTTTCCTGAATGCGAAACCTATTGATGAATGTATATGCATATTTTGCAGGTTCTTGTTTGAACCTCCTCAAAGTTTGAATTTCCTCCAAGTGCTCTGATGATGGAACGTCCGACAAATCTTCTGGATCAGAGCTTTCTTCGTTGGAGAGACGTGAAACAAAATACGATTTCTTTGTAGTCATGTTTTTAGCATGGATCCACGCTCGTCCGAAGATCGTTTCATATCTTGGATCTTCCTGATTATGTGAAACTTGGCATCGGTTCGGGATGAACCTGTTTTCACCTTGAGAGTGATGTATCCATAAGCATCCATGAGCATTCCTTCATGGTCTCTGATTGAGATGGGAGCATGAGTAGCTTCTTGTCGAGTGATTCCTGTGACTCTGAGGGATTTCAGTGGAATAGCGTTGATAGAAGTGACAACATCGATCAACATTCTCTCAAATTCATTTCCTTGGAGATTGACTGTGGTAAGAAGTCCCCAGTCGTACATCTCTTTGTCTGTGGCTAGAGGCTCAGGAAGTATTTACGGAATGGACTTGCTGACACGATGTGATGCAGAGCCGTGAGCATGTCTTTTCTTTGAGCTCTTGACAGATAAAGCAATTCGCAGATGTGCTCAATCAATGACTGAAATTCTTCGTCATTTCCCCATTTATTGATGCAGGGTTGAGGTTTGTGCATTTCAGGATTGTTCATCCTCTTTTTGCGCTTCCAGAGGAACATGAGAGATTGGAGAAGCATGCTTATGTTGTGGTGGATCGTCTTTCCTTTTGCTTCCTTCAGCAACAAAAGGTTGGAGGTTGTATAGTATGTTGAAGAGATGCTGAGTATCACGAGGTTCTCAGTCTAGGTATTTTTCTTTCCAGTAAAGCATGCGTGGTAGTTACTGATCGTTTGGTTGCTTTATGAAGTTCTGGGAAAGTTTGGAATCGCAGATTCTCCAGAAAGACTCTGTAGATTGAGATCATTCAATTGTGTCCATGGTCTCCTAGTGCCTCCACGAATCAACAGACGTGTTCTCGAGTGTTCCCTGTTCTGTTGTACAGTGTGGACATTGGGTAAGTGTTGCTCTTCGGGAGAGGCATTCTTTGCGTAGCAGTAGGATATGGAGGTTGATGACGATGAAAAAATGATGCTTTGTCTTTTCCTAGATCCTCCATGAATCATTTCATGTCCTCACGAGTGATGAATCCCGCAGGTTTCTTTTTTGGTGGGTTATCTGCAGCCTTGTGGACTTCATCATCATCTACTACATGGATCAGAGTGACTTCAGTATCAGCAGCCGAAGATGTTTCTTTAGCTTTTCCTTTCTCTTGAGTTTTCTCTGACATCTTGTCAGTGAGAGTTTGAGATAATTGCACAGCTCTTTCTGCGTTGCATCCATGTCAATCTATTTTTTGGCGAGAGTCTTTTGCACCTTCATAAGATCAGCTATGCTAGTTGAATTTTCACTGATTTCCACGGGAGACCGGCCAAAGAGAGGATGATTGCCGATGTTGGTTTGAGGAGGAGTGGTATCATCAACGCCGGTGTTGGAAGCGGGAATAGTTTCTGGAGTACCACCATTGTTGCTAGTGCTAGCATTGTTTGTGTTAGGATTTGTAACTGAACCTGACCTAAGATCAACCATTTTGTGAAAATGTGAGATTGAAACCGAGAGATTAATCTCCCACTGTGGTCGCCAATCTGTATATGGGGAAAATGATTCGCTAGTTTTTCAAGGAATTGAAGAGACGAGCGTGTTGTCGAGACTCCTCAAGCAAGCAAACTGTTCAATCTCACACAGATGCAATACAAAGGGAGTGCTTAGATTCGAGAGATCAATCTGTAGTACTCCGGCCTAAACAGAGTCAATGGTCGTTCCAGAGTCAATTGGGTCGCAAAGAGGGAAATGGGTTGATCTGTAGGAGGGAAACTGAGAATTGTGTGGGATCAATGATAATCAAGGATTGTGGATGTGTTCAAGGTTTCTGCAATAATGATGAACTGTTGAGTTCGAATAAGTTCTGAGAGATTGACAATTCTTGAGAGTAATTGCTCGAGAAATTCCGTGTAGACAATTTCTGATAGCTAGTGATCATTCGTTGTCTCTAATCATGGATTCAAAGACTTATTTATATTGTCAGAGTCATGAACACCTTGATCCCTGTAAATGTGACGGTTTCTTGAGTGAAAGAGTGGGAAAGTGGGAGATCATGGTGAAACCAGTTCCAGATTGTGCGGAGACTTGGTTGATCATTCACCCACTAACTTACTAACTCCTTCAACCGTTGGCACGACTTACTCACATTTCTCATTGTGGATGAATCCACGTTGTGTAGGCCACCAGACCAAAACCCTAATTGATATCCCCCAATTTGACGTGATTGATGTCTCACGAATCGTGGAGTCTGCATGACGGACGTGTATTAATTAGTTGTTGACTAATTAGACATTCAGTCTAGGTTTTGTTTAATCGAGCATGAGTGATGAATGCTCAGCGATTCATGGATCGAACATGTAGTTCTCTGAAATGATGTCAATATTGTAGATTGAGTGATGAATTACTGACCAATATTTGGGCGAGATCAAGTATTGCTCAATTCGAAGAATTACTGAATATTGAGAATTTGACGAGCAACTGAGCAAGTACTGCTCAATTCGACAAATTACTGATTATTGATAATTTGACGTGCAATTGAGCAAGTATTGCTCAATTCGATATTTGAGCAACTGAGCAAGTATTGCTCTATTCGACGAATTATTTATTGGTGACGTGACCCAAGAAAATATTAAAATATTGGTAGATTACCAAATGATTAATTCAGATGTTGGTTGCTGAATCAACAAAAATTCATTAGTGTTTGAATCTTGCTCAGAATGATGATTCGTGGAACATTTATTCGAAACCCTAGTTTCAGATCAATTATCTGTTAATTGATGAATCGCTGAAAATAGGTCATGAGTGATAGAGGGACCGACCATATGGGATGATGAGTGTCCATGTGATGCCTAGTGCTCGAGTGATCATGCACCAGGGTCCTCAGTTGGAGGGTTGGTGAAAGAATGATGATTAAATGACGGTTTCATCATTTATTGAAATATTACTGGATTCAGCATTAGGTGATAAAACCTGAGTATGAAAAATGAGGGACCGACCAAGAGAGCATGAGACCGGCTCTTGGTGGTCACGGGACCAGCTGTTGGTCGTTTGAGCAATCCCCGGGTTAGTTGTAGAGAATTTGGGCCCAATATGAGCAATTGAGCAAATTAGGTCAGAATTATGAAAACGTGTGGGACCGGCTTTGTGCAAGCCCTAGGGATGACCCTGGTCGGTCAAGAAGGAATGCACGTGTTACCATGGTGTCCGTGTTTCCATACTGAGAGTTTCAGTATTTTCTGATGTGCGTTCGAGCAACATTGTGAATTTTCAGAAGAGTTTCATCTTGACTGAAATTCTTGATTTTTGCTGGAATGAGCATGTATGTTCAATTGATCAATATTTTGTAAATATTTAAATAAGGACATTTTAACATTTAATATTGTTGTGAGAGGCTAGCCGGTCGTGTGACCATGTTGACTTTTGGTTTTTCATGATTTGAGCAATATTTGAGAAAATATGAAGAATCATGAATTTTGCTCAAATTGAGGAGTTTCATGAGATGAAGAAAATAATAATTATAAAAGACTATGGATTGTAAGGTGTGGGACCGTCCATGGCTAGGGCATGGCCGGCCGACTATGTTGCCCGGTCCCACAACACTTTTCCTAATTTTATATTATTATTTTTCATGAAACCGTGATAATATGGAGAATCCATGAGTTTTGTTGAAACGGATGAGTTTCATGAAATTGGGAAATAATAATTATAAAAGGATAAGGATTGTAAGGTGTGGGACCGGCCACGACTTTGGCATAGCCGACCGGCTAGGTTACCCGGTCCTGCACACCTTTCCCTATTTTATGTTATTATTGTTTTTCATGAATCCATGAAAACATGGAGAAACCGTGAGTTTTTCTCAAACAAGGAAAGTTGCTGGGATGGAGGAGTTTTCATGAGTTCATGAAAATAACAAAATAAAGAAAAATAATGAGAGAGGCATGAGACCGGCCAAGGCTAGGGAACAGCCCGGCCAGCCGGTGGGCCCGTCCCATGGCGCTTCTTATTATTTTATTATTATTTGTTGTTTTCTCCTGTTTTGCGTAGTATTCCTCATTTGTCCATATTTTTGAATGCTGGTTTGTGTATCCGGGTGCTCAGTCGTGCATCATTATCGAGTACTGATATGGTTTTTTGATGAAGTTGTAGTAATGAGGTTCAAACTCTCGGACTTGTGAAGATTAAATTTAAAGATTTGATAAAATTATATATACAAAAATATTAACAATGGGCGAGAGGTACTGGGACTAAGGATTTGTCCGAATTCACTACACAGGGTTCATTCATATATTCTTTGACAAATAAAACTCAATAAAATTAACATAGACTCTGATTTTGCCAAGATAGATTCTCAAAACATCGATTGTAAGTCCTAAGCATGATGTATCAAAACACCTAAGCTAAGCATACATCATCAAATTAAATAACAACCAATTAATTCAAATCATATTTCAATTTTAGATTAATGCAAAAGTCATAAAAAAGAATAAAATAAATTTACCCGTGTATGAAATTCACCCTCCTTCGTCGTCCCAGTGTTGGGTTTTAGCTCATCATGATAAAAACACGCTCAAAATATTTATTTATTGCTCAAATGGTGTTTACAATGAAGAGAAGAAGAGAAAATGGTGTAAAACTGTAATATGCGACGCACAAAAAGCGTCACAGAATGAACGATAAAAAACAAGTGCTGCTGCTGTTTAGACTGCACTGCAACCCACGGCTGTGCGTCTTAGACACTGTTGATAAACCACTGTCCTTGCGAGTCTGTTCTTCGTGTTCTTGGTGTTCTTCATCATCAGCAGCAGCAGAAACAGAGTTTCATCAACTCTTGATTTCTGCTTCTCTGGACCTTCTCTCGACCCCAAACTCTCGACACCCTCTCTAGGACTCCCAAGGAACCTATTTAAACCAAAAACACGCGTTGAATCTCCTCCATTAATCCCAAATAATCTTCTTTTACTCGGGATATTTTCTTTCCTTTTTCAAAGAAATACGAGATTTTCTTTCCTTAAATTCCTCTTCCGCGCTTCTGTTGATGTGGAACACACTCCAAACAAGTTTCTACAGCATCCCAACTCCATCCAAACACGTACAAACACGCTGAATCCCGTGAACAACTCTTCCCTGCACGTATCCCCTTTTTCCATCTCGTGGATTGCCTAGCCAATTCAAGCCAATTATGGTCGAACCAAACACCCATACCATCTTTATTATGATATATCACATCTTTCCACAAAGTTTCAGCGATTGAATCGCACAAAATCACGTCCAAATGTCCGATCAAACTTCTTCCAGTTGCATGCATCATTTTTCCCGCCTTTTTCTGATTTCAAATTTTGGAAGAAAGGGACCTCCCCTTTATCCATTCCTGGGGTCTCTTTAGCAATTGGGGAGGAAATAGTAATTTTTTTGGGTTTTTTTTTAACAACTCCTCCGGGTGCTTTTAGCGTATTTCTAGGGTTCCTTTAACACTTTATCCTGGGGTGTAAAACACCACTTTTTAAGCCCATTTCGCCGCAAAGGCTTATTTCTCTAAAATTTCCTACAAAGACATAAAATAACACAATAAATACAAAATTGATCACTAACACTACATACAATTGAGACATATTAGACACATAAATGTGTCTATCAAGTACACTTGCACCATTTTATGGGGCTTACTCAGTGATGGTCCAGATGCCCGGTTGTTGAGTATTTATTATTAGATTATGAAATTAGTGGAGAATAATTCATGAAACTGAACAATAAAAATGAGTAGTTGCTTTATTATCAATTCATAGGATCAGTCGTGGATTCAAACATGAATTCGGAATAATAAAATTACCTATTACCATTCCATGAGATCAGCCGTGGGTTCGATCATGAAATCGGAGTAACGAGATAATATAGTTGTTTATTGCCATTTCATGAGATCAAGCCGTGGATTCGATCATGAAATCGGAGCAAAAGATAATTGTTTATTGCCATTCCATGGGATCAGGCCGTGGATTCGACCATGGAATAGGAGCAAAAATAGATCATTCTGAGAATTCAGTGGTAAATGTCACGACAGAATTAATCTATTGCAGAAAGGATATTAGCCAGTTAAAGCGTCACATCAATCCTGAATGGTGCATAGTCAGGGAATCACGGGTGTTGCTTACGACCTGAAGGCGTTAATGCTCTCAATCTATGGAGAACGGCCTGAGTCTATACACGGTCTCTCCACATAGTCAGGGAACAATAAGTGTCACCGACGTTCTGAAGGCGTTAATGCTCTCAATCTACGAAGAACCGCCTAATCTTTCTTCTATGTGAAGGGGGGTATCTCTCCTGTAGTCGGGGAACAGTGAGTGTCACCGACGTCCTGAAGGCGTTAAGCTCTCAATCTATGGGGAACCGCCCAATTATGTTATTCTACATAGAGGGCACAATGAAATGTCAGGGATCGAACGCTTAGCTAGTGGAGGCCTTTCGACATACATGTTCATCATGGCTTCGTAAAATATGAATCGTTGCATGCCTGAAAGCCGTGTCAAAAACATGCATCATGATATTACGGTTTTGACCTTTTTTGAAAATCCACCATCAACACAAGGTAACTTAGATTGCAAACCCTGATTTGAAAACTATATAAAGGAGACATCTAGCAACTGGAAAAACTAATCCCCACACCTCCTGTGTGATACTAGTTGGTTTTGCTAGATTCGGTTCTCCTTTAACCTTTGGTTTCTTCTCGAGACCCTGTAGGTTAACGACTGAAATACTTCATTGAGATTGTGAAGCCAGACGAAACTACTTCTCTTGTAGTTGAGCGATCTGATCTTGCCATTTTATATCGTACGAGTTCAATTGAATTATTTACTTGAGATTATATCTCCGATAGGGCAAGATAAAAAGAAATCACAAACATCTTCATCTCATCGTTTGTGATTCCGTAATATCTAGTTTCTCTGCCGTACGATTTAGATTATTATGAGGTGATTGATAATTCTAGGTTGTTCTTCGGGAATATAAGTCCGGGTTATCGATTGGTTCTCGTTCACCTTTATTTTATCACAAGACGGAACAAAACTCTTAGGTTTATCTGTGGGAGACAGATTTATCTATCATTATAGACATTTTTGTGTGATACAGATTTGTTTATTAAAGTCTCCGACTTTGGGTCGTAGCAACTCTTGGTTGTGGGTGAGATCAGAATACATATGTAGATAAACGAATTACAAAATAACTCATTCTTCGTACGCTTGATTCCAAGTTTCAACAACAAATATCCTGCATATATTCACAAAAAATATGCCGATGTTGACATTTGAATAAAAAAAGCTTTACCCCCCCTACATGAAAGCTAAGTAAATATTATTTCCGAATATTTTTGTTATTTCCCCTTTTGTAATATGAAATACTACACATCATGATGATATGTTTCTCCCCCTTATTATATTCTTTACTCTTTCGTTAGATATAAGGTTCAAGTACATACATTCTTTCCTAGTGATTAAAATCACTTGTTTACTCCATATATTTCTCCCCCTTTTTGTCACAAAAATGACAAAGAAACAAACAAACAAAAGAGCAAACCGAAAGGATCTTGCAAACCCATAAGACTTATACAACCTATAAGAGTAAGCACAAAGGTTTCAGATACCATTTTAGATAACTAATACTAAAATCAAAACTACAAAAGTAATCTTGTCTTAATATGTTATCAAGGAAACAATTGACCGAAGCAATTTTCCCTTAGTATGATAAATCAACTAAGTTAACTTAGTTATTAACCAAACCGATTGTGTATGTACAATAGCTTGTTTTGACAAGACACAAATAGAGATCAGAATTAACTCTGTTTCTCTTATCAGGCTCTAATTATTCCGTAAAATAACTTAGATATTTCTCTTTAGACAAGACAAACGCTAGGTTAGTTAACTAGTTTTTCTTGTCAAGGATTTCGATTAGACTTGAATAACCGAGTCCTACATTTGATAAGTCTAACTAAGATCAGAATTAACTTAGTTTCTCTTATCTGGAATCAAATGGACTAAACAAATGACCCCGTAATTTTTTGTTAAGCAAAAATAATTGATACAAACCAAATCATTGACTTGTCATATAGTTTTTATCAATCTGAAGCAATTGAAACAAAGATACTCCAATGTAAGCATATCAATTGCACCGAATTGCATAAAGCAAAAACTATTGATAACAAATAATAAAGAAGATACCACATCATTAAATCAATAGAATCGACACAGTTTTTCTTAACTGGAAACAATTGAATCACAATAATCAATCCATACAACATGGAACATATCAATTGTGCTGAAATTTTGTTAAGCAAAAGCAAAATATTTGCAATAAAACCAAGCTTTTCTTAAACAGGAAAAACGATTAACTAACTGTTTATGGGTGAAAACTGTTTCTGCTGGTTTTGGTAAATTTGGGTGCGTGCGGATGAGAAACGAATCTAAACCCTAAACAAATGCACTAGAGATCAATCTATACAATTCTATCCTAAACCAAGAAATGGCCGTTCCAGACTTGCTTCGGTCACAAAGTGAAGGAGATGGGTTGATCTTAGGGAGGGAAGCGAAGAAGTTGTTGAGATTATGAAGGTGTTGGTTGTTTATGACTTGTATCAGAATGATGAACTGGATTGCACAATGAAAACTATCAGTTCTGGTGTTTTTTAGATACTGATGACAATACTTGGTTTTTCTGTGCTTGTTCGTGTTGTTTGGAAATAGGCGAAGGACCTATTTATACAAGTCATTGAACGCAAACCCTCATCTCGTAGGAAGTGGAGGAAGTTGAGTGATGGAGTAGTGGGGTCGTGTAGGTGATTGCACGATCACGTCTTAGCCCACATCCCTCATCATCTTAACCGTCCATGCCTCCCGACACGTTCTTATATATGGGTGTGTTGCACGCCGCACGCTGTAAACCGCCAGACCAATACCCCAGTAAGTATCCCCCAGTTTGTTCCATGTTTGATGTCTCGAGTGAGTGGGTAGAGTCGTGGGACCCGCCGCAAGAAATAACACGTGATGCTATTAGGTTAAATAACTAAGTTATTTATGAAATTGATATTCATGAAATATCGTGTATGCTCCATGCATGTAATGCATTGAAAACAATCAATATGTATGAAGCATCTCTGTTTTAAAGCTTAAACGAATAAGTCGCGGATTAAGCGTCTTAAAATAGCATCACGCCCAACCATCTTCGAGTGATCGTTTGGAGACCGCATGGGCGAGCTATCTCCTGGTCGATCACTTCCTTTGGAAGAGTGGCGGACGGTGATCATCGAGGTGTTTCATTGGCCGCCTAGTTCTTAACCTAAGCTTTCTGACCAAGCTAGCAAAGTTGGATGTACTAGATGGTTTGCGACACTTATTTGGGACCATTGATGGAATCTTAGGTTTCCTAAGAGGTGCGCAAGCATCCCTCTTTGGCTTGAACGAAACTACTCATGGGCGCCAATTTTGGTGAGTCTGATTGGTCGTGCACGGAGACGGTCCGTTATTGTGCACGTCTATACCTCTCTGTCCCATGAAGGCTTGATCTAGGCCACTCAAGTTGATTGGCGAAGATGAGTGGCCGTGATCGATTTGCGATAGAAATCCATTGCCGCAAAGGATTTGGAAGCCGCGTGACATGCCACGTTTGGGCGTGCGTTTCGAGGCGCTCGTCCATGGTTGGCCCAGGACGGTCGGTCACACACATAGGTGGGCCCACGGTGATCACGTAAACATCCTTGGGACATCTTGAGTCTATATATACACCCTCTGTTTAGGCTGGCGAAGATGGATGGACGCGATCGAACGGCGACAGTTATGCAGCGCCCAAACCCTAATTAGGGTTTTAAAACAGTCACGCACGCGTGAATTTGGACAATCGGTTTGGCAAGCTATGCTTCTTCTTTGGAGAGGTCGATCTTGTGGGGCCCACGTTGGGCTGACGGTGAACATATGTGCACCTGCCTGATGGCCCTAGGTGCGATCTAAGCCATCCAAATATGCTGGCTAAGTTGGATGGTTGAGATAAATTTAAGACGCTAGTGGAATTTCCGTGACCCTTGAAAAGCCTCACGCCCATCATGTTTTGGGCAAACGTTCATGGTTCTATGACCATGCCGTGAGCAAGTCGACCAGGTAGGGACATAGTGGGCCCGCCAATGTGTGCATTAACGCTTCACTAATCATTCGCGGGATGATCTAAGGCGTCCAACCAGGCTGGTGAAGTTGGACGGTCGTGATGATTTTAAGACTTCCTTGAACAATCTAAGCTCGTCGATCTTCTTCCAAAGCAGCGCAACCACCTTTTTTTAGGGCTGGCGTTTGACGTGCTGGGAGGAGTTCGTGTGATGTTCGACCGGCTAGGGCATAAGTGGGCCCACCGGTGGTCATCACGTCAGTCGCCTACTCTTTCCAGGGTTTGGCTAGGCTTGTTAAATTGCGCGGACAAACTGTGTGGTCGTGATCGTTTCTGAGACTGATATGGACAGTCCAGATTTTCCTTAAAGAAATTAAATGCGTTCGATCGAGCTGAAAGTGCGTCGATTCGAAATTCTCTTTGTCAGAGAGTAGTCTGTACGGGTATTTCGTGCATGTCTCAAAATTGGCACTTGGAGATTCATGTTACTCTGCTGAGAGTGAACACTCAGTCGTCATGTCATGATAATAATGAGAGCTCGTCTAGGAACAACACAGGAAACACTAGGCTAGTCGTGCATTAATTAATAATGCTAAAACTCACAGAATGTTTGGGATTGTTGCTACATGCACCATTCTGGGTGAATTTTGTGTATTTGTTGAATTGCTTCAAATAAATAAAGCGAAGAAGTATTCATCACTCATCAAACGGCTTTACCTTTTGCAGGATGTCAACACTTTAAAGATTAGTTTTACAATTTTAACCCTGAACTAAAATCCACCATCAACACTAACAAAATAAATCATTACGTCGATTTCTGCAACCACCTCTCCCCAGAAAGATATATCATTTAAGCGCAAGTTCAATAAGAACTCTCCCCCTGTTTGTTGTCATCCTCTCGTAAGAACAAAAAAACAACAATAAGAGTTACCTTTACCAGGAAAAGGGTGAACCAGTTTTAACTAATGCGTACCAATATCAAAAGTTTAAACCCGCAACCCATATGTTATGCTAAACACAACTTATATAAACATAAATTGATATCAACATATTGTGACTTTTCACACATGAGTTTTAATCGTATCACCTTATAATCCTTTCATAAAGCCTAACTAAAAAGGATAGAACTTAATACCGCTAAATCAAAAAGCCACACAAACCATAAGGAACATCACCATATGGGATCGAAAAATTCGGTTTAATAAAAACCGAAACTAACATCTCATAAACCGAAAGCAATAGCATAAAAATCCAATAATGAAACAAAGATTATAAAATAAAATTTATTCGTTCATAATAGTTGATAGTTTATTCGAATATACCTTATACAAAATATCGAAGTAAATCAACAAGTTGAATAGCCTATTTTTAGATTAGATCTTTGAACAATCTTTCTCAAAGATCATCCTAAATATCCTTATCTACAACATCACGACTTATTTCCAGAATACGACAAACAATAACTTGATTGTGTTCACAGGCTAAAGCATTAACCTTTCGATTAATATTCTGAGCATACTCCCTATTACGGATTCCAAGTTTAATCAACTTTCTTTGGTTATGTATAACATTTCATAGTAATGCTGCATGTTTATGATGAGTTTCAACAGTGATAAGGAGGACCGGCGAAGATTGAGAATATCAATCTCGTTGATGGTGGATTTTCGACAAAGGCTAAAATCGTTAAATCATGATCTTGCATGTTTCTGACACGGCTTCAGACACGTATGTGAAACTCATATTTTAGGATTCCTGAAAGCTCATTTCACAATCTCTAAATGAGTGTACACCCTCTCAGAGATTTGTATGAATATGTTACTCATAAAGCCTCTCAACTAAGTTTTTAGACACTTTGCATATTTCATCAACACTTCTACATAGAATCGAAATGATTGGACGGCTCCTAGACATATTGCATGCTAGTATAGAGCATTACCATCTTCAGGATGTCACACTATTCCCTGACTATGCAGAATCAATATTCATAACGAGTATGATGCCTCTATCATCTCATACCTCGATTCTCGAATAAACATAATGCTCCTAGACATAATGCATGCTAGTATAGAGCAATTCATAGATTAAATTCTAGCGCAACATTCATCAATTGAATTCCTAGAAAAATAATCTATTTCATGGCTTATTCCCGGCTGAATTCCATGAATTAGCAATAGATAATCAATCTATCTCACTACTCCGTTTCATGGCTTATTATCAGCTGAATTCCATGGATTAGTAATAGATATTCACTGTTCGGGCATGTGGGCCACCACCGAGTACGCCCCGAGAAAATGGTACCAGTGTACTTAACAATAATGCACAAACGACATTCAAACATGCATGAGTGAGCACCCAAATGCATAAACGAGTATTCAAAAATATGGACGAACAAGGAAACCTATGCAAAATAGGAAGGAAAATAATATAAAATAAAATGAAATGAAAGAGGCGCACGGGATCGGGCCCACCGGCCGGCCGGTCATGCCGTCGTGGCCAATCCCGCCTCTCCCTTAATTTTATTTTTTTTACTTATTTTATTATTTTTCCTTGTCTCTTGAAAACTCATTTTTTGAGCAAACTTCCTCGTTTGAGAAAAACTCCTAGTTTCTCCATATTTTCTCAAATGATGTAAATAATTATATAAAATAGAGAAGAGCACGGGACCAAGCACGCGGGCCGGGCAGCCATGCCTTGGACATGGCCTGTCTCACACCTCCACAATTTTTTATTTTATTATTATTATTATTTCTTCCCTCATCTCATGAAACTCGTTCGTTTGAGCAAAAACCTAATTTTTCCATATTTCTCAAATATTGCTCAAAATATCAAAAGCCAAAAAGTCAAATGGTCACACGACCATCTGGGCTTCTCACGACAGATACTAAAATATCATTTATTTTAGGGATTTTTAACAAACTGCCACACTTGCAAATCCCGATTCAAGAAAATGCCACCGTTTTTTTCAGAGTTAATTAAATGCCACAACCGTTAAATATTCCGTCAGGGCCTACCAAACCGGTCTATATGCGTTGATCAAATCAAGAAAATATGTTATCATTCCCTATTTACCCTTCACAATCCTTAAAGACTTGTGAATCGCTAATTAGGAGAAAGCAGAACAAAGAATCTGAGAGAGGAGAAAAGCAGCAGCTGCTGCTATTATTGCCGAGAACTAGGTCGAGAAAAGAACAGAGAAATTGAGAGATGATATCGAGTAGAAAATGAAGATGGATATGAGAATTAGATCTGTTGAGATTGTGAAGGTTCAAATTGAGGATTTGTTTTAAAATTGGAGGTGTTCTTGGTGATTGAGATGAACATTTGGAGTTGATGTTGTTGTCGATCTCTAGAAATGGAAGATGAAGAAGAATTGATAGGGTACAATGATGAAATTGAACTGATTTACAGTCGTGGATAATTGAGAATAAATTGAACATTGGGTTTGATTTGCCGATAGAGATCAAGATATTGATCTGATGGATGTTGTGATGATTGTGGGTTTGAATCAAATCGAGAATTGGTTAGAATTTTGTGATGAAGCAAGAACATTGATGAGATGGTATCAAAATCAGTTTTGTGAAACCTACATATAGGATTTGTCAAAATTCTTTCTTAAAGTTTTGGGAAATAATTTTAGGGTTCGTCAAAATTATGTTTAATTCATTAGAATTCAGGTTGTTTTAAGAATAGGGTTTAGCTTGATTTTCATTTTTTTTCCAGTTTCGTATGTTAATTAGGGTTTCTAATTGTTTTTTACTGTAAATTGTTTTGATTATGATGGTTGTCGTGATGAAGCAGTATTGGTGGCTGATACTGGTGGTGATGTCATGGCTTGTTGTGAATTTGCAGGTGTTTCGGTGAGTTTAGAAGCGCTAGAAATTTCAATGTTACACCAAGATGAGAATGGCACATTAGGTGTTCGATAAAAGTCCTAAATGGTTTTTTCTTCACCTCTTCAAGCTCAGTTTCTACCAATTGAGCCTGTGTACAAGGTGGTTTGTGCTTGGTTAATGTCACAGGAGCTGCAGGGAGTTGTTGTAGGCTCTTGAGATGAAGCAAGAGAAAATGACTGCGATGGTTGGTGATGAATTTCCATGGAACTGAAGTGTTGCTACAGAGTTCCATGGGTATTTGGTGACTTAGATGAATGCTAGGACAGGTGACATGACAGTGTTGATGCTGGAGAGTTTTACTGGTGGATGTTGCAGGTGCAGTGAACCCAAGAACAAGGAGGAATTGGTGATGGATTACGGATGGGTATGATGCTGTTGAACTGGACATGGCGAGATTGCAAGCGAGATGAGTAACAGATGTGCTGGTAATGAAATTGAATTGGCACTGGAAATGGTATGAGGAGATGTATGTTTATGAGGTGAAATGGTGCAGCTGGTATTGTTGCCGCTGCAGTTTGGTGGTAGTTCTGATGTGTTCGCAGGCAGAGATTGCTGGAAATGAAGAAAGGAGGTTAAAAGGAGGTTAAGCTGTCCGTGGTCCTGGTGAAGCTGAGTATGCCAGATTACAGGGTGATGGCTGGAGTAAATGGAGTTGAGATGTTTAAGCAGAGATAGAGTTGTGACTAAAGTGAAGAAAGGGCAAGAGAAGCTGAGGGTATATATGTCTTTTACTAAGCTGGATAAATGCCACCTATGCACTAACTGATGGCAACAGTTTTTTTGGATGGAAAAGGTCAAACGTGTGGCATTAAATAAACTCTGGAAAAAACGGTGGCATTGTCTTAAACTGCAAATTGGAAGTGTGGTACTTTATTAAAATCCCCTTTATTTTATTATTCTCAAAATATTGGTCGCACGAGCAAAGTTCTACTTGCTCATTCAAGCAAAATCGAGAGTTTCAGTCAAGATCAAACTATTCTGAAAATCCAAAATATTGCTCGAACGCGCACCAGAAAATACAAAAATTCTCATGATTGAGTCACAGACGATATGGTGACACTGACATGCCATCTTGACCGACTAAGGTCGTCCCCTTGGCTTACAGAAGTGGGTCCCACACTTTATTATGATTTTGACCTAATTAATCTTTCATAATTCATATTGGGTTCAAACTCTTTCCAAACGCCTTGGAATTTGATCAATCGACCATCAATTGGTCCCACGACCACCAGGGCCGGTTTCATACCCCTTGGTCGGTCCCTTCTCTCTCCATAGTTAGGTTTTACCACTTAATGCTCAGACAAGCACTATTTTTAATAATGATTAAATGAGCATTTAATCATCCTTTCACCAACTGGTCTACAAAGGACTTTGGTGCATGCTCATTAGAGCACCTGGGCGCTACATGGTCTGCCCATCATCTCATGTAGCCATTCCCTCTCTCACACATTGGTTTATTTTCAGTAAACCATCAATTAATCAACAATCGATCAAAATTAGGGTTTCGAACCAAATGCTCTGCAAACCATAATTCTGAGTAAGTTCAAACACTAATAATTTTATGTTGATCCAGAAATCAACATATTGATTAATTATACTACCTATGTCTCACTATTAGTTGACCTAGTTTATAACTAAATTTAGTTATGAACTAGGTCAACTAATTGTGGGACGGAGGTAGTATAATATTCGGTCCAGATACCAATATTTTTAATTAATATTTTATTTGTTCGTACTACCAATAATTCATGAATCGAGCAATATTGCTCAAACGAGCAATATCTGCTTAAACTAGCAATAATTATTTTGTTGATATATCAACAGTAAATTGCTTAAGCTAGCAAAATACATTATCAACCGGGTTCAGAACTCATTGACTCAACTATCAATTGCTCGACCGAGCAATATTTCTCATATTGATTCAACTATCAACATTCGAGAATTATGTTGATCCAACAATTAATATTCAAATTTATATTTTTTTAGAGCACTGCTCGGTCGAACTCTCAAGCGTTGCTATCTCAAGCTTGTTTGTCAAGTTTAAGTGATCAAAACTATAAGTCTTGATTTCTAGTTTATTTATAGATATGTCTCGGACTAGGATAGAATGTGTAGTTGAGCTTTAGACTTCACGACGTTCATCGATTGAAGACGAAGATCTAATGACGAGAGCTTGGAGGAATTTCATCAACAATTATCTATCACTCAGAAGTCTATTCTATTCTATCTCCTATTGAGACTAAGTCGTATAGCTATATAGATTTTACATTCTACGCGTTTGATATTTCGAGCTGAGTTTAACTCGCTTATATATTTCTCCAAATATGTGTTGGAAGATTTTTGCTTTAGCTACATTAATCATTATTATTGATGAGTTTAGTTGGAAACAATTAATTTGTTGGAAACTAAATAGTGAGTCAAAAGATGATAATGTGAAAATTTCCTTGAAACATTTTAAATGATTTGTGTGAGACATTCATTTGATGTTAACTCGGTGTGGATGGGGAAAAACGAGTCGCTCGTTTTTTAGGGAAGTGGAGAGACGAGCATATTGTCAAGAATCCTCAACCGAGAAAACTGCTTAACCTCACACAGATGCACTGCATAAAGAGTGCTTAGATTCGAGAGATCAATCTGTAGGACTCCGACCTAAACCAAGACAATGGCCGTTCCAGAGTCAATTCGGTCGCAAAGAGGGAGATGTGTTGATCTGTAGGAGGGAATCTAAGAATTGTGTGGGATCAGTGATGATCAAGGATTGTGGATGTGTTGAAGGTTTCTGCAATTTTTGGTGAACTGATGAGTTCGAATAAGTTCTGATGGATTGATGAATTCTTGAGAGTAGTTACTCGAGAAATTCTGTGTAGACAATTGCTGATAGCTAGTGATCATTCGTTGTCCTCAATCATGGATTCAGAGACTTATTTATATTGTCAGAGTCGTGAACACCTTGATCCCTGTAAGTGTGACGGTTTCTTGAGTGAAAGAGTGGGAAAGTGGGAGATCGTGGTGAAACCAGTTCCAGATTTTCCGGAGACTTGGTTGATCATTCACCCACTACTTTGCTAACTCCTTCAACCGTTGACACGACTTACTCATATTTCTCGTTGTGAATGAATCCACGTGCTTTATGCCGCCAGACCAAAACCCTAATTGATATCCCCCAATTTGATGTGATTGATATCTCACGAATCATAGAGTCTGCATAGCATACGTGTATTAATTAGTCAGTTGTTGACTGTTTAGACAGTGAGTCTAAGTTCTGTTGAATTGAACATGAATGAGGAATTGCTCAGTGGAACATTCGAGTAACTGAGCAAGTATTGCTTGACGAATTACTGGTAAATTACTGAATATTGATAGTTGGATAAATCTTCGAGCAATTGAGCAAGTATTGCTCAATTCGATGTATTACTGATAAATTACTGAATATTGATAGTTGGATCAATATTCGAGCAATTGAGCAAGTGTTGCTCGATTCGAAAAATTATTTATTGGTGACGTGACCCAATTAAAATGTTGGTAGATTACCAAATATTATACAATTAATCCGCGTGTTTTTCGCTGGATCAACATAAATTTATTCGGCGTGTGAATCATGCTCAGAATGATGATTTGTTGAGCGTTTGTTCAAAACCCTGGTTTTCAATCAATTGTTCGTTAATTGGTGGATCGCTAAAAATAGGTCGAGTGAGAGAGGGTCGACCACATGGAATTATGGACGTCCATCCATGTGATGCTCGAAAGCTTGAGTGAGCGTGCACCAGAGTTGGTGAAAGAATGATGATTAAATGCTGGTTTCATCACTTATTGAAATAGTGCTCGATTGAGCGTTAGGTGATAAAACCTAATTATGGAAAGGTGAGGGACCGACCAAGATGGTATGAGACCGGACCTTAGTGGTCGTGGGACCGCTGATGGGTATTTGCATAAACTCTGAGTTAATTGTGAAGAGTTTGGGCCCAATATGAGCGATTGCGCAAATTAGGTCAAAAGTGTGAAAATGTGTGGGACCGGCTTATTGCAAGCCTTGGGGCCGCCCTTGGTCGGTCAAGGGAGCATGCCCGTGTCTCCATAATGCCCTTGTCTCAGTTATGAGAGTTTCAACATTTTCTGATGTGAGTTTGAGCAATATTTCAGGTTTTCAGAAGAGTTCGATCTTTTTTGCTCGAATGAGCAAGTATGCTCGTTTGATCAATATTTTGTGAATATTAAAATAATAATATTTTAATATATTTTTTGTGAGTAGCCTAGTCGGTCATGTGACCATGTTGACTTTTGGCGTTTTCATGATTTGCACAATATTTGAGAAAATATGGAGAAACCATGATTTTTGCTAAAACAGGGGAGTTTCACAAGATGAGAAAAATAACAATTTATGAAAGATTAGGGATTGCAAGGTGTGGGACCGGTCACGGCTATGATGGCCGTCCGTCTAAGTTGCCCGGTCTCGCAACACCTTTCCTTATTTTGTATTATTATTTTTGTGAAACTACACAAAATTGGGGAAACCATGAAAATATGGAGAAACCACGAGTTTTGCTAAAACAATGAAAGTTGATGGAATGGAGAAGTCTTCATGAGTTTATGAAAACAACAAAAATAAGGAAAAATAATGGAGGAAGCATGGGACCGGCCACGGCTAGGGCACGGCCGGATGGCCGGTGGGTCCGGCTCATGGCGCTTCTCCATTATTTTAATATTATTATTTTCTCTCTCCTGTTTTATGCGGGATTTCTCATTTGTCCATAATTTGGATGCACGTTCGCGCATTTGAGTGCTCGTTCGTGCATCATGGTCGAGTACACTTGCACCATTTTATGGGGCTTACTCAGTGGTAGTCCAGATGCCCGATTGCTGAGTATTTATTACTAATTTATGAAATTCGGTGGAGAATGATTCATGAAATTGAGCAATAAAAGTGAGTAGTTTATTATTATCAATTCATAGGATCAGTTGTGGATTCGACCATGAATCCGAAATAACAATAAAATAGGTATTACAATTCCATGGGATCGTGGATTCGACCACAGAATCAGAGTGATAAGATAGGTGGTGATATTACCATTTCATGAGATCAACGTGGATTCGACCATGAAATAAGAGTAATATCTATTACCATTTCATGAGATCAAGCCGTGGATTCGATCATGAAATCGGAGCAATACATTTATATATTACCATTCCATAGAACCAGTCGTGAGTTTGACCAGGAATAGGAGAAATAGGATAAGATATATTATTTTCTTGGAATCCAGTGGTGAATGTCACGGTAGAATTAATCTATTGCAGAAGGGATACTAGCCAGTTAAAGCGTCATACCCATTCTGAGGTGCATAGTCAGGAAACAGCGGATGTTTGCCGAAGTCCTGAAGACGTTATTGCTCTCAATATTAGGGAGAACCGCCTGGGTCTATACACGGTCTCTCTACATAGTCAAGGAACAGTGAGTGTCACCGACGTCCTGAAGGCGTTATTGCTCTCAATCTTATGGAGAACCGCCCAATCGTTCTTCTATGTAGAGGGGGGTCTCTCTCATGTAGTCAGGGAACAATGAGTGTCACCGACATCTTGAAGGCGTTATTGCTCTCAATCTTACGGAGAACCGCCCAATTATGTTATTCTACATAGAGGGAACGATGAAATGTCAGGGATTAAAAGCTCATCCAGTGGAGGCCTTTCGATATAAATGTTCATCATGGCTTCGTAAAATATGAATCGTTGCATGCCTGAAAGCCGTGTCAAAAACATGCGTCATGATTTTACGGTTTTGACCTTTGTTGAAAATCCATCATCAACATTAAGTCCCCTACTTAGTAAGGGACAGTCATGTTCCGCACTATGTATTAATTGGTGATTTTCAGTCGATAAGATCGGTGGTTGAACTCAGTCTACAAAGGTAGTCTCAGAATCCTCGATTTGCTCCAATGGTGTCATGTACAAGCAAATGCTCAGGTAAGGACCCTGAATGATAGAGTATCATCCCGTGAGATGAGGCACTGCTGATTTGGACGATCGGACATCTTGTTTTTGTCGGTTTAATGCTTGCGGGCCCGAGCCCAGAAAGAAATCCTTGTTTTAAGATTAAGCGTTCATTCGTTCGTTAGTTAAGAAACAAACAAAATATTGTGATAAACAATTTATCTATGCACCTTCACGAAATCCAAAATTTTATTTTTAAATATGTGAGATTTCACAAAAGGGAATAAACTCTCGTTTCAAAGGTGGATGCTAGTACGAGAGAAAAGTTTTTTTTTAATAGACGTGCGTCTGTTAGTAATAAAATTTTTGTCTATGAGCTTTCATGAAAAATATTTATTTTCGATATGTCAGCCTTCATAAATTTTTGAAAATACACTGACGGATGGTCGCGAGAGGGAGCAAAAATATATACATATATTTTCAAAGTTACATGAGTTTCACGTTAAAATATATATTTTTTTATAAAATCAATGTTATGATTTTGAACAATTGTTGAAAGTAGACAATTATTCACGGTGAAAAAATGTTTGTATGTGAGCTTTCATAATTGTAGAATGGACGTCTGTCCAATTTTTAAAAAACCAGTGAATGTTCACACAGTGAAAATTTATATGAAATCAAATTTTGATTTTCCGCAATTGCTAGAAGTAAACAATTTTTAATAAAATATTGTTTGTATGGATTTTGTGATCTGATAGTGTATGCACAAAACCAATAAGTTTTCACTCAGTGGGAGTCGCTCACACGGTGAAAATTATGTGAATTGTTCACATGATGGAAGTTTCGTGAAAAGTCAGTGTTGACTCTTGAATGATAAGTTTTTTGCTCACTTTTGCAAGTTTGAACGAGTAAGCAAGTTTTTCGGAGTTTTACGTTGTTATCACTAAGTTCGTGAAATTGTAAATAGGTAAGAGTTGAGAATTACCATTTTTGTAGACGCTGTTGTGAGCACCTTTATTCCATGATTCATTGTTTTGTTGAATCCTGCGCTTTGTATGAACGATGTGCTGAAGTAGCCACTTTGCAAGAATGACTGACTCCCATGATTATACTTCCAAAGATGGTGTTTCCACAGATGACATCTCTACGGATGCAACTTTAAGAAATGGTACTTCTGGGACCTCTGAGTGATGGTGAGAGATCCTCCATACTGAGTTGCACTTCTGGTTATTTCATTAGATTTACCACATGATGATCATATAGTGAGATCCCGGATCAATGTAGACTCCACGGAAATGGAAGAAAGTCTACGGGAGCGGAGAAACCAGAAGTAAGGACTACAGGATGTTAGCAAATGACGTGCAATCTAACAGCCGTTTCTTTGGTGAGTTGTTAGCGCTCCTTGTGTCATAAATTTTCCCGTGCAATTAGGATCACAAGACCAAGGTTTGTTATTTATTTTCAGACTTTTGCTCCATCGATTGACGGTCTTCAACTTGTTCTCGGGCAAACAATTCAGGAATCCAACACTGATGAAGAAGTCGATGTAAGTATCTCTTTCGTGCAGGTGATCGTGGCATCTCCTTGAATGAAATAATAATAATTGTTGTTGATGAATCCAGGGAGAAATTATTGTAGATATGCAGCATGTTGATGAAGCGCACTCTTCTTTGGAACATGGGAATATGGAGAATTCTGAAATCCCGAACCGGATGGAGATAACAGCATTGCCAATGGAGATTCCGGCATTGTTGAGTCCTCAAATGATTTAGAGACTCCCCTGGTAAGTACATCTCTTGTAATTTATTCATGGAAGTATGAAATTGTTGATTTATGAACGAATGAATGAGAATCCATGTGAGTTTACGAGTAATTTTGCTAAAATACGTCACCAGAAAATTTCAGACTTCAGCCTTTTAGTAAAAATAATGTATAATCCTCGTCCGGAATCGGATTTTTGCGGTCTGCATATGTATCTTCAATCCTAGGAAATTTCCAAGCTTTAGTGAAAAAGAGTTTTGAGTTTTGAGCATGTCGAGGGCCTGAAAAAGGCGAAACAGTAAACTTCCAGAAGACTTTCAGAACTTTTTCAGATTGTATGTTGTCCAATGTTTTGGCCACATCTCCTTGCTCGTTCATCCGATTATTATGAAATTTTGATATGTTGTAGATAACATCCATACGAAGATAATGATATATAAACCATCACTATATTCTTCACCAATTGCTCCCAGTTATTCATCTTATACAAGGAAGTGTAAAATTATCTCAGACGGGCTTGTTATAAGACACTCTTTTTGTGTCTTTAGACCATTCGCTTGTGTCTTGAAAGGTTGGTGAAGGATTTTGATGTCATTGATTCATTTGAGATAATGACCCCTTAATTGATACATGAGAATGGTGCTTGCAGTGCCATCTTGTTTCTGTCAGTCGTAGAAACATCACTTCTGAAATCCTGGTCACGGGATCATCACTGAGGTTGCTCTCAAGAGGGGGTGATGTAATGACCATGATTGTATGTCCCGGTGGCAGCATTCCTTTTATGATGAATTATCAGTGCACAAGAGTCTGGTGTCACGAGTCTTGGACTGTGAAACTCGTCGCCATGATCAGTGGACCGTCAGTCCCCATTGTTTTGTTAAATCTCTCTTTTCGTTTTCCCTTCTTCTGGCAAGACCTAGATAGAGGACCCAGGTAGAGAAATTGGTGTAAAGACCTAGGTGATCGAAGTTGGAGGTACCTTGATAAAGGACTTAGCGGAATGACCTGGTGGACACTGATCGATTGTGGAAGTTATGAATCCCGTCTAAGAACTACTGCTTGCATGTTGTATGCTCTGGAAGCTGTAGGAACCTCATATGACGTCGGAATTCGATACTTGACCGTAATCTTTGAATCTAAGAGACTGGGTTATCACATGAGAAAATAATCACTCAATTTAGAGTTGTAGAGGTAAGCCAACGAGGCGTGCACATTTGTAATTTGTAATCCCGTACAAATTTTTCAGATTTCTTAGACCTGACGGTAAAGGCCATATCTTTCAGCTCGTATGTCCGATTGATGCGCTCTTTTGGTATGTTGTAGAATAGACATAGACGAACATCTTTCGTTGAGGATGAATTGTCCCATTCCTCACGCATTGGTACGTTTTAGTAAACCCATGGCCTGAAATGTGTTGTATCTCATTTGGAGAGGTGCTGAGAACATCTTGTAGAAGACTTGGGATTGTACCGCCCGTCGTGCAAACTTCGGAAATACTTTCATGTGAAAATATTTCATTTCTACACACCTTTATATCAATCATTAGTGCTTGGAGAAGTCCGCTTCATCGAGCAATACTTCAGAGAATGATTAATTGATGAAGCGAGGATGTTGCTCATGAAACCGTTGTTGATGCTGAGATCACGATTGAATTTTCTCCAGAAATTCTTGTTGATGATGAGACCATGAATGGATATCCTCTACATATCCTTTTTGATGCCGATACTATGGTTGGAGTCGCTCCAGAGACCGAAAAGGCTAGAACCATGATTATCGATAATCTTTTCTCCTCCATCCAGTGAGCCTTTACATTCACGAACTAATTGATGGGTTAAGCATTATTAAGATGAAGGTGTAATGGGAGTTCAACCCAAATTCTGCTGAACATTATGACTTTACCGTGAAGTGGTTTTGTTAGGGAATTGATGTTGTTGCGACAGATAGCAGCAGTCTTCATTTTGAATGCGATTGGTGAAAAGAGGAAGTTCTTCAATCGTGCAGGGGCTTGTGATGTAGAGAGGTCCCGTTGATGAAGTTTCATGAAAGTACATATGTTGCAAGAACTTGTTATGTGGATAACATTTATTGAAGTTGATTTGAATCGATTTCTCCAATAAGATTAAGTCCCCAGTATATGTTCAGGAGCTTGTGCCATCCATGGATGAATGATGTTGCATCTACTTAAAAAGTATTATCATGGGATAATGAAGACTTATCGATTGTAGTTTAGTTACATTTTGATCGTATTGTTGTTGAATCAGTGTGTCATCGTCGAGATATTTGTGTTGAAGCCAGAGGCGCCAATATTGAAGGTGTACTCTTTGATTGGGAGTACAATTTGAAGACTTCTTAGATGCTTGAGCGTTGAAGATTTATATCCCTTAAGCTTTGAATGTCTTAGGATTGATCATCTCGGCACCGAGTATCTTCTGTCGATTCAGCATTCCTTTCGTTGCGGAAGTGGGATTCAACACTTGTGCAGATATCAGAGCGTTCTGATTTTGTGGCACAGATGGATACTCCTGATAGGCTGTGGATAAATGCCCAAATTGTTCCTCGCCATGCTTGAACATCATCTCAATGAATGTCTCAGTGAGACGCTCGATTCGGAGAAGTGTCAGATTCAACCACTTGGTAAAATATTGCTGAAGTGAGATTACCCACTTATAACGTCTGAGTGTGGAACCTCTTGATGAATGTTTATGCATCTTTACAGGTTCTTGTTTCAACCTTGTCACAGTTCGAAATTCCTCCAAGTCCTCTGATGATGGAATGTCTGCCAAATCTTCTGGATCAGAACTTTCTTCGCTGGAGAGATGTTCAACCAAAGGACGCTTTGTTTGTAGTCATGTTTTCAGCATGGATTCACGCTCGTCCGAGGATCGTGTCATATCTTGGATCTTCCCGATTATGTGAAACTTGGTATATGTTCAGGTTGAACATATTTTCACCTTGAGAGTGATGTAGCCATAAGCATCTCTGAGCGTTCCTTCATGGTCTTTAATTGAAATGGGAGCATGAGTAGCTTCTTGTCGAGTGATGCCTGCGACTCTGGGGGATTTCAGTGGAACAGTGTTGATAGAAGTGACAGCATCGATCGACGTTCTCTCAAATTCATTTCCTTGGAGATTGATTGTGGTAAGCAGTCCCCAGTCGTACATCTCTTTGTCTGTGGCTGGAGGCTCAGGGAGTGTTTCTGGAATGGATAGTCGTTTTCCAGGCACTATATGGTTCAAATCCGCAAACATATCCATCCTTCGTGCCTTTGATAGATAAAGCAATTCGTAGATGTGGTTGATCAATGACTGAACTGTTTCTTTGACTGGTTGTTCAGAGAGTGTAAAGGTTCTGATTGGGAGAGGATTTGTGTGTACTCCTTTAGTCACCAGTTGAAGATATTGTGGATCAACCTTCTGGGATTCTCAATTTTTTCTTCAGTTGGCTCTCTCTGATGAACGTTAGATTGCATCATCTTGAACCCAGAATTCCAGTAACTCGATCACTATGGGAAGATGGAAGTTTGAGTCCCCGTTTTATCATTTCCCCGTTCGTTGATGCCGGGTCGAGGATTGTGCAAGATTGGTTATCCTTTCTTTGCACTTTCGGATGAGCTTGGGATGTTGGAGAAGCGTTCTTATGTGGCTGCACTTCGGCTTTTCTATTGCTCCCTTCAACAACATTCATGGAAGGTTGGTGATTGTACTGCTTGTTGACTAGGCGTCGGCTGCTTCGAGGTTCCTCGAACTTGCAGACTTTGCTCTTTCCAGTAAAGCAGGTGCAGTAGTTGCTGATCGCTTGGATGTTTTATGAAGTTCTGAAAAAGTCTGGAACTGGAGATTTTCCAGCAAGGCTCTGTAGACCGGGATCATTCTGTTAATGCACAAGTCCCCAGTTGTTATTCAGTGACATTCGGGACATGAAAATCCAAAACTTGGACTCTGAACCTTTTCACATAATCGTTCGGATGTTCATTGCTCTTCTGAGGCATTCTTCCTAAGTCGGAGAGAGTAATCTGCTCTGAGACAAAGAAGTATTTTCGGTAGAAAGAATTAACCATTTCTCTACAGCCAGTGATGCTCCCAGGTGCAATGTTGTTATACCATATGTATGCTCGACTTGTCAGAGATTTCGAGAATTCCTTCAGACGGACAACATGGTTGTGTTCACGTTCGCCTAATGTTTCCAGGAATCGAGAGAAGTGTTCTCGAGCATTCCCTGTTCCGTTTGTACAGTGTGAACGTTGGAGAGGTGTATCCCTTAGTGAGAGGAATTCTTTGCCTAGCAGCAGGATATGGAGGTTGATGACGGTGAACATATGATATTTTTCCTCGATCCTCCATGGAGCATTCCAGGTCCTCACGAGTGATGAAGCCTACATGTTCCTTTGTTGGTGGGTTATATGCAGCCTTGTGCACCTCATCATCATCTACTACATGAATCGGAGTGACTTCAGGATCAGCATCCGGAGATGTTTCTTTGGTTTTTCCTTTCTCCTGAGCTTTCTCTTACATCTTGTTAGTGAGAGTTTTGAGATAATTGCACAGCTCTTTCTGAGTGGTGGTCATGTCAATATTATTTTTTGCGAGAGTCTCTTGCACCTTCATGAGATCAGCTATGGTAGGCGGATTTTCTCTAAATTCTTCGGGAGAGCGGCCGAACAGGGGATGATCTCCAATGTTGGTTTGAGGAGGAGTGGTATCAAAAACATCGGTGTTGGAAGCAGGAATGGTTTCTGGAGTACCACCATTGTTGCTAGTGCTACCGTCGTTTGTGTTATGATTTGTAACTGAACCTGACCTAAGATCAACCATTTTGTGAAAGTTGAGATTGCAACCGAGAGATTAATTTCCCACTGTGGTCGCCAATCTATGGATGGGAAAAAACGAGTCGCTGGTTTTTTAGGGAAGTGGAGAGACGAGCATGTTTTCAAGAATCCTCAACCGAGCAAATTGCTTAACCTCACACAGATGCACTGCAGAGGGAGTGCTTAGATTCGAGAGATCAATCTGTAGGACTCCGGCCTAAACCAAGACAATGGTTGTTCCAGAGTCAATTCGGTCGCAAAGAGGGAGATGGGTTGATCTGTAGGAGGGAAGCTAAGAATTGTGTGGGATCAGTGATGATCAAGGATTGTGGATGTGTTGAAGGTTTCTGCAATTTTTGGTGAACTGATGAGTTCGAATAAGTTCTGATGGATTGATGAATTCTTGAGAGTAGTTACACGAGAAATTCTGTGTAGACAATTGTTGATAGATAGGGATCATTCGTTTTCCTCAATAATGGATTCAGAGACTTATTTATATTGTCAGAGTCGTGAACACCTTGATCCCTGTAAGTGTGACGTTTTCTTGAGTGAAAGAGTGGGAAAGTGGGAGACTGTGGTGAAACCAGTGTCAGATTGTGCGGAGACTTGGTTGATCATTCACCCACTACTTTGCTAACTCCTTCAACCGTTGGCACGACTTACTCACATTTCTCGTTATGGATGAATCCACATGTTGTAGGCCGCCAGACCAAAACCCTAATTGATATCCCCCAATTTGACGTGATTAATGTCTCACGAATCGTGGAGTCTACATGAAAACGTGTATTAATTAGTCAGTTGTTGACTGTTTAGACAGTGGGTCTAGGTTTTGTTGAATTGAGCATGAATGACGAAATTGCTCAGTGGAACATTCGAGTAACTGAGCAAGTATTGCTCGACGAATTACTGGTAACTTACTGAATATTAATAGTTGGATCAATCTTCGAGCAATTGAGCAAGTATTGCTTAATTCGACGTATTACTGATAAATTACTGAATCGAGCAATTGAGAAAGTGTTGCTCGATTCGACAAATTATTTATTGGTGACGTGACCCAATTAAAGTATTGGTAGATTACCAAATATTATACAATTAATCCGCGTGTTGTTTGCTGGATCAACATAAATTTATTCGGCGTGTGAATCATGCTCAGAATGATGATTTGTTGAGCGTTTGTTCAAAACCCTAGTTTTCAATCGATTGTTCGTTAATTGGTGGATCGCTAAAAATAGGTCGAGTGAGAGAGGACCGACCACATGGAATTATGCACGTCCATCCATGTGATGCTCGAGCGCTTGAGTGAGCGTGCACCAGAGTTGGTGAAAGAATGATGATTAAATGTTGGATTCATCACTTATTGAAATAGTACTCTATTGAGCGTCAAGTGATAAAACCTAATTATGGAAAGGTGAGGGACCGACCAAGATGGTATGAGACCGTACCTTGGTGGTCGTGGGACCGCTGATGGGTGTTTTCACAAACTCTGAGTTAATTGTGAAGAGTTTGGACCCAATATGAGCGATTGCGCAAATTAGGTCAAAAGTGAGAAAATGTGTGGGACCGGCTTATTGCAAGCCTTGGGGCCGCCCTTGGTCGGTCAAGGGAGCATGCCCGTGTCTCCATAATGCCCATGTCTCAGTTATGAGAGTGTCAGCATTTTCTGATGTGCGTTTGAGAAATATTTCAGGTTTTCAGAAGAGTTCAATATTTGACTGAAATCTTTGTTTGATCAATATTTTGTGAATATTAAAATAATAATATTTTAATATATTTTTCGTGAGTAGCCTAGTCGGTCATCTGACCATGTTGACTTTTGGCTTTTACATGATTTGCACAATATTTGAGAAAATATGGAGAAACCATGATTTTTGCTAAAACTGGGGAGTTTCACAAGATGAGAAAAATAACAATTTATGAAAGATTAGGGATTGCAAGGTGTGGGACTGGCCACGTCTAGGGCATGGCCGTCTGGCTAAGTTTCCCGGTCCCGCAACACGTTTTCCTATTTTATATTATTATTTTTGTGAAACTACACAAAATTGGGGAAACCATGAAAATATGGAGAAACCACGAGTTTTGCTAAAACAAGGAAAGTTGTTGGAATGGAGAAGTCTTCATGAGTTTATGAAAACAAAAAAAATAAGGAAAAATAATGGAGGAAGCATGGGACCGGCCTCGGCTAGGGCACGGCAGGCCGGCCGATCGGCCCGGCTCATGGGCGGTTCTCCATTATTTTAGTATTATTATTTTCTCTCTCATGTTTTGTGCGGGATTCCTCATTTGTCCATATTTTGGATGCGCGTTCGCGCATTTGGTTGTTCGTTCGTGCATCATTCTCTCGAGTACACTTGCACCATTTTATGGGGCTTACTCAGTGGTAGTCCAGATGCCCGATTGCTGAGTATTTATTACTAATTTATGAAATTCGGTGGAGAATGATTCATGAAATTGAGCAATAAAAGTGAGTATTTTATTATTATCAATTCATAGGATCAGCCGTGGATTCGACCATGAATTCGAAATAACAATAAAATAGGTATTACCACTCCATGGGATCGTGGATTCAACCACAGAATCGGAGTAATAAGATAGGTGGTGATATTACCATTTCATGAGATCAACGTGGATTCGACCATAAAATAGGAGTAATATCTATTACCATTTCATGAGATCAAGCCGTGGATTCGATCATGAAATCGGAGCAATACATTTATCTATTACTATTCCATAGAACCAGTCGTGAGTTTGACCATGGAATAAGACCAATAAGATAAGATAGATTATTTTCTAGGAATCCAGTGGTGAATATCACGGTAGAATTAATCTATTGCAGAAGGGATACTAGCCAGTTAAAGCGTCATACCCATTCTGAGGTGCATAGTCAGGAAACATCGGATGTCTGCCGAAGTCCTGAAGACGTTATTGCTCTCAATCTTACGGAGAACCGCCTGGGTCTATACACGGTCTCTCTACATAGTCAGGGAACAATGAGTGTCACCGACGTCCTGAAGGCGTTATTGCTCTCAATCTTACGGAGAACCGCCCAATCGTTCTTCTATGTAGAGGGGGGTATCTCTCATGTAGCCAGGGAACATTGAGTGTCACCAACGTCCTGAAGGCATTATTTCTCTCAATCTTACGGAGAACCGCACAACTATGTTATTCTACATAAAGGGAACGATGAAATGTCAGGGATCGAACGCTCAGCTAGTGGAGGCCTTTCGACATACATGTTCATCATGGCTTCGTAAAATATGAATCGTTGCATGCCTGAAATCCGTGTCAAAAACATGCGTCATGATTTTACGGTTTTGACCTTTATTGAAAAACCACCATCAACACTCGGAATGTTTCATATTGATTATTCGATCACTTGAAAATTACTTATAAGCTAATAGTTTGTGTGAGACAGCTATTGTCGTCTTCTAAGGATGTTTCAATGATTGAAATAGGAGCTTAAAACAATTAACCATTGTCTTGATATAGCACATTATGCGTACCGGTATGCAAACTATTGTAGTATGATTCAGGTCCGAGAACCAAGTATGAATACAAGTTGGCGAACGGTTTTACCTGAGTTAGGTACGATACGACAGTGTACGTACCCATTTGCGAACTGTCGGATAAGACCAATGTATGAAACTTAAGTTTGCGTACCCGTTTGCAAACTAAGTTGTTTATGTTCTAAAATCGGTTAAATGTGATTTCATACTCATGAACAAATACATATATAAATTAAGGAATGAAATCTTTGCAAACCGTGGCTTAATGTTCATGAATTGATTCTCTTGAATCAATATGATTTTGTTTCAATTGTGTCTTGTATACTTCTATGAGATTATAAATAATTGAAAAACTCTATGAGTAACACAATTAGATTCTTTTGATTATCATTTGATCTAGAAGTGTTAGATGAATTTGGTTAATAGAAAAGTGTTCATATGGCTAACTTCGGTTAACTATTTTTGAGCCAACTCAATATACACGTTTAGGTACGGTTACCCATATCTAAATGAAGGTATATTTCATTTGTGTGTAACAATATAAGACCATCTGACAGTGGAAACATATTACTTCGTTTTTAAGAAAACTTAGCTTGAATCTTAAATTAGGTTTTCATCTAACGGTGAATATTGATTGCTTTGTTTCAAAGCTATCAAACCCTGATTTGAAGACTAAAAGGGAGAACTCTAACAACTGGGAAACCTAATCCCCACACCTCCTGTGTGATACTAGTTGCGTACTAGAGTCGATTCTCCTTTAACCTAGGTTTTTCCTAAAACCATTATAGGTTAACGACTTAAGGACTTCATTGGGATCTTGAAGCCAAATCCAACTATTTTATTTGTAGTTGTCTATTCTTATCTTACCTGTTCTATCATATTGAGTATTATCTTCTCTAAGATTGGCTCAAGATTTATCTCCGATAGGCATGATATAAAAAGTAATCACAAAGCTTTTCGTCTCATTCTTTGTGATTCCACAATAACTCATTCTACTACCATATATTTAAGTTATTGTGAGGTGATTGATATTTCTAGAATTTCTTTCGAAAATATAAGACGGGATTATTAATTGGTTCATGTTCACCTTGATTTATCAAGAGACAGAATAAAAACTTCATAGGTATTTGTGTGGGAGACAGATTTATCTATCAGAATAGACTTTTCTGTGGGAGACAAATTTTTTTATCAAGTCTTCGACTTGGGGTCGTATCAACTCTTAGTTGTGGGTGAGATCATCTAAGGGAATCAAGTGTGTAGAATCCTGTTGAGATTCATAGGAGTAAGGAACGCGACTGTACCTTAATCGGTGTGAGACTTGGTTAGGTCTCAACTACATTCTAGTCTGAAGTTAACTTATAGTAGGCTAGTGTCTGTAGCGGATTAATATAGTGTGGTGTTCAAATTTGGACTAGGTTCCGAGGTTTTTATGCATTTGCGGTTTCCTCGTTATTAAAACTTCTGGTGTCTTTGTTTTTTTCTTTTCCGCATTATATTTGTTTATATAATTGAAATATCACAGGTTGTGCATAGTTCAATCAATTGGTAAATTCGACCTTTGGTTGTTAATTAAAATTGATTGACACTTGAGCATTGGTTTTTGATACCATTCAAGTTATTTCTCATATCAATCGGGCTCACAAATTTCTATCTGTTTGATTGCATATTGTGTTAAGAAATTGAGATATAACTCTTGGATATTTTTCCTTGATTGAATATGACTGTCTAGTTGATTCTCTTGGAATTATATTGGAGTTAGTCCATACATATTGCCGAACGAAATATTGGGTGTGGTTGTTAGACCCCCGTTTTTTCATACTAAATGTTTGGTTTTGCTGCCAACATTTTTGCTCGACTAAGCAACATGGTTCGAACATTTTTGAAATTGCATTCCTTAGTTTATAAAGATAAGTTCAATAAACATCGTTTTTAGACATAAACTACTCAAGTTCGTGGACTGGGTTCGCGGACTTAAGTTCCCGGATGGAGTTCACAAACTCCAGAAGAAATTTTCGGGTTTGAGAACTTCGCCAGTTCGCGGACTGTGTTCGCGGACTTAGCTCACGCGCTACTCCGGTTCATTTGATCAACAAAGTTCTCAAACTTCAGTTCAAGCAATAAAGACTTATACATATATGTGTTTCCACAAAAATGCTTATACCCTCCAAATGGTTATATAGTCTAAGCTCTCATTTCAATCATTGAAACATTCTCATAGGACGTTATATAGTTGTTATTCACAAACCATTTCTCGTCAGAGCAATTTTCAAAGTGATTGAAACATAACATGACTATCGTCACTAGGTAAAGATGAACTTAGCTAAAGTGAATGCTTTACCAACACATATTTCGAGAAATAGATAGGCGATGTAAACTCGACTCGAAATACCAAATGTGTATAATCTAAGTATATATAACAAAATGACTTTTGTCTCAAGATAGGATATAAATAGACTTTTGAGTGATAGATAAGTTCAAGTCTTCACATACCTTTTAGTCGATGAAGATCCACAAGTTCCTTGAGTAGTACTTCGTCTTGTATGATGATTTCCATGGAGTTCTTGACCTCAACTACACTTTCTATCCTAGTCTGATACCTTAGCTATAGTAGACTAGAAATCAAGACTTATAGTTTTGATCACTAACATTGACAAACATGCTTGAGATAGAAACGCATGAGAGTTCGACCGAGCAATGCTCTAACAATCTCCCCCTTTGTCAATTTTAGTGACAAAACTATCAATACATATGGAATACAAAAAATATATAAATAAATTTTTGTAGCTCCTATTCCACATGCCTAATCTTCAACATTACTTGAAATCTTCCTCACTTCCAAGTACTCCAATGATCCCAAAGGTTATAAGTTTAGTATCACCGTTGTTGAAAATTCGTAGCTATAACAACGAGAAAACAAGAGTTCTCAATCATTGTTATACAGTGTCATAGTATCATTACACAACGTCAAAATTCAATTGTATCCCAACTTTAACAACAATACTATGGTGATATGTCACTCCGCCTTAGCCAATACTCCATCTCACATGGAAACCACTCCCCCTTACATAATGATCCGAAAACCATATGTATTTGTAGTGTGAACTACATATTAATTCTCCCCCTTTTTGTCAATAAAATTGGCAAAGGTACAAGAACGGGATCCTAATAAATTTTTCGAAAGAGACATTTCATGACCAAAAGAAAGCATATATATTCTTATTTAGATGCAATCATAAATCCGAAGCTAAATACATTCATCAAGGAGTCTATTAAGATACAAGATAACCCCTAAAATATTCCACAGCCGTACTACCCACAAAGATTTGGCAATTAAGCACAAGTTCAAAAGAACTCTCCCCCATTTTATGTCATTCCCGAAAGAGCAACAAGAGCGACCTTAATTTTAAAAAGAAAAGAAGGATTTCTTTGGACATCACAAATTACATACAAGTATGAATTTGAATCCAAAAACTCAATTAAATTAATCATAAGAGAACCCATGATTTACTTAATTGGAAATGCTCAACACAAGTAAAACTTATGGATACTTAAAAATAATTAATAAGATTAATCACAAGAAAACCTACAATTAATCTAATCGAAATACACAACTAACTAATCACAAAATTAATCAATTTAATTGGTCATACTCGACATAAGAGAATCTATGGAGCAATGACTAAGTTAATCATGAAAATAATCAACCCAGTCAAGAACGCTCAAACATAAGAAAACTTACGGAGTCATAACTAAATAACCAAACAAGATGATTAATTTAGTTCAAAATATTCGACATAAAGCATCTCACGGAGCAAAAACAAAGGTAATCATAGAAATAATCAACTTGGTTTTTTAGTGCTCAACATATGACACATTACGGAGCCTCACAGTAATACATAAATTATGGATCAGGGAAGATCAATTACTGCGGAATACACAAGGATTCATTCTATTTTTCCATCACCTTTTCACAATGACATCCAATATACATAATCCTTGAAAACAAAAGATTTTAACCTATCTTCCATCAAAAATCGACATAATAGGCTTAACTTTTGAATTTGTCAAAAGTCAATTCATTCTTTCATCAATACATGCATATCAACTCATGAACGACTTTAATTTTGACAGAGTATGGGACAATCAAGTTCACGGACGTAAACACACATATCCCATAACAATATTGCAATATATAGAACCATAAAGATTAATACTGCAAAAATCATCTTCCAAACAAATTTAGAATTTAACCCAATATATCTAAAAACATGAAGATGAGAACGTTGGACGTAGCTATGTGTAATCACAATAATGGCTATTCCAAACTCTAGTTATTCTTCTAAGCAAAACAAAAAAAAATAGAAGATTTACTAGGCAATAAGACCTTTAAAGAATTATTTATCGTCCCCGAACTCCTTGTCGTCAACTTCCATTGGAACATAAGGTTCATTAAGATAGGAATTTATATCAATAAACCTTCTTGGCTGATGTTGTCGAACCAAGGCATTCTGAATCTCATTAGTCTTATACACAAAAGCTTTTATTTGTTGAATCTCCTTTCGCATCTCCTTCAACCCATCAAGAACACCAGAAAACTTGAAGGAACGGCTCTTGGCTTCCTCACATTCATTCTTTTCCTTTTCAATGTTGGAGATAATGGAGATTTTTCTTTTTCCTTCATGATTTATGGCTTAACAATCATATTAACATCTTTTCCATCAGAAGACATCATGCTTGGAGTATCCATAAACGTATGGGTTTGTGAGAGGAAATCACAATTTGCTCAACAAGTAGTCTTGATATAAAAAGAGGTTTCAGAGAAGGAAAAAGGAATGTAGGGTTTTTGAAACCTTTAAACAGGTTCGTACACGACCAACTCTCAACCCTATGAAGAGTAGAATTATCGATAGTACCCTTTATTTTGTTTGATAGACAAAAATAAGGAAAAACTAAGAAAAGAAAAAAAAAACTTTTCCTAAAGCCTGAGAGGTACAAAATCATTGTCTCTTTTGATCAGGCACATGAGACAAGATTCCAAAACACAACACAATCAAGTTGAATTGTGGTGAACAACAATTTGTCCACCATTTTCCTCTTGAGAGGAATCTACAGACCTATGTCTATCAAAACGACTTGACCATACTTTCTTATCTAATGGTCTTGGTTTATCCTGGGAAACCAACTTCTTGTACGAAGATAAAATCCTACATACCTCAGCGGTCTTCTGAGCAAGTTTAAGCTTTCTTGCTAAATGATTTGCTCTTCGTTGAAGTTGGTTGACGTGCCTTCGTTGGTGTTTGTACTTGTAACACCTTGATAGTTCATGACCCTTTAACGAACAATAAGAACACGTCAAGTTAGGATAAAAATCAGGCTTTTGAGATGTGCAAGCAGCTAGGCACATGGTGGAACCTGAGACATTACAAACAGAGTTTCCAAAGGATGGGTCAACTTTTTCTTCCAGAATAGTTGGATTATCTTCTGAAAGAATATCAAGATTGATGTATATATTACTACAACAATCACAATCAATATTTTCACCAAGAAGTACAACACTTGATTTCTCGTCTTCATTAGAATCATAGATGTCAGACATTTCATCAAGAGTTGCAGCAAGTCCTTTGTTCCCAGTGTATTTTCTACGATTTGGGCACTCGTTTGCAAACTGACCAAATCCCTTACACTTAAAGCACTGAGGAATATCCTCGTCATCAGTTTCATCAGTATCCCTATTTTTAGGAGGAACACGATTATGAGGTTTGACTGATGCCTTAGGATTATCTCTGGAGAACCGTTTACTTCTCTTCAGTAGAAGATCCTTGTGATCATCGAGACTGATTTGTTAAGATCTTCATCTGATGAATCTGTCTCAGAGTGATCATCTTCAGAGATATAAACTTTTTTTTACTTTTATCAAGTAATTTAGTGTCTTTTAGTTCTTTGAATGCAGCATCCTTAGATTTGGATGAATGTTCGTGATCAAAGATCTTAAGCTTCCCAACCAGCGTATTTCTGGAGAGATTATCCAGGTTATTTCCCTCAACGATGGCATGCTTCTTAGAATCGTATCTACATGGCACCGATCTGAGAATTTTCATCACAATGTCCTTTTCAGGAATAGTTTTACCCAATGCAAAAGATGCATTAACAATTTCAGACACTTTGTGATTAAACTCATCAAATTTTTCTTCATCTTCCATACAAAGGTTTTCCCAATCGGAATTAAGGTTTTGAAGCCTAGCTTCCTTTTCACTGGTATTTCCTTCAAACTTCTTTAGTCTTAGTGCAATTTGACACATGGTGCTGAAGATTTGGGGTAATGGCATGTATATTGACATTCAAACTGTTGGAGTTTTGATTTGAAGCATTTATCTCGGCAGGGGTGTATTCACCAATGTCCTTGGGAACGTTTACATCTCCAACTGCCATAACGGGAGCATTATGGCCATTAACTACATATACCCATGATTGAAAATCACGTGCTTGAAGAAAAGCTCGTATAGAAATTTTCCACCATAAGTAATTAGAGCCATCAAAGACTGGTGGTACGTTTATTGAGATAACCCCTCTGTCCATAGAGTCAGATCGCTACAAACACAGACTTGTAAGGTATTAAACGTGTTTTCCTGCTCTGATACCAATAGAAAAAGCGGGGGTCTAACAACCACACCCAATATTTTGCTTAGCAATCTGTATGGACAAACTCCAATATACTTTCTAGAGAATCAACTAGACAGTCAGCCTCAATCTAGATAAAAAGCATATCAAAGAGTTTTTATCTCTATCTCTCGATGTAAATCTTACTCAAGCAAACTGCGAGTCTCAATTTAAATACAAGAGAGATAAACTTGGATGGTACCAAAGACCAATATCCAAGTGTCAATCAATTTAAATCAACAACCAAAAGGTCGGATATTCTAATTAATTGAACAACGCATAACCTGTATTATTTCAATTATATAAACAAATATAATGCGGAAAAGAAATAACACAGACACCAGAATTTTGTTAACGAGGAACCGCAAATGCAAAAAGAACCCAGGACCTAGTCCAGATTGAACACACACTGTATTAAGCCGCTACAGACACTAGCCTACTCCAAGCTAACTTCGGTCTGGACTGTAGTTGAACCCCAACCAATCTCACACTGATCCAAGGTACATTTATGCTCCTACGTCTCTGATCCCAGCAGGATGCTACGTACTTGATTCCCTTAGCTGATCTCATCCACAACTAAGAGTTGCTACGACCCAAAGTCGAAGACTTTAATAAACAAATCTTTATCACACATAAAAGTCTATGATAATAGATAAATCTGTCTCCCACGAATATACCTATGAGTTTTGTTCCTTCTTTTGATAAATCAAGGTGAACATGAACTAATTGATAAACCGGTCTTATATTCCCGAAGAACAACCTAGTATTATCAATCACCTCACAATAGTCTTAACCGACGTAACGAAAAAAAATATTGTGGAATCACAAACGATGAGACAAAGATGTTTGTGATTACTTTTTATCTTTCCTATCGGAGATAGAAATCTCATGCCAATTATTACGATTGTACTCGTACGATAGAAACAGCAAGATCAGATCACACAACTACAGGAAAAGCTTTATCGGTCTGGATTCACAATCCCAATGAAGTCTTTAAGTCGTTAACCTTGTTTAGAAGAAGAAACCAAAGGTTACAGGAGAATCGACTCTATCTTAGCACAACTAGTATCACACGGAATGTGTGGGGATTAGGTTTCCTTGTTGCTAGAGTTCTCCCTTATATAGTCTTTCAAATCAGGGTTTACAATCAATGTTAGCTTAGTAACAAAGCATTCAATATTCACCGTTAGATGAAAACCTGATTAGATTCAAGCTAATATTTATCAACCGTTAGATCGAAAACATATCTTGTCATACACAAATGAAATGCACGTTCCTGGGCTTGTGTAACCGTACCCAAACTTGTACATTAGTTGGTCAACAATAGTTAACCAAATGGTTAGCCATATGACCACTTTCATATCAACCATATTCTTCTTCACCATAACTAGTTCAAATGACTCAAATGAACTAGTTAGAGAGTTGTTCAATTGAAAGGAAATCTCATGTACTACACAAGACACAATTGAAGAAAAAACGATTTGATTCACATGAATAGGTTCATGAACTATGTAGCAACAGTTTGCAATTGTATTCCTTATTTTATAAAGATAAGTTCACTAAACATCATTTTTAGACATAACCTACTCAAGTTTGTGAAATGAGTTCGCGGACTTAAGTTCCCGGATGGAGTTCACAAACTCCAGCAGAAATTCTCGGGTTTGAGAACTTTGCCAGTTCGCGGACTGGGTTCGCGGACTGAGTTCGCGGACTTAGCTCACGCGCTACTCCGGTTCAGTTGATCAACAAAGTTCGCAAACTTCGGTTCAAGCAATAAGGACGTATACATATATGTGTTTCCACAACAATGCTTATATCCTCCAAATGGTTATATAGTCTAAACTCTCATTTCAATCATTGAAACATTCTCAGAGGAAGTTATATAGTTGTTATTCACAAACCATTTCTCGTCAGAGCAATTTTCAAAGTGATTGAAACATAACATGACTTTCGTCACTAGGTAAATATGAACTTGGCTAAAGCGAAAGATTTTGATAGGCGAGGTAAACTCGACTCGAAATACCAAATGTGTATAATCTAAGTCTATATAGCAAAACGACTTTTGTCTCAAGATAGGAGATAAATAGACTTTTGAGTGATAGATAAGTTCAAGTCTCCACATACCTTTTAGTCGGTGAAGATCCACCAGTTTCTTGAGTAGTCCTTCGTCTTGTATGATGATTTTCATGGAGTTCTTGAGCTCAACTACACTTTCTATCCTAGTCCGAGACCTTAGCTATAGTAGACTAGAAATCAAGACTTATAGTTTTGATCACTAACATTGAAAAACATGCTTGAGATAGCAACGCATGCGATTTCGACCGAGTAATGATCTAACACCATTATTGAACGACCAAGAATTCTCATCTGAACAATAACTCTCAACAGAGCAAAATTCACTCAATCAATCAGAACTTATTTTTTATCTGAACCCAGCAGTTCAAAAAACTTGCAGAAGTCATCAACACATTCACAATCCTTGATCATCAGTGATTCCACACACTTCTCAGCTTCCCTCCTACAGATTGGCCCCCATCCCTCTTTGTGATCGAATTGACTCTTGAACGACCATTATCTTGGTTTAGGCAAGATTCCTACAGATTGATCTCTCGAACTCAAAGAACCCCCATGTAGTGCATATGTTTGAAAAAGGTTTAGGAAATTTGCTCATTCGAGGAGTCTCCGCACGCACGCTCGAGTCTCCACTTCTTTAAAAAACCAGCAAATCGTTTTAACCCCATCAACAAATCTTAGCATCCAAACTATTTTGAACAACAAAATTAGTAACTCATGCATGAGATGTCACACCTTCATTCTCTTTTCCGTTATCCTCACAACTAGATTTCTTGAATGAATCAACAAGATTAATAGTTTCATTAGAAACTGTTAGATCATATCTCGGTTGAACTCACCAAGCATTGGTATGTCAAGTTGTGTTGTCATATTTTAGTGTGTCGAAACTCATCTAAAGTCGCTTGATTATATACTAGAGTCAACTTCATTTAGGTTGGACTAGAAAGTCTATGAATGTTGAGACATACAAGTATTACTACGAAGACCTGAAGAATGTTAAGAAGAAGCAAACTACAACGACAACATCATCCCTCCTCTTGAGGTTAGTTATATTGACTTGAACTTTGTCATTCCTAACATATTTATCAAGTCGTTCTATATTGAAAAAATAACTGCGAGGCTATATATACTGTACATATTGTATAATACTCTAGTGATGTTACATGGTCATATTTGTACGATCATAGTATTGAGGAATTAGGCTACGAAGTATAACGCTTATCTTTTGAACTTCGTAGAAATGATATCGACATAATCTTGTATATACAGTTATGATTATGTGAATGGGTTATGGTGAAGATTTCATCCTAGTTACATTTGTTTAAAGGAGGTACATTCATGAACTTGTTTTACGAATCGAAAGGGAAATCATTAGGCTTATTGGTACGGCTATTCATTGCAAATCTTTGGATTACCAATATATGTGAGATGGTAGAACCGATCATAACTTTGTTATTTTTCTTGGTATAGTTAATCACAAGTGTCTGACTTATGGTTTGGTATGGCTAGTTATTAATTAGTGTAACCGATCCTAAGTACTCACCATGAGATGGTATGATCGATATTTATAATTGGTGTGACCGATCCTAGTCATTGGTGTGATCTATCCCAGAGTGTTGTGTAATCGATCCTTGTAATTGGTAACTGGTCCCGGCAATTGGTGTCACCGATCTTGGTAACTGGTGTGACCGACGACAAGCAATACCATGAGAATATAGTTACAGGTCCTGGTAATTGATGTAACCGATCCTAGTAACTGATGTATCCGGTCCTGGTAACTAGTGTGACCGATCACAAGTATTTCCATATTGAGGTATAACCGATCCTAGTGATTGGTAGAACCGATTGAAACCATGTATGTGATTTGATATTTGATCAATCACATAGTAATCTTGGAATACAGGTGAACCAATTCTAAACTTATTTGGAAGTGTGGTATAACCGATTCCAAGAATGTAAATCCATGTAAATATGAATAAGGATTTAATGTAAAAATATGTTAACATACTTTGAACACGTATAATAACTCTTATCATTTATTGTTCAAAGATATTCCTTGGTACTCAAGGAGATCATGTGCCGAAATAAATTGAGAATATTTTAATTAAGGGTTTTGGTTTTATATGCTTTAATTACCAACAATTAAATGCATATCTCTAGAGAATAAAAATTAGTAATGTGCATTTACTAATTGGAAATTTTCTATTGAGAGATTTGTAAATTTTGGAAAAGCATTTATTGGAATTTGAAAAACCGAATCTTGCTATTCAATGCATATCTTCAGAATATTTTCGGTTTTAAAAATTCCTTGGTGTTCAAACAGCCTTGGTCTATAAATACCTAAGTTTGCATTTCTAGCAAACTATCCTAAGAGCCAGGAAAACATCATTCTTGTTGTCTCTGGTGGAGCCGTCTATTCGGAGAGGAAAGTATCCTCATTAAGTGAAACCTCTTACGACCGCTCGTTTAAAGACTTCTGTGGGATCAAGAAGCTCTACGAGTACCGTTGGTGGGAAACTAGATCACAAGAGATTCAAGTGGTGTTGTGCAGGTGTTTATTGAAGATTAAAGAAGATTTTAAGACAAAGAAGTTACTTATTAGTTCTCATATCTTGGTGTGCACAAACCTTGATCGGCTGGGATCCAACTAGAATCAGATTTATTCGATTAATTAGTTGCGTGAGATCGGCATTCCCAATATATCTTTTTGAGATTTATTTTGATTGAGTGCGAATATAAACTTGACTACTTTGGTAATTATTGGATAGATTGATCTAACCAGACAAAGGAGTTTATTATATTAAACGGAAGAGCCTTTGCGTATGAATTGAGATATCTTTATCTTGAAAGAATCGAAAGAGTTGTTGTTCCTTTACTGTTTAGAATGCGATCCATAGGAATTGTTAAAATGTGTGCACTCACTGAAGTCGTAAGAGCAGGGATACCGAGGAAACTAAGTGAACTAGGGGTAGTTGCTTGGTCTCAATTATACGAAGTTGGTGTAGATTTTGCATAACGGCTTAATTCTGAGAGTATTCAATTCTGGGATAGGTCCCGGGGGTTTTCTGCATTTGCATTTTTCCTCGTTAACAAAATCTTGCTGTGTGATTTACTTTTATTTTCCGCAATTATATTTTTTTATATATTTTAAAGTAAATTACACAAACGTTAACTCCGCATATACTTGATAGTGATCTTATAGAGTTTGGTTAAGTCTGAACCTATTATCAAGTATTATACTTCGTTGTTGTATTGTCTCGATCTTGTATCCATAGTCAATCACACAAGTTATCTTGTTGTCGTATTGTCTTGATCTCGTATCCATAGACGATCACAGGAAGTTTGAGCCGATTTGTTGTATTCTTTCGACTTAGTCCATAGACAATCACTTTCGGTAGAGGACTTATAGGTGGATAAATAAAATATTGTGGTGTATTTGGGTAAAGGATTTCAGGATCTTTGCTTGAGATTTGGTTTGAGAATGCATCTTTTAGTATAAGTTCTTAAAAAAGATTAGTACATATAACCAATGGATTTTAACACATACCAAACACAGGTATCAACCTTAAATAAGTAATTCTGATCAGATTCGAAAATAAATTCGCATCTTAACTGTATTTACATCCTCTATTAAATATTTTTTCAGAAAAGACTCAACTTCAAATCCATATAGTTAAAAGTACTTTAGACAAGAAAACTCATCATGTTTACATAAGTTGTTGTAAGACAACTTTTCTAAATTAAGAATTATTAAATATCTTCAAGTAGATTGTGTATTTTTCTCTATGTTGAATAAATAAGAGATATTAACAGGATTCCTGATGCCCAGATACTTGTTCTCTCTTGCATCAAAAGATTGGGCATTGTAAGGATGCACTTTCCAACATTTTTATGTCAATCAAGCACTATTTTAATAATGATTAAATAACAATTAATCATCCTTTCACCAACTTCTATGCAAAGGATTTTGGTGAATGCTCAGTCGAGCGCCTAGGCATTACATGGTCGGACCCTCATCTAATGTAGTCGGTCCCTCTTCCATCCATTGGTTGATTCTCAGCTGATCATCCATTGATCAGAATTAAGGTTTTGAACGGGATGCTCTGTCTAGCATAGTTCTAAGCAGGTTCAAACACCAATATTTTAATATTGATCCAGCAATCAATATTTTAATTAATTAAATCATATTCGGTCCAGCTACCATTATTTTAATTAATATTTTATTTGGTATTACTGTAAATTCTTTATTGATCTAGCAGTATTTTATCTGACTAACGGTACTTTCTCTGACCATCAATCGCTTCATCTGTCAATAACCGTAATTGCTCGCCAGCAAGAAATGTGGGTCACGACCAACAAGGTTCAGAACCGTCACCTCTGAAAATATTGATTCGGCTATCAATATTTGAGTCGCAGTATTTCTCATGTTGGTTCATCAACCAGCATTTGGTTCGCCTGTCGACCATTATTTTAATATTATAATATCTCCTTGTCATTCGAGTGACACATGATACATGGATCGAGAAAGACCTTCGATGATCATTCAACGATGATTACTTTCATAAGTTCTACGTGCACCAACATGATGGTTTATCAGGCAATCGCATCAAACCATATTCAAATCATCTGACTATCATTACTGCTTCAACTAGCATAATGATGTGTCACGGTCATCAGTGACCTAATTCAACGTTCATGGTATACAAAGTGAAAATACGAGGGTACCTAAATACACCACAATCTTTTAAATATCAACTTATAAGTCTTATACCAAGTGTGATCGTCTCTGGACAAAGTCGAGACAATATGACAACTATGATATTCACTTTGTGTGATCGTCTATGGATATGAAATCGAGACAATACAACAACAAAGTGTTCACTTGATAATAGGTACGGTATTAAACCGAAATACTACAGGATCAATATCAAGTGACTAGGAATTAACCTACAAGTGTATTTACTTTAAATTATAATCACCAAATTATAATTGCGGAATAATAAAGTAAATGACACAACAAGATTTTGTTAACGAGAAAAATGCAAAAAAAACCTCGGGACCTAGTCCAATTTTGAATACTCTCAGAGTTAAGCCGTTATTAAAATCTAATGCCAACTTAGTATAGTTCAGACCAAGTAGACTACCCCTAGCTACTTAGTTTCCTCAGTATCCCTGTGCCTTCGACTTCTAGAGTCGCGCACATGATTAGCTACTTCTTTGGTTCGTATTCCAAACAAAAAAGGAATGAATATGTCTGGTAACCATTCTAATTAATCTTTGGTAAGAGATAATTTTGAGTTTTTTACAAAGGCTCTTCCGTTTAAACTAATAAACTCCTTTGTCTGGTTAGGTCAATCCAAATACTTGATTACCAAAATAACAATTTCCGGATTCGCAATCAATCGATATAGAAATCAAAGAGTAACTATGAAGTGATGTCGATCTTACACAACTAGACAATCAAGTTTATCAAAGATAAACACGATTCTAGTTGGATCCCAGCCGATCAAGGTGTGTGCACAAATTCACAAGATACTAAAACTAATAATAACACTGATGTGGCAGGTCGACTTGATGATGTGGCACCGCAAACTACACCGACATCACTGATGTGGAAAATTGCTGGGACCATTCGATCTGGACCTGGTTGGATTGGAACTGAACCAAATCATCTAGGATCGATTAGACCAGCTAGTGAATTAGATGATTGGCTCGGCTTCGATCTGGTATCGGCTCGGCTAGAGGCTTGGATGTATGGAGAACAAACTTTGGAAACTATTCTACAACAGTTATTTCTATTACTTTGTTTCTCAATTTCTCCACACTCTTTGTTGCTGCTTTGCGACGCTTTCTGCTACTGTTTTCTCCATGCTTTTCAACTATTTTGTGACGCTTTTTTCTGAACCCTGACTTTTGTTTTCCTTCTGACTGTTGCTCGTGCATGATGTCTGAACATTGAACCATACTTTTCTCAATGGAAAAAAATGATTGTTTTACATGAATCTCCTTAGTCAGAACCAATGCTTGTGGCAAAAATTACTTTCGGCACAAAACACGATTGATTTGATGATGATGATGTGATATTAGAGATAAAAAACGAATTAAAGACAAATAATGAAGGTAAGAATTTAACGTGGTTCGGCTAGTTATGCTTACTTCCACTGATGAATCCCCTTAGGGAGAGATATTTTATTAATATATTAGATACAATGGTTTTTCTCCGCGTTAAAAAGCATAGAATAGTATATATTCTTAGGGTTTATGCCCATATATTTATATAGTTGTATAGACTTGTCTACTAAGTAACTTGGGAAGCGAGACATACGGAAACTTTTGGAACCTTCTTTTCGGTGTAAGCGAGCTTGAATAGCGGGATTTGAGACTATTTTATTGAGGATACAAACTGTCCCGTGACGGAAATCACATGACACATAATCTTCATTGAGACCATACTTACGTCCATCGTGACCTAAAATCTATACTATAATGGAAAAGGTTTTATTACATCCCAATTTTTTTTTCTAGTTCCAAAAATTTGCAACATAATCCATAATTAACCTAGTGACTAAAATTTTTCTTAGTGATCTAGAATCTATTATATGACCAAAAGTTTTCCTCGTACAACAACCACACCGATAATCAAACCTGCAAATTTTTCTTACAAATATTTGTGAAGTTACCTAAAAATTTTCATTTGAACAATATGAGTTGATAGCATAGTATACTGGTTAATTTATTAGGTAATTTGTACCAATAACCTGAAATCAAAAATCGCCAATCCCAAATTCTTGATCGATCAAAATATATATAATGTTAAATAACCAAAAAAAATCACTTATCCAAAACAACAACCGCAAAAAGTTAAACACGCTAAAGATAATGAAGCGCGGACCATATGTAAAGAACTCATACTTTCTACTATAACGACCACAATAATAAGAAAATATTCACAAAAACTTCAATAAAGTAAATCTATCTAAAATATATTTGTCCTTTAAATTAACCCAATACAACACAAAATATACCTAACTTTATAAAAATCTCTACCAACAAAACCGCCACCATTACCACCACCAACAACACCCCGCTACCACAAGTATTTCCACCAGTACCACCACCGCCACCATTAACTAGTACCACCATCACCTCCACCACTAACACCATCACCACCGCTAGCTATGTTGTGATTACACAACAGATTGACAAACATGTGAATAGAAATGAGGGATAATTTGGTGATTAACACCTCTTGGATCGAAGAACCAAGCCAAATATCTGGGAAAAATAGCCGCAGCCAAGGACGAATAATTCATTAACTTTCAGATAAGATTCAGCAGAGTCTTCTTACATCTTAAATGAACAATTATTGGGTCTAACCCTACTCAACGGATGATAAACACATGTCCTCAATATAACGGACACAATCAGCCAATGACACAATTACTAACTAGACCCACATAACTACTAAGGGCGGACTGGACTGATAGTCTAAGCTAAACACATTGTGATATTACCTTCCCCTGAAAAACATCCTTGTCCTCAAGGATGAACTTTGGATAGTGAGTGCGAATGTTGGAGAGATCTTCCCATGTAGCATTCTCTGGAAATGAATTAGTCCATTGGATCAATCCTTGTTTGACCAGCCTGTTGCCCTGTTGAATTGTCCTTGTATCCAAAAGCTTTTCAGGTAGCATGATAATCTGGCCTCCATGATCTACTACTGGTAGAGATGGTGAAGAAGTGTGTTGCTGCCCAATGTGCTTCTTAAGTTGAGAGACATGAAACACAGGGTGAATACGAGAGTGTGATGGTAAATCCAACTTGTATGCCACCTTTCCAATGCACTGGAGAACTTTAAAAGGACCATAAAACTTTGAAGAAAGTTTAAAACTTTTCCTCAAGGAAAGAGAGGATTGTCTGTAAGGTTGCAGTTTGAGGTAGACTAAGTCTCCAACCTCAAAAGTTATATCTGTTATGGACCTGTCAGCATATAGCTTCATTCTCTCTTGAGCTTTAAGGAGAGACTCTTTGAATATATCCAGTATAGAAGCTATATCGTTCAAGTGAGCCTCAACTGCAACAGCTGAAGTGGTTGTAGCAGAAGGAAAAGCAAGATGAGGATGTACATACCCATATAAAGCTTGAAAAGGAGAAATCTTCAAGCTAGTGTGATAGCTTGTATTGTACCACCATTCTGCAAGTACTAAGAATTCAGTCCATTTCCCAGGTTTGTGTCCAGTAATGCATATTAGATATTTTTTAACACAAGCATTGACCTTTTCAGTCTGGCCATCTGATTGTGGGTGATAAGTTGTACTGAGATTAATACTTGTTCCAAATGCTTTAAATAAGTCCTACCAAAAATTGCTTGTAAACACCTTATTTCTGTCAGACACAATGGAGGAAGGAAATCCATGTAATTTCACCACTTGATTGAGGAATGCATGAGTAACAGAAGCAGCAGTGCAAGGATGTTGCCGAGCTAAGAAGTGTGCATACTTTGTCAACCTATCCACTACCACTAAGAAGACACTCTTCCTGTTGCTTACAGGTAACCCTTCTATAAAATCCATGGTAATATGTTGCCAAGCATGTTCAGGGATAGGAAGTGGTTGTAGCAAGCCAGCTGAGTTAGTGTGATCAACTTTATTTCTTTGACAAACATCACACGGAAACTATGTCTCTATGCATACTTGTCCAATAAAAATGACTTCTTGCTCTCACAGAAGTAGCTTGAATTCTAGAATGCCCTCCAATAGTAGAAGTATGTAAAGACTGTAATAGTTTATCTCTGATATGAGCACCTGTACCAATGTAAAGTTTAGTTTTGTACCTCAGGACTCCATCCTTGAATGTGTAATTAGGTAAAGTAGCAGGACTGAGTAGGATTTTACAAATAAGTTGGTTGGCGTTTGCATCATTAACATAACTCTGTTGAACTTCATGTATCCAAGTTGGTGTAGAGATGGACATGGAGTGACAAGTAGAAAACTCTGAGGGTCTTCTAGTAAATGCACCTGCAACCACATTGTCACAGCCCTTCTTGTACTGAATCTCATAATCAAACCCCAATAATTTGATGAGCCATTTTTGTTGGAATGCAGTGGTAACCTTTTGTTCCAATAAGTACTTCAGACTCTGGTGATCAGTTTTTATGATGAATTTGGTACCTTGGAAATAATGCTTCCACCTTTGAACTGCAGTAACAATAGCAAGAAATTCCTTCTCATAAGTAGGGAGTGTTGCAGCTCTAGGTCCTAGTGGTTTACTGAAGTAAGCAATGGGTTTCTTCTCTTTCAATAGGACAGCTGCAATGCACATGTCACTAGCATCACTTTCCACTACAAAGGGCTTAGAAAAATCAGGTAAAGCCAATACAGGTGTAGAGCTCAATGCCTTTTTGAGTGTCTCAAAATCAGTTGTAGCAGCTGGACTCCATTGGAATGAATTTTTCTTGAGAAGATTAGTTAGTGGCTTGCTTATAATTCCATAATGCTGTACAAACTTTCTGTAGTAACCTGTAAGACCCAAAAATCCTCCTAGCTCTTTAATATTCTTTAAGATTGCCCAAGATTTCATACAAGCAATTTTATTTGGATCAGCACAAACACCATCTGTTGTGACTATGTGACCAAGGTACTCCAAGGAGGGTTGTCCAAAGCAACATTTGGATAGGTTTGCAAAGATTTAATGCTGTCTGAGCAGTGTAAAGACCAATCTGAGGTGCTCCAAATGTTCACTCATGCTTTTACTATAAGTAAGTATGTCATCAAAGAAGACCAACATAAATTTTCTTAAGAATGGCTGAATAATATCATTCATGGGAGCTTGAAATATGGCAGGGGCATTTGTGAGGCAAAATGGTATGACCTTAAATTCATAATTGCCTTGATGAGTTCTAAAGGCTGTCTTGTGGATGTCAAGATCATGTACTCTTATTTGATGATAGCCAGCCCTCAGATCTATCTTGGTAAAGATGATGGAACCATGTAGTTCATCTAGTAATTCATCCACAATGGGTATATGAAACTTATCTTTAATAGTGATGTTGTTTAGCTTCCTATAATCCACACAGAATCTCCATGAATTATCTTTCTTTTTCACAAGAAGAATCGGAGAGGAAAATGGGCTGTGGCTAGGCTGAATGATCCCAGTTTGAAGCATTTCTTTAACCAATTGTTCAACTACTCCTTTCTGCACATAAGGACACTTATAAGCCCTTTGGTTGACAGGTGATGAGTTGGGTTGTAAGGGAATTGTATGGTCCAAACTTCTCTCAGGTGGAAGAGTGGAAGGTTCTTGAAATATATCAGAAAATTCTTGTAAGAGTAGCAGTAAAATGTCAGGAGTCTTAGAGGGTGGTGAAGTTGTATTGATGGAGAATAGTTGAGCTACTAACCCATGTGAATGTTTTAGAAAGAATTTTTTGACTGCCTCTCCGCTCATTATCTGAAATGAATGTTTTGGAGTAGTTTCTTGCAATGTAATATGTTTGGTCTTGTGTAGAAAAGAAACACTAAGTTTTGAAAAATTGAAGGTCACATCACCTAATTTCTTCAACCAATCTGCTCCAAGTACTATGTCACAACCTCCAAGTGGTAAAACTCTCAAGTTTTCCATAAAATGGTGCCCTTGCATGCTCCACTGTAGTTTAGAACAAATGCCTGAACTTGTTGTTTTCTCTCCATTTGCAACAGTGACCAGCATAGGTGAAGTTGGTGTGATGGAGCACTTAAGTGAAGTAACCAAAGCACTGTCAATGAAACTAGTGGTACGACATGTTTCAATAAGTATAGACACAGTCTTCTTGTTGATGAGACCAGGAATCCTGATTGTATCACCAGTGGCTGAGCCAGTGAGAGCATGAAGAGATACTTCACCATCAAATTGGACTAGAGATTCAGGTGCCTCGACAAACATTTCATCCTCCTCTTCAGTGTCTTGTGATTCAGCAGGCTCCATATGTAACATGTAGAGTTTTTGTTTACCCTTACAGAAATGTCCAGGTTTGTACACAGCATCACAATTATAACAGAGCCCTTGAGATCTTATCTTATCCATTTATTCCCGAGTTAGTCTTTTAATGATATGAGTTCTAGTGGTGGACTTTGGTGGAGGAGAGAAAAAAGATTTTGGGGTTGAAGGTCTAGACTTAGGTGAAGTGATAATTTGTTTAGGAGGTAAGGGGCTAGGAGAGCATGGTCTTTGTGAGTTTGAATAGGTTGGAAAAGATTTGTGAAATGTTTTCTGTGGTGTATTGGTTAACTGAAGCTTTTGTTCTTGTAATCTAGCTAAGGAAAAAGCATCAACTAGTGTTTGTGGGTGAAACATAGACACATATTTGCCAATATCATCCTTCAAGCCACTGAGAAAACTCATAACAAAATAGGATTCACTCAAAGAAGGGTTCATACGTAGCATCAAAGCTTTGAGTGATTCAAAATCTTCATAATATTCATCCACAAAAGATGATTGAACTAATTTATTGAAGCTACCAACAAAATTTTCCTCTACAGGATTTTCAAATCTAGCATATAAATGGAGGGATAAGTCTTGCCAGGTAATTCTATTTCGATTAACTTGAAAATTTAGAAACCATTTCTCAGCCTTACCTTCTAAATAAATGGAAGTTATGTCGACCTTCCTAAATTCTTCAATATCATTGAGTTGGAAGTATCTTTCACTCTTCTGAATCCAACCCCTGGGGTTATCTCCATCAAATCTTGGAAAAGCGAGCTTAGGGATGCGATGATGGTGATTAACAAAGTTAGAATGATGTTGATGAGAATAACTTTGGTGTTCATCATCCTGGTGATGAGAACCACTTTCATTTTCAGTACGATTATGATTGAATGGTTTATTGAGGAGCTGAATAAGATTACGGTTATTTTCCTGTAAGGTTTCTTTGAAACTAGCTTTCATAGTACCAATCTGGGTAGTAAAATCCGTGGAAAGGGTTTTTAAATCTGATTGTAGTTTGCTGATAGCAATTTCATTAGTTGTGGTTTTTTCTGTAAGATCTTTGAGCTTCATTGGACAAAAAAATTGGGTGAAAACAAGGCTCTGAGTACCAATTGTTGTGATTACACAACAGATTGAAAAACAAGTGAATAGAAATGAGGGATAATTTGGTGATTAACACCTCTTGGATCGAAGAACCAAGGCAAATATCCGGGCAAAATAGCCGCATCCAAGGACGAACAATTCATTAACTTTCAGATAAGATTCAACAGAGTCTTCTTACAGCTTAAATGACCAATTATTGGGTCTAACCCTACTCAATGGATGATAAACACATATCCTCAATCTAACGGACACCATCAACTAATGGCAGAATTACTAACTACACCCACATAACTACTAAGGGCGGACTGGACTGGTAGTCTAATCTAAACACACTGTGACACATTAGAACCACCAACCAACACCACTACCACCACAACCACTGCCACCACCGCAGCCAAAACCACAACCACCAACCTAATACTACTGCAACTACTACTACCACCACTACCTCCAGCACCACCATTATTTCCACCACTAACACCTCTGCAACTACTACTGTTCGTACCCAAAATAAATTCTAGGCAAAAAAAAAACGATTGATTTGATGATGATGATGATACGAAATTAGGGTTACAAAATAAATTGAAGAAAAATAAATAAGGAGACAAGGATTTAACGTGGTTCGGCCATTGATGCCTACATCCACGGATGAAATCCCCGTAGGGAGAGATTTTATTGATATGATGATTACAATAGTTGTGAGTTTAGCAAACCTAGAATTCTCTATCTTTTGAGTTGGATTTTGGCCTCTATTTATAGGAAAAAAAACCTAATGTGGTTCCATAATAACCCTATATTTGTAGTTATCCAAAATAACCACCTGGATTTGTACTTATCCTTCAATATTCGTGTCTATCCTTGAAGATCCATGTCTATCTTGAAAGATTCTTGTATATCTTCACATGATTTGAGTTTATCTTGAAAGATTCTTGTATATCTTCATAAGATTTATATCTATCTTGGAAGATTCTTATCTATCTTCCAAGATTTGTGTCTATCTCAAAATGACTTCCACAATAAGTCATTTGGGCTTCTATAACAAGATAGACTGGGCTTCTATATTAAGCCACGTGGGTTTCCTAAATAAACCTCCGGAATTCCTCAATAAGTCTGGTCTGGGCTTCCTCAATAAGCCCCGTGGGTTTCCTCAATAAACCCACAGGTTGGTTTCCTCAATAAACCTACGGACTTCCTCAATAAGCCCTGTGAGTTTCCTCAATAAACCCACAGTCTGGTTTCCTCAATAAACCTTCGGACTTCCTCAATAAGTATGTCCTAGCTTCTTCAATAAGCCCTCTGGGTTTCCTCAATAAACCCACAGTCTGTTTTCCTCAGTAAACCTCCGGACTTCCTCAATAAGTCCGGCCTGGCTTCCTCAATAAGCCATGTGGGTTTCCTCAATAACCCCACAGTCTGAAGTTATTAAAGAAACATCGCCCCCTCTTGATTCTCAACTTGTTGAAGAATTAACAAGAGTGTAATCCCGACTGTCCTTCGTAGCGTGCCTGCGTTGACCCTGTTACTTTTACGATCATCCTGCCGCGAATGCAGCGTTGCTAAATTTTCGGAGTGCGTCCGTGTTTATGTCATCATTTCTAAGTATGGCAATTATACTTAAAATTCCCATTCACTCTCATATTGCAGGTATTTAGCACATTGGAAACACGTTCAAAGTACCAACAATGTACTAAAAAAAATTTATATAAATTTACGCATGTACCGGGATGTGAGGCTTGACGTATAGATGTGCTCTCCGTTAGCACTTCCATTTTTTGGCCTGGAGTTAGTGTCCAGACACTTTGTTGTTTCTCTTTCATAGAATAGCATTCTATTTATCTGTTTTCCATTTATTCGAACGCGAATACCGCCAGTAGCTAACCAGGCACGTTAATTGCCCAGCTACTTCGGTCTTGCTTTGGCACATTTTCCCCCATTTCTTTGGTAAGATATTGCCATAACTCACTCGAATGCAGGCTGCTCTCCTAACTTGTTAGGAACAATGATTGCCTACATGCTCTCGTACTGGCGTAGAATTTGCTGACTCAAACCTCTTGTGCCTGCGAATAACGAATGTACGACAATCTCCAGTGTACAGGTTGACCGGATATATCTTTTTGTCATATATTTCCTTTTGCTTCCTCTTTTATGGAAACATTTTCCTCTTATTCTTGAAGTACTTCTGTCAAAACATTTTGTCTTTATTTTTCTCTTTTCTAGAAAAACATTGCAACTATTTCCTTGACAAGCAAAACACTTCATTTTTGTTTTTCTCTTTAATTGGAAAAATAATGCAAGTATTTCTTTAATAAATACATGCGATAAACTCGATTTATAATGTAACAATCAGTGAGGACTTACCTCCCCAGGCGTTCGTTCCTTCAATCTTAGCCGCCCCCATTACTTGTCATGATACTGAAAAAGATGTCTTCTATTGTTCGACTTCTTTAAACAAGTTGCTTTTGATTGCATGCTCGGGATTACTTTAGCCGCCCCCAATATCTGTAGAGATATTCCCAAATAGAAAAGACGCTCTCATGTGAAACAAGAACTAGATCTATTATATTCGTTCCTCACTTGCTAGATGGCTCTGTACTTATAATCAGTTATCTTTTCCGTTACCATCTCTATTTCCGAATCGCGATGATTTTTTCTTTTGGAATCGCCCTGAAAAGAAAGCTAAAGTTGTGATACGTTGTGACGGCATGCCGATAATTTCCTAAGTGAATTTTGGCACATTCTAGTGCATATTTGGCGCAGTTTGCCTTTTGAAATGCGCACATGCTAATTTATCGTTTACAGTACGTACTTGAGAATTCTTTTATACGAATGCCTACTTACCAGCTTGTGAAGATTGACAAGTCCACGGGCATCATTATGAAACCCAAAGCCAACGCACTTATTTAATCTTTATGGTTCTTTCGTCGGTCCCTTGGTGGGATCTTACTAACTTTACCACTTGAATCATAAGCCCACATGTTAATCTCTTCTTATTCATCAAAAAAAGAACACGCCCCTTCATGATCCCAATTAATGTCGCCTCATAAACGACCAGCTTGGTATATTGTCATCGTTTTCCAATTTCTACGTACTCCGGTTATTGGTACGTTTCATACTGTGTTCAATCAGCGGCAACCTCCATTGCCAATAAGAATCCTATTCCTTGTAAAATTAAGAATTTGACTCCCTTTGAAACTCCACTCTGTTTCTTTTCCTTATCAAACTCTTAGCCAATATCACTTGTACGCCACTGTTCTTTTTCCATACATAAATATGGATGAACAATTGTCGCAATCACATCTGAAAATGTCACCTCCTTGCTAACTCTCTCCGGTAAGTATAGCTTTGTTCTCCCCCTTTTCTTTCTTTATGCTCCACTTTTCGTCTTTGCGAACTGTTGAAACAAACGGGGGCTTTCCCTTCTTCGAAGAATTGCACAGCTTCATTCAGTCCTTCGCCAAACGGACAAGCTTAAACATTAGTTCGAGGTCCTCAAGACTAGAAAACTTGAGGTTAACGATGCCCTGAAAGTCATCCAGGGACGGCGTGAAGTGATCGTGCTTGTACCCTTCCAGGCTCGAGCCCATGGGTACGGAGGGCATGTTGATGATTCTTTCAGTGATGAAGAACCATACGATCCTGAAGAGTAGTCGGCACTTTAGAAATTCTTCTGCCATTCTCCATAGGCTAGTTTAGGATCTTGAACCCTATCTTTCATGCTTTCCTAATCGTCCCTATTACTTGCAATGATATTGAGAAGGAAGCCCTTTATTGTTTAACCTTTCTAAAAGATGACACTTTAGCCACCCTAATGATCTGCAGAGACACTGACAAAGACGCCCCCAGGTGCATCGGGAAGTGGACCTACAGTATCCAATCCCTTCTTGCAATATAAAGATGCCAGCTTCCCCGGTGCATTCACAGACAAACTTTCAGGAATGTGTACAAATTGATGAACCTGATGAGCCTACAAAGTGCATACAGATGTATACAGACTCAGCGTTGTCGGGCCTTTATTGGACTGCAGCTGCTTTGTGGTGTTGTTGCGTCTGCAACCGTTCTGTCTAGATGCTCTTCAAGAAGATTGTCTCCAAAATCGCTCTTTCATGGTGATGGCCAGGATACCGCATGTTCTTCCAGCGCCGCTATACTCTCTTAAGTTTGAATATTTCGTCCATGACCTTGTATGACTGGTGTAATCGATCTGGTGCACAGGATGACAACCTTGCGGTTCCTGGGATGTATTCATTTCTTCAAAAACTTGTGAAGAAATACGTCATGTACCTGCGCTCTTTTGCTCGTCTTCCATCTTGTCGCATAGCCAATCTACGAACCTTAGTATAGACAATCCTATGCCAACGGACAATTCTATGGCAGTGTGGTCACCATGTCTACCACTACCACCGTTCAGTTTTGTTGTTCGGGTTTGCACCCTTAGGATAACATCTTGTCGCATCTGTGGTGTCATTTTTTCGCTTATAAGGAAAATGACATGGATCTGTACTCCCCGTTGCTTGTTCTCGCAAAATATGAAGAAACTTGGTTAAGGATTTTTTCTGAAAATAGTTCAACTAGCGTATAGCCATACGCCATCCTACTGAACATCACTCTTTTTGAGGTAAAAGACGTGATCAAGAATACAAGCTGGATATGGCTCATGCATACGCGTAATACTTAAATGAAAATCAATTGGGAGTGATAAATGGTTTGGATTGTATGTTCCCGATATGTAGTGAGTTGAGCTTTTAACAGGTGCAAGATAGGCCGTTAACTACGAGCATTCAAGCTGCATCTCAAACTATACCCCATCGTACAAGGCGTGTTTAGTTTCGGTCACGTCCGGTGTTGACCTGAGATGTGTTGGCGAGCTTTAGCTTGACCCCTAACGTCAAAATCATCCTTCTTGAATTATCACTTCACGAGTTAAGTTGGGTTTCTCTGTGAAATCCAGTTGTTGGCTGAACAGATCGTACCGCCAGATCTTCTGAATCTAACGGTTTAGATATCCTGGATGTTGAGGTGTACATGAGAAAACCTCTGTTGATGCTGTCTGCAACTATTATATCTGTTACTCTTTTTGTAACGATCTCAGCTTCTGTTTCTTCAGTGTATCGCAATAGTTACTGCATCTGTTTTGCAACGCTTTATGTAACTTCGCAACAGTTTCACGTGAACCCTAATTTTTTTTTGTTTGTTCTTGCTGATTTTTGCGTTGAATCTCGCACAGATTTCTTCCATACTTCTCTCAAAGATGAAACACGATTCTTTCACTCGAATCTCCTTAGTCGGCGCCAATGTTCGTACCCAAAATAAATTTTAGGCACAAAACATGATTGATTTGATGATGATGATACGAAATTAGGGTTACAAAATAAATTGAAGAAAAATAAATAAGGAGACAAGGATTTAACGTGGTTCGTCCATTGATGCCTACGTTCACGGATGAAATCCCCGTAGGGAGAGATTCTATTTATATGATGATTACAATACTAGTCCACGAGTTACAACACCAGAGGTGTCACTATCCATAACCAAAAACTCCAACAAAACAAATTGTTCATAAAAACCCCATTTAACATAAACTGTCTATATTATCCTTCTAGTTTAAATCATCCCAACAAAAACAAAAATCAACCCCACCTTTAATTTTATAGTAGCCACCAACAACACAACATCGTGCCACCATCACTGACCACCATCATCGCCAACCACCACCACCGCACCTTCACCACCATCGCCACCGCGCCGCCACCACCATCCACTACCACCGCCGCCACACCACCACCATCGCTGACCGCCACCACCACCATCCACCACCATCGCCACTACACCACCACTCCGACCACCACCACCGCACCTCCACCACCATCGCCAACGCGCTACAACCACCGTCCACCACCACCGCCGCCACACCACCACCACCGTCCACCACCACCACCGTCCACCGCCGTCGACCGCCACCACCACCGTCTGCCACCACCTTCCACCACCGCCACCGTCGTCCACCACCACCACCGCCGAAGCTGACCGCCACCACCACTATCGACCATCGCCGATAACCAACGCCGCCGACCATCACCGCCAACATCTGCCGCACCGCCACCAGCACCACGACCGCCCACCACCACCGACCAAAAATTAGATGAAACCGATTTTGGTTTCATCATAAAATAAGATGAAACCATAATTGGTTTCGTGAGAATTCAACTGCAAGAAAAATTATAAGAGGTATTATACATGTTCATTGATAGAAAGACAGCATTGAAATGTCATGATTGACATGGCATGCCTAAATGCTATTTTGCAAAGCTTCGAAACACCAATGGATGAAACATAACTAAACAAAGTGAACCTTAGTCGAAGATCGATCCTGTTTCCGGAAACGCATATATAAGCAACTATTGTAACCACAAAAAATTAAGAAATCTATTCAAAATAGACACAAAATTGCAGATATGCAGATGCATTATAACAAAAGTATACAAGATAAAAATATATCGAAGCTAGGGAGAGCATCGGTTAACAATGAAACTTGAACGGCTCATCCAAGACTGTACAATAAGGTAAGTTCATAGATGTGTTGTCTCGCATATATATCAGTCATAATCTAAGAATGAGACAAGATGGATGAAATTGTGCAGATCTTAGTAAAAAATTCACAGTGATGAATTTGCTAGTGTTTTGGCCATTAACGTGATAGTATTTATTGGCTAGAGGACCTTGAACTACTCCTGATGGACCCAGCTTATCTTTATACACTGGGGGAGAAGGGGGAGACTTGTTAACTGCATGTACATTTTGAACTGGGGGGTCTGAGTAGCAGAAGCAGTTGAAGAAATAGCAAGTGCAACAGGTGCGGATGGTTTTGGTTCCTCTGGAGCAGCAAAGAGATATCATAAAAACTCTAACCTCCTCCATAACTGACTCCACGACCCATTTATCTGAAACCCCAACAAGATTGGTTTCGTCGACATAAATTCTAGAAATAAAAATCACATATTAGATGAAACAAAAATTTCATTCAAACCTCAGCAACATCATAAGTTACAGCTAGAATTCAAACCACACAACTACCTAAACATTATCACATTCAGTTTCATAACATTCTGTAAAGCACCCACCAACAACATTTTGTAACTAAACTTTTTATGTTTCAGACTTAACATAAACACAAATACCACTGCTTTGATTCAAAGCACATAATCTCCATCACAGCTAGCATTATAAATCCTAATCCACGGATATCAAACACAACAACAATTCAAACTCATAAACAAAATTCAATTTAAGTAAGGATAAGATTAGATGGAACCAATTTTGGTTTCATTATAAATATGATGAAACCAATTTATGATGAAACCATAATTGGTTTTGTCAGATATAAACCATGATTTATTCTGTTTGACCACACCAATATCAATAACCTGTGTTGGCTTATAAAAAAAATAACTTGAAACTCGCATAAATATTGCAAGGCATGGACACACAGAGGTCTCAATATTCAGAACAGGGTCATTCAATTCATTCATTATAGCCAAAGCCCAAAGGTAAGTCATACAGGCAAAATAAGGAGACATACTTCTTCACACTGATGAGCAATTTTCCGATAAAACATGCATACTATACCTATATCCTATCAGTGATCACAAAGATTATGGTGTTTTCCTTTATTAAAAATAAACACAAACCTCCTTCCCAAAAGACCATGGCTCATGATCAACAGTGCCCTTTACAGAATGGCTTCGGCAAACAGGATGTTGACAGCAAAAATTTCTAAATTAGCAAAAATTAGATGAAACCCATTTTGGTTTCATCATAAATAGATGAAACCATTTTTTGGTTCCATCATAACTAAGATGAAAACATAATTGGTTTCGTTCAAATGTCTATTCAACTGCAAGAAAAAATAGAAAGAGGTATTATACACGTCCATTGATAGAAAGACGTCATTGAAATGTCATGATTGACATGGCATACCTAAATGCTATTTCGCAAAGCTTTGAAAACACTAACGGATGAAACGTAGCTAAACAAAGTGCTCACCACCACAAAGTTACTAAGATGAACTTATTTTCTCCCCAGTTGCTTAAGTTGCTGGTAAGACTATACGAGATGCAAATACTTTGCAAGTAGATACTACATTACCTATCTCTACATTTTCAGCACAAATAATAATATGGAGAAATTATGTAGCTACATTAACTTAACCACAAAGAAAAATAAGAGAACTAGTTTTGTTATGCCCAAAAGCTAATCGCATAACACATGCTTGCCCATTATGTATCAAGTACATATTGGATGTCGAATGTGAACTCGCAGAGTTTCACCTTCTTCTCTTCTAAGTAGTTAATCACTTTATAGACTGACCAGAACCTGCGAAACATAAAAGTACGCATCAAATAACCAAATAATAACAGTATTAATGTGACAAAACCGTATCAATATGGCAAAACCGAAGAACATGGATGATAACAACAAAACAGTAATATGGTATATTAATGAGTATCAATATATGTCTAACACATGCCAGGTAACTACAGAAGATTATCAAAAGTGAATCCCGAGCTTTGAAGCAGCATGAGGCCATATACCCAGACTGATTTAAATAAGGATGACAGGCCTGTAATGTTAATCAAAACAAATATAAGAAAAAGCAACACCCACCCTTTTGCATGATGAGATATAAACACGAGAACCTAATGAGCTAGCATTGTCTTGTGTGCGTCAGTTAATTTCATTTGTAAGAAAATGATACATGGGCATACTCATAACAGGCATCAACCAACTAAAAGGCATTCCCATAACAATTAGGTACATGTTTTCAGTTCTTCAGCATCAAGAGTCCATAATGGATAAGTAAAATAAGCTACCTCGTTGTGCATGATAAAATAAATATGTGTTCGTTCTTGTAATGCAAATTTCTGAAAGCACATGTGCCGGAAGATGTGATATTGATACAAAAAACTAAGCTACTTCATAATCTAAGCAACATAAAAATAAAAAGTGATGGAAGATAATGGGATAAAGGAGAGGGCAGGGATGGTAAAAAGTTCCCTAACAATGCATCTCTAATTGAATTGCAAAGCTCTATCAGTAGAAAATTTAATGAAATGTTCAAATGCTTAGAACTCATTATAAAGTAGAAACCTACATATAGTAGAGACTATCTATCGATGTTGACCCGCATATTTGATTTCTTTGGTGATGTACGGTAAGTGTAGGACCCTGGGTAACAAACATTGGATCTTACTGGCAGCTCACGAATAAAACTTCAATTATGCAATGTCAAGAAGCCTCTGGTTACCCGATATACAAAGACCACTGTATAATTAGCACATTCCAAGACTACTTTCCCAAACCACTCAGTTTTGAGATTGACAACTATGTTTATACTAGTAATATTATTCCACCAACAAATCAATTAACACCAAAAAGTAAAAATTCAACTTTTCTTTGGGATTTTCAATTCCCAGTTTCAAAAAAATTCACAACAAAACAAGATCCAGTATCTAATTTAATTAAAAAAATCAATGAAATAATAAGATTTTAATTACTTACCAACTTCAAATTACCATTAAAATTCGTCGTTTCTCCCAAGACAAACACCAGCAGATGAAATTGAATCTCCGTCAATGGTTCATTTCCACCATGAGATCAATTCGCAACCATCACCACCTTGGTTTCGCTAATTGAGTTTGTAATAATACTCAAATACATGAATCATTTCGGCTCACTCTCAGATTCAATCGTATTATTATCAATCAATTCAACTTATTTCTTGTGGTGGTGGAGGAAAAGGAGGAAGAATAGGATATGTTGTTGGTGGGGTTGGGGGAAGAAGAAAACAAGGAGAAGAAGGTGTGGATTTTCTAGAGGCACAGAAGAAGAAGGAGAAGGTGTTGCTACTGCTGGTGAAGGGGGAGGAGGATGGGATTGAGAGGATCTGGTGTTGATATCAGATCTGAACGTCGTAAATGGTTGGTGGTCGCGGAGGTACTGTTGGTGGCGATGTAAATGGTAGTAGCAGAAAAAAGAAGGTTGGTATTAGATCTGAAACTGGTGGTGGTTTATGGTGGTGCGGCGGTTGGAGGTGGTGGTGCTGTTAGGGAAGGAGGAAAAGGAAATGAATTAAGAGAGAAGAAGAAAAATTTATATGCATATGCGTACAGTGAATGGCAAGATTGGAAAGTCAAAAGAGTAATAAAAACTAAATTTAATAATTTTAAATTGAAATGGAGTTTTTGTATCATTTTTCCTGGATATGGTTTTCATTTATCCTAAATAATATGGCTGGTGTTTGTGTAACTCAAAGAGTATCACCTTGGTTTTTTATAACTTAATATGTTACAATAATGCTTGAATGGTTAGGAAACCTAGCATTCCCTATCTTTTGAGTCGGATTTTGGCCTCTATTTATAGGCAAAAAACCCTAATGTGGTTCCATAATATAACCTTAGATTTGTAGTTATCCAAAATAACCACCTGGATTTGTACTTATACTTCAATATTTGTGTCTATCCTTGAAGATCCATGCCTATCTTGAAAGATTCTTGTATATCTTCACATGATTTGAGGTTATCTTGAAAGATTCTTGTATATCTTCATAAGATTTGTATCTATCTTGGAAGATTCTTATCTATCTTCCAAGATTTGTGTCTATCTCAAAATGACTTCCACAATAAGTCATTTGGGCTTCTATATTAAGCCATGTGAGTTTCCTCAATAAACCTCCAGATTTCCTCAATAATTTTGGTCTGGGCTTCCTCAATAATCCCTGTGGATTTCCTCAATATACCCACAGTGTGGTTTCCTCAATAAACCTCTGGACTTCCTCAATAAGTCCGTCCTGGCTTCAACAATAAACCCACAGTCTGGTTCCCTCAATAAACCTCTGAACTTCCTCAATAAGTCCGGCCTGGATTCCTCAATAAGCCATGTGGGTTCCCTCAATAAACGCACAGTCTGGTTTCCACAATAAACCTCCGGACTTCCTCAATAAGTCCGGTCTGGCTTTCTCAATAAGCCATGTGGGTTTCCTCAATAAACCCACAGTCTGTTTTCCTCAATAAACCTATGGAATTCCTCAATAAGTCCGTCCTGGCTTCCTCAATATGCCCCCTGGGTTTCCTCAATAAACCCACAGTCTGGTTTCCTCAATAAACCTCCGGACTTCCTCAATAAGTCCGTCCTGGCTTTCTCAATAAGCCATGTGGGTTTCCTCAATAAACCTACAGTCTGACGCTATTAAACAGCTTGTGCGGCACGCACGTACACTATTTGAATAGGGTACAAACAACTACCATCGCCTACGATATTGGTTTCGACAACAAGAAAATCGTGAAAATCGGTTGAAACCAAACTTAAGATATCAACAACAAAAAAATTGGTTTCAACGTTGTTTGATTTAATCAAAATAGGTTGAAACGAACCTGGTTTCATGATAAATTTACTACATCACCAACACTAACATTGGTTAATTTTGTCAAAATTAGTTGAAACCAGATTTGGTTTCTATTAGAAGTATTATGTATTTGCAGCCCATTTTATTATTTTTCAACCATATGGGTTGCCCATATTTTGGATGTATATGTGTACAAGTTACTATCATAACTGTCAGGTACCACGGTTTCTGTTTCATTATCCATGAGAGTAATAGTCGATTTACCACCTCATGTTATTTGTGATAACCTCCTGTTATTGATTACAACAGTGTAATGTTATATATATAATCTTTTGTAATCTTCTCTAAGTAATGAGAATTTATTTTTGTGTTTTTCATCAATCTCAGTTGTTTTTATTTCGTCAAAATCACCAAAAATCATTGGTTTCTGTAAATTTCAATATCTAATTCGATTTAAATCATTCAAACACTTTCAGAAACAAACAAAAATTTGGTTTCTAAAAATAAATTCATATACAATTTTATGGAACAATAATTAAGCCTTGATTTTTAATTCAATCATCAACTCTTATAATCGTAAATTGAAATTAGTAAAATTCAGAGTTAGTTATTCTTAAACTTATAATTTTGCTTAACCGGCGATTGTATGATATACCCCTTTTTATAGACTTAGCCTTGATCTTGGATCACGATCTCGATTTTCATATTTTCCATGTGAGCTGATCAGTCTCTTTCCCCTATTGAGAGAGAGAAATAAGATTTCATATGAAGAAAATGAGAATCAGATAAGCTAGATATTTCCAACAAAAAATAAAATAAAAAAATACCCAATCTACAAGGCTTTCACCAATTTGGGATTTTTATATCACTTCTCGAAAAATATGAGGCTTTTATGAATTTCAGCTATGAATAAGTTTTTGGGCTTTTATGGGTGCCTTCAACGATGGAAATCCTGGTTGTAGTTCCGCCCCTAGTTCCAAATCTTATAACATTGCAAAGACTTCACGCTCCGAACGAGTATCCAAAATGGAGAGAAAGTTTATGTTAAATGGAAGGGATCCAAGTCCTACGCTCTATGATTCCAAAAGGGGTAATGAGTTTAATGACTTCAACATTTTTATGTTTAGCTTTCTACTTTGAATATGAAGCTGACTGCACATGCAATTTTCCACCACCTCCCGATCTCCACTCTCACCCCAAAACCACAAGATCTGGTCTAAGGATAAAATGTTTATCTTTTATTTATTTATTTATGCGAGAGATGAAGCTTTATTAATTATGAATAATCAAATTGTCTGACAATAATTGACTCTGAATAACACTAGGAGGACTGTCTATCCAAGTCCTAGTGATTCCAAACTGTTTGCTGAACTTTGCAAGTTTATCAGCAACTTTATTATATTTTCTTGGGACAAAACGACATTCCCATACTTGAATATTCTTCAATCTCTCAATGGCATCTAACAAAATAACTTCATTCTCCCATGCAATTACCGGAGCAGCTTTGTTGATGTAACTCTCAATTCCTTGAAGATCTGTCTCCAAGATAATCTGTGTCACCTGCAATTCTAAACTCCAACTAACAACATTAAACAAAGCAAGGCATTCTGCTTTTTCGGAGTCATTTATTCCTGCATAGCATTTTGAGAGACATCCCCTTCATTTTCCTGCGTGATCACACAGAACAAGTGCAATGCCTGTTAGTCCACTATCTGAATCAAAAGAAGCATCACAATTCATTTTAAGGAAAGGGAAAGTAGGGGGTTTCCACTATGGTGTATAGGTCAGAGTGTTTTACTCTTTTATATTATGCAATAGTTATTCATTATTGAGTCCATCAATGTAATTTGTGAAGGTCAAAGCTTTTCGAGCCACCCCTTATGGCCCAGCTTTAGTATTCTGAAACTAAACTTCACATCTGGTATTCCAGATAGTCCAAGAAACTATTATTGCAGTATGAATCCATCTAGGGTGTCCTTTTTGTTGATTGTGAAATTGAAACCAACTTTCAAACATAGCAGCAATGTTGTTAAAATTCCCAGACAAAACCCTTCAACCACCCGGGATAAGCATCCATACTGCTCTTGAAAATTGGCAGTTGAAGAAAACATACATCAGAATTTCATCGAACTGGTTGCATAGAGGGCACTGTTTGTTGATATATCTGCACACTCTTGAAAGCCTTTCTTTTGTGGGTAGAATATCAGTAAGAAATTTCCAGAAGAAATGTTTAATTCTCGGCTAAATTTGAATGCACCGAAAATCTTTCCAACTAATGCTTGTGCCTTGAATGGTGGAAGAGGTCTGCAAACTTCCCCCGCTAAGATCATACTACATGTTATATGCTGATTTAAGAGATAATAAACCATTTTTTGTTAAAATCCATATTAGCTTATCTTCAACTGAAGCTGGAATGTTCATTCGCAATATCAGACCTGTTGTAGAAGTGTTGAAGAGATGCCTGATTAAATCAGCATTCCACTGCCGGCTACTTTGTATTTTCAGTTCTTAAACCCATATAAAATTCTCATTTTTAACCACACTCATCCTCGGCACTAGTGGACTATCAAGAGCCGTAATCCAAACATCAAGCCATATCTTTATTTTATTTCCCTATCCTAGCCTCCAACGACTGTGTTATTTAATGAGGATGATTTTTTTTTGTACCCCGTTCCAATCCCACTAGCAATTTCTTTTAATACTTGCATGAAGCATATTAGTTCTTGGGAAATATTTTGCCTGCATAGCCTTAACCCATTGTGTATCCATATTGGTGCAGATTCTCCATACTGCTCGAACCAATAACGCCTAATTAAGTACCTTCAAATCCCTAAAACCTTTACCGCCAAAATTCTTGTGTAGACTCAAGTTTTTCCAAAAAGTAATATACGTACCTCTCTTTTCATCAAAACCCCACCAAAAGTCCCTTTGCGCTGCATTTATCTTATTTATTATATCAACTGGAATTTGAAGGAAACTCATATAATAAGCTAGGATAGTATTGGTAGCAGTATTTATCATTAAAGATTTACCACATTGAGACATCGTTTTAGCATTCCATGCATAAAGTCTGTTCTTTACCCTATCCAGCACATGAGAAAAGTACTGAACTTTGTTTCTGCTAATGATGAGTGGTATCCCTAAGTATCACTTATTTGAGTTCAACCTAGGAACCTTTAATCTTCTTGTTAATAATCTGCAAAATCGTTGTGGTACATGCACAGTGAAACGCACACTTGATTTATTGAAATTAACCAGCTGACCAGAAGCTTTGCCAAAATCTTCAATAATCTTCAGCACATTGTTGACATTATGAAGATCTGCATTCATAAATAATAAACAATCGTCATGGAAGAACAAATCAGAGATAAGCGGTGCACCAGGGGCTATTTTAATTCCTTCAATTTGATTCATCTGCTCAACATTATATAATTGTCTAGATAACGCCTCCATCACAATAATGATTAGATAAGATAACAATGAGTCACCTTGTCTCACTCTCCTTGTTGGCTTGTAGGTATCACGAGAAGCTCCATTCAGAAATATAGAGATTTTTGTGGTACCGATACACTACAAAATAAGGTTATGCCATTCGGTACAAAATTCAAATTGTGCCATAACATCCATAAGAAACGACCATTCAAGACGATCAAACGCCTTCGACATGGCAAGCTTTAAAGCCAAAAAAAATTATTCTTCATAGCATGCACTATTTCTTGAGCCAGCTAAATATTGTTGGAAATCTGTCGTTCCGGGACATAAGCTACTTGGAGCAGGGAAATGATCTTGCTCATTACCTTTTTCATCGAGGAAGACAGAATCTTCGAGATTATTTTGTAGCTTGTGTTACACAAAAAATGTTTATCTTTGAAACAGTAAAACAGTTCTCTCCGGATGAGATGATTTTAAACGGTACAGAGTTGCACTATAAAGTTGGACATTAGAGAAACAATGATGTGACTGCAGGACTGCTTAATTAGAAATTCGACCGTTACATTCACTCCCGATCTGGCCAAACCAAAATGCGAATAATCAAAGTCCAACATTATGTTGAATGTCATCTTGCAATTTGATGCCACTTTGCAGTGAATTGTCTCCAAGGTATCATCCAATCATTCCCTTTCTCATATGCAGTTATTCAAATGGAGCTGGTACATTCATTCACTGGTAGACCCATCATCAACCTTACCTTTTGATTATTAGAACATAAAAAGAAAGAATAAGAAGAAGAACCAACTAAAAGTAAAATGTCATACCCTTTGTGATCCAGTGCATATGTCTTACACTACTATCCAACGTAGACTAAATATGGCAGACTATGGTTGGTTAAAAAGAAAGAACTTATAGACTGCTTGACCTCTCTGTTTAGCTTCAGTAGGATCAGTCACACTAGATCATTACTTAAAGCTAGAAATAATAAGAAAAACTACACATAAATCCAGTGCAACCCAGCTCACTTCTTCCATGGCTCCCCCTGTGGAGAAAGAGCGACAGTTTTCTTTCTTCTTTTGTTTATTCTCTCTGTAAATGGCGCAAATCAAGCTAATCAAAGACCCTACACGTAGTGGATCCTTTTATTGATCATTAGTTTTCTTAGGATCCAAAGCATCAAAACAACAACCCTAGCTGCTAAAAGTACAAGTAACAAGAAACCAAAGAACTTCAGTCCCCAATACCCATTCCACCACCACCTATCAAGATCACAACCACCTAATACTCTAACAAATCCTGAACTCCAAAATTCCAAATACCCATGAAATAAAATCAAGAAACCAACATACCCTTTATTTCAAAATACCCAAAACTCTCTCTTTATATGATCAATTCAAAATTTCAAACACTCCTTAAACCCTTCAAGCTATGATTCCATCTTGTTTCAGTAGTCCTAGCAATGTCAGTAAGAATTCACATACACAACAAAACCTAATAACATGTATTTATCAAACGCAACTCTGTAACAACCCAATTTATCTGACCTTAACTTGGTCTAAATCAAATTTGACACATTCACTTACGATTCATGCTTCAGATGTTTTTTCACTCACGATATCATTTTCATCTTCAGCTCTTTCGCTCTTCAGGAACAAAGCGGGTTCAAAATCAATCAATCTGATGAATAGTCATAGAGTTAAGATCTACTGGGATTTTACTCGTGCTGAATTCAGTCATCAATCAGCGGAACCCAAGTCATCTTTTTACATAGCCATTATTTGGGATTCTCAAGTTGAGCTTTTTCTTGGTGATCTTCTTGCTGATGCTTTGAGACGTGTTAAAGCAGCAAAGAAAATGTCTACTTTTGTCGATCCGATTTTGTTATCGCGCCGTGAACATGTATTTGGGCATCAAAATTATTCGACAAATGCTCAATTACTAGGATCAAAACACGAGCTTGGAATTGAATGTAGTAGTGGGGTTTTGAAAGTGAAAGTTGATGGAGTTGTTAGTTTAGTTGTTAAGAGATTAGCTTGGAAATTTAGGGGCAATGAAAGAATCAAAGTTGGTGAATTAGAGGTTGAATTTTATTGGGATGTTTTCAATTGGGTTGGTGGTGCCGGTGGGAGTGGGGGTGTTAATGGGGATGGGTACGGTGTTTTTGTATTTCAAGTAGGAGATGATCACGGCGGTGTATGGCCGGAAATGGTGGGGCCGGAAAAGAAACTGATGAAAAGGAAAAGTATGTCAATGTCGTCACAGGGTATTACATTATCACCAACACCGTCTTGTTCAAGTGTTTTACAATGGGCAGAAGAGAGTAGCAGCGATGGTGGTAGAAGTTCTTGTTGTTCTTCATCTACTACGAGATCTAATGGAAGCAGTGGTGGATTTTCTTTGTTATTGTATGCTTGGAAGAGTGATTGAAGTTTTCAAATGCTTAATATTTTTAAGTGATTTTTACATTTTCATCTACGTTTATGCTTGAAGGTGAGTATTGATGGATACTAACTTTATATGATTTGATTTGATGTACTTAAAACTTAATATGTTTTATGCACTTTTCCGGCGAGGTACCGAAAGTTTACTGAAAAATATCTTCTCCGTTCAGTGTGAGACACATAAGAATCAACTTGCTGTACAAACCAAATATCTGGGACAATTTTATTTTTTTGTTCTTGTGCCATTGTCCACATTGGTGTACTTCTTATTCAATTTGCTCTGTCAAAGATCAAGTACTGCTTTTCAAGTCAAGACTAAAGAGTCATTGAATATAAGAAAGAAAAGAGAGAAAACGGGCGATTAAATTTTAAAGAAAGAACAACCAGCAATGACGGGCGCGTCGCGGTCGCGGATTCAACTGAATTCTAACTGTTTGGGGAAGACCACTTTGAATTTCAATGAGAAAAGACTTTAAATTTTGAATTGACTTCCTTTGAAGTTTGAACACTGACTACAAAAGAAGGGTATCAGACTATTTTAAGGAACTTCTAGGTGAACGATAATCCATCTTTTGGTAAAAACGAGGTTTTTTTTATGCCGTATACTTAGGCGGGGAATTTTGGTCTGACTAGTTTGAATTGGACTTGGTTAACATTTTGAATTGAACTTGGCAAATATTAAGTAGGTTTCATTACCGTTGAGGGAGTCAAAGTTCTAGTAAATTTTCTTTTTTTTTTTGGTAATCGAGTTCCAAAAATATAAAAAAGTTCCAAAAAATCAATCTGAAAACCAAGAAATATTCAGCTGATTGGAGTATTTGAAAGTTAATGAAGTCAAGGGACTTATGAATTATGATGCCGCGACACACTATGAATTTCGGGCTTTTATTAACTTGTATACCCGTATACATGTTAAGGTATAATAAAAATTATTTAATTTATTTGGAAATTGTGTTTTTTTGTCTTATTCTAGTAGAAATTGGATTTTCTTACACTAAAAACAATAATATTTGTTACCAATGCAAAGAATTACAGTTTTCAATGCAATAAAACAAACAAATCTTGTTTCCAATGTAAGAAATTGTTGTTTTAGTAAACCTTAACATATATACGGGGATATACAAGTTAACAAGTCCCTCGATTTCGAGAGACATTCTTTGGTGCACTGAACAAATGACATTGGTAAGCCACTTGATTCATCCACTTTTCAGTAATCCAGTACAGTGTGATATTTGATGACAACAAGGAATTTGTAATCTACTCCTAAAGTTAAAACTAGATAGACAATAAATATTTTTCGGAAGTCCCATTAAATCTTACAAGAAGGTGGGATACTGGAATTTTAAGTCCAGTGGAGAACAAGAATCCTGAGTAATGTACGATTTTAAAATTTTGTAAATTTTGAATACAGCTAAATGGGTTCATAGGCTTGAACTAATATTGACCACGTTGGATAAAAAGTTTCCGTCAGAAAATACCCCATATTATAGTTATTGTCTTTGATGGTGAAATTTGCAGTTGGAACAGTTCTATATTCCAGTTTTTCAAACAATGAAATTTATGTAAAATATTGATGGTCGTTAGAAAAAAAACATGACATATCTTATAATCATAAGCACCTCTTCCAGCGCAGTAATTGGTTTTGCATGGTGATCCTTATACAGACCCTGCCAAGCATAAAGACATCCATGCCACAACTAATACATGTAATCAAGGATACCCAGCATTCAGGGAACCACTATTTTCATTTTCTTTTTAGTAGTCATTCGGCATCATCTTGCGTTGATTGTCCTAAAAAACATGGACCAAAATGGTTGGTTACACTTTCCTAAACATATTGAGATTTTCTTATATAGTTGTTTTTGTCATACAAATATACTAATCACGAGCATCCACTAGACACCCATAAGATAGAATCCTTAGGGTTGCAGTGACCTTTTGTTCAAGATTATGTCCATATGTATATTTCGTGCATCAAATTGATTGTTATGTGTTGTGGAATGCAGAAACGACATTAAAAATCTTCATCAGAATAACACACCCGTCGATAAAATATATCATGCATCATTTGTTGGTATCATTCCTCTCGAAATGTCCACGTAATTTCTTTCAATGGGTTCTGGAGATCACGGTATTTTCCCTGTGGATAATTGTATCATGGAGTTATGATGGTTCTTTCATCATTTGATTCTTCATCCTTTTGATCCAACTGTTGCATAAACACTTATTGTTGGAGAAAGATTAGTGCATCTATATGCATTTCCTCATTTTCTAAATAAGGATCTATAAAAAAAAAAAAAACTTGATTGAAAACAAGTAATATGATGGAGAAATTAGATGAATTTTTATGAAACTAGAAATTAGTTGTGTGTGATAATTGTTGGATAAAAAATAATTGATATAAGTAGAAGGGAGAAATAGTTATTGAATAACGATTACAAATGTTATTGTTGCCAAACAAACTTTGGACGACCGGCTTTCATTAAACCGTGCCTCGGCTCAACTTGGAACCTAGCTGAATGGTTCAATCATCTTCAAGAAACTTTCTCTCCACTCCCGAAATTGGGTCTCGCCATTCATGTACGGATAACCAAGTATGCAAATTTACCAGTCTCTAACGGGGTTTCCATAGGGATTTAAGATTGGAAATATGATTATATGGAGCGGTATGCTCGCACATACCACAACAATTAGTGCTTCAAAAAACAAAAGATCACAACAATTTTTTTTTTAATTTTTTGATGTAAAAAATCATAGAAATTAGCATATACAGTGATGCTCTCGAGTGAGTAACACCATGTTCGTTTGCATCTGACTCGTGATATGGATCTGACTCACTGCTGATGGTGGATTTTCAACAAAGGCTAAAATCGTAAAATCATGATCTCGCATGTTTCTGACATGACTTCAGAAATGGATGCGAAACTCATATTTTAGGATTCGTGAAAGCTCGTTTCACAATCTCTGACTGAGCGTACACCCTCCCAGAGATCTTTATGAATATGTTATTCGTAAAGCCTCCCCAGCTGAGCTTTTCGACACTTCGCATATTTCATCAGCACTCTATATAGAATCTTAATGATTGGACGGCTCCTAGACATATTGTATGCTAGTATAGAGCGTTAACTGTCTTCAGGATGCCACATTGTTCCCTGACTATGTATAGAATCTCTTAACGATTAGACGACTCCTAGACATATTTCATGCTAGTATAGAGCGTTAACGTCTTCGGGATGCCACACTGTTCCCAGATTATGCACAATCAATATTCAGAATGAGTATGATGCTTCCATCATCTCATACTCATTCTCGAATAAACAATGCTCCTAGATATATTGCATGCTAATACAAAGCAATTCATGGATTAAATTCTAGCGCAACACTCATCAATCGAATTCCTATAAAAATAATATATTTTATCTCATTATTCCGTTTCATGGCTTATTCTCGGATAATTCCATGAATTGCTAATAGATAGTCAATCTATCTCATTACTCCGTCTTATGGCTTATACCCGGCGAATCCCATGAATTGGTAATAGATAATCAATATTTCTCATTACTCCGTTTCATGGCTTATTCCCGGCTAACTCCATGAATTAGTAATAGATAATCAATCTATTTTATTACTCTGTTTCATGGCTTATTCCCGGATGAGTTCCACGAATTAGTAATAAATATTCACTGTTCGGGCTTCTGGGCCACACCACCGAGTAAGCCCCGAGAAAATGGTGCGAGTGTACTTAACAATAATGCACGAACGAACACTCAAATGCATATACGAGCATTCAAAAATATGGACGCACGAGGAAACCTATGCAAAATCAGAAAGGAAAATAATTAAAAAATAATAAAGAGGCGCACGGGACAGGGCCCACCGGCCGGCCGACCACACCACCGTCGCCGGTCCCACGCCTCTTCCTGTTATTTTCAACTTATTTTATTATTTATTCCTGTTGAAAACTCCTTGTTTGAGCAAACTTCCTCGTTCGGCAAAACTCCTAGTTTCTCCATATTTCCTCAAATGATGAAAAATAATAATATAAAATAGGAAAGAGCGCGGGACTGGGCCTACTAGCCGGCCGTCCATGCCCTATCCATGGCCGGTCCCACATCTCCCAATTCCTTATTTTATTATTATTACTTCTTCCTTCATCTCATGAAACTCCTTCGGTTGAGAAAAAACCCGGGTTTTTCCACATTTTCTCAAATATTGCTCAAACTATCAAAAACCAAAAAGTCAAATGGTCACACGACCATCCGGGATTTCAACGATAAATATTAAAATATTATTTATTTTAATATACTTAAAATATTGGTCGCGCGAGCAAAATTCTACTTGCTCACTCAAGCAAAATTGAGAGTTTCAGTCAAGATCAAACTCTTCTGAAAATACAAAATATTGCTCAAACGCGCACCAGAAAATACCAAAACTCAGGATTGAGTCAAGACGATGTGGTGACATGGGTATGCCACCTTGACCGACCAAGGTCGGCCCTTAGGCTTGCAGAAGCCTGTCCCACATCCTATTAATGATTTTGACATAATTAATCTTCTACAGTTCATATTGGGTTCAAACTCTTTCCAACCAACTTGGAACTTGATCAATCAACCACCAGCCGGTCCCACGACCACCAAGGGCCGGTTTCACACTCCTTGGTCAGTCCCTCCTCTCTCCATAATTAGGTTTTACCACTTAATGCTCAGACGAGCATTATTTTAATGATGATTAAACGATCATTTAATCATGTTTTCACCAACTGGTCTACAAAGGATAGGGCTGTTCATGGTCGGTTTTGGTTCGGTTTCTAGCGAAACCAAAACCGAAACCACTATTATTGGTTTCTAAAAATCTAAACCAAACCAATCCATTAACCATTGGTTCGGTTTCCAAATGGTTCCAGTTGGTTTCGGTTTGTCCCAGTGATTTTTGGTTAACCAATAATTATGTCAAACCAAAAAAAAAAATACACAAATTTACAGATAAAAAAATCGTAGTTGCCGATAGTATTGGTTTACACAAATTTAAAGACAAAAACAATAAAACAAAAAAAATATCAAGAATAGTTAAAGCTTACTCTAATTCTAGAGATCAAAAGAAAATATATAATATATCTTAATTTAGTTATTGACAAATAAAAAAGAAGGAAGACGGGAAGAAAAAAGTCGAGTAGCAGCAGCTATAGTTGGGGGTGGAGAAAGGAGGCGAATGAGAGAAGGAGAAAGAGAAAGATGGAGTGTATCATAATGACATATTAGATTTAGGGTTTCTATTTATCCTCTAAATCAATGGGTAGAATCTAATACTCGGTAGAAACTAAGTTTAAAAATTAATCGGTTTTCCAATGGCTTTTGGTTCGGTTTTAGAGGTCAAACCAAACCGAAACCAACACTATCGGTTTTCCACTTTCTACACCGTAACCAATCCATTAGTAAATGGTTCGGTTTGGTTTCTTCCTAATTGGTCTGGTTTGGTCTGGTTTCAGCGGAAAACCGAAACCATGTTCAGCCCTAACAAAGGATTTTGGTGCACGCTCATTCGAGCACCTGGGCGCTACATGGTCAATCATCATCCCATGTAGCTGGTACCTCTCTCGCTCATTGGTTGATTTTCAGTAAATCGTCAATTTATAAACAATCGACCAAAAGGATTTCAAATCAAATGCTTTGCATAGCATAATTCTGAACACTTTTAAATCCTAATAATTTTATGTTGATCTAGCAATCAACATTCTAATTAATCATATTTTTTTGGTTCCGCTACCAATAATTTATCAAACGACCAATATTTGCTTAAACTAGCAATATCTATTTTACGCTTAAGCTAGGAACATGTACAATCAACTGGGTTCAGAACTCATTGATTCAACTATCAATTACTTGACTAAGAAATATTCCTCATGTTGATTCAACTATCAACATTCGAGAATTCTATTGATCCAGCAATCAATTTTTTTAATTTAATGTTTGGTCCTGCTACCAACATTTTTGCTCGATTGAGCAACATGGTTCGAACGGACGACCATCCATTAATTTCTGATTCTACACTTTCATTCGATCATTCATGATATATTAAATCAGAAATGAGCATTCTGCATAATTCAACGATATCAGAATAATTCCTCGATCGAGCAACCTCATCGGACGATCATCCAAATTCCCAATACATCATTATTACCTCGACCGGTAAAATGATATATCACAATTCATCAAGACTCAGCGTCTGAGCGTGTCTCAGCAGACATCTTATGCTCAATCCATGAGTCCCAGAGCATACCACATTCGTTCATTATGCTCGACTCATTAAGGTGTCAACAACTGACTAATTAAATACACGTTTGCCTTGCAGACTCCACGTTCATGAGATATAGATCACGTCATATAGGGGGATAATCACTAGGATTTTGGTCTGGCGGCCTACGACACGTGTGTTTATCCACGATGAGAAGTGTGAGTAAGTAGTGCAAGCGGTTGAGGAAGTTAGCAAAGTAGTGGATGGACAATCAACCAAGTCTCTGCACGACATGGAACTGGTTTAACCACGATTTCCCACTTTCCCACTCTTTCACTCGAGAAACCGTCACACTTACTGGGATCAATGTGTCTACTATTCTTGTAAAATAAATAGGTCTCCGGATCCACGATTGAAAACCGAGATCATCCGGTAAACAACAATTTCGACACACAAGAAATTATCGCTCAATCGATCGGAACTTATTTTCACTTGAACACAACAGTTCATCAACCAAAAATCATCACACATTCACAATCCTTGATCATCATTGATCTCATAGACACTTCTCAGCTTCCTTCCTAGAGATCGACCCTCTTCCCTCTTTGTGACCGAATTGACTCAGGAACGACCATTATCTTGGTTTAGGCTGGAATCCTACATATTGATCTCTCGAACTCAAAGCACTCTTGTGCACTGCATCTGTTAGAAGCAGGTTTAAACAGTTTGCTCGGTCGAAGGGTCTCCGTCCACACGGTCGTCTCTTCACTTCTCTTAAAAACCAGCAAATCGTTTTTACCTATCTACATCTACAAACAAACATATTGACACATATCTGACTCAAATCAGGTGATTTCAGTCAGACCCAGACGACTCAGATGAGTCAGGAGTAAACAAACATGATATAAGTCTCACATCCGAACTATCCTAATTTATCTTTGATGCCTAACAGGCCAGAAGGCCCATAACCTTGTCAGAAATGTTTGGTGTACCGAAGATGTGCATCGTGGAGTTTGGTATGAGAGAAAAAAAATGTGGTGGACCTCACCATTAACCCCACCTCCTGCGAATCTCCCCCGGGGCTTCCTAATGGCCCTTAGATCTGATCACGGTGCACATCACGGTGCACGTCTTCCGTACGTGTATCATTTCTGTAACCTTGTCCAACAATCGAATAGAGTCACCCAATTAGGATTCAACAACCACCTCCTGGAATCAGTAAACATCTGTTACTTCACTTGTCTTCCTCTCCATATAGTCAACACCTCGTCCCTGTCTGCTTCTTCATTTGTTCATCACCTCACTCTCTCCAACTCAATATCCTCACTTTCACTGTTCCAATGGCGCAAAACGGTAAACTCCCATTAAAAATCATAGCAGGCGACGATCCATTAGGTTCCACACTAACAGGGGGTTAGTCCACGAGTGAGTTGGAGGGAGTTTAATGTATTTTGAATCTTGGGGATTTTGAGGGAGTGTAAGAAAGTATTGGGAGTTTGAGAGAGTTTGGTGTGTTGAGTGTAGGGAGTTTGAGAGACTCTCCCAAAATCTCTACTTTTTTGAGAGATTTGGAGTGAGGCAAAAATACACTATAAACTCCCAGAACTCCCAAAAAAAAAAAACTCCCTATCATTCTAATTTTTACCACTAACAGGGAGTTTAAGAGTTTCTTTCAAACTCCCCCACGATTAACGGGGTTTTTTAGGGAGTTGGGGAGACTCTTCTAAACTCTCCCATGACTAACGGGGATTTTAAGAGACTCCCTCGAACTCCCTCACAACTAACGGGAAAAAACACAACTACACCCAACTCCCCCAACTCCCTTGAGGACTAACACCCTGTAAAAGACGCTTTAGTTTCTCATCTGAAATCCCTTCAGATCGATGTCGAAGACATCGGAACCAACAAATATTATTCAGTGGGTGAGGAGGTCGGTCGCCGAGTTAGCTCAGAAGCCGATTCAACCACCAGTGAAACTCGTGGACTCGTCGCTTGCGGCTCCGGAGTTGGTGTTGCGATATTCGCAAACAAATTTCCTGGTGTTTACTCTGCCACCTGCACCACCACTGATGATGCCTTGAATTCAAGATCGATAAAAACAACTGTAACGTTCTTGCAGTTTCTGGTGCTTCCACTTCACCAGATTTAGGGATCAAAATTCTTGAAACTTGGCTTAATACTCCATTCAAATCACCTTGTCCTGCTTCTGGGAACAATCCATGGTCATCTGACTTCCAATCATTCTTTGACGAATCCACTGGCGAAATGTCGAAAATCGGATTGGAAAAGAAAGAAGAGGAGTTGGGCGATTGTTCGATATGTTGTTTGGCGAAAAATAGAGAATTTACAGAGATTGATATAATGCCTGGTGGAATGATGAAGATAGTTAGAGAAAGTCCAACTTCGGCAATTGTTAAATTTAAAGGAGGAAGCATAGAACCAGCTCATCATCATACTTTTGGACATGATGTAGTTGTAATGAAAGGAAGTAGAAGGGTGTGGAATTTGAGTAAGAAAGAGAAGTGCAGTTTGGGTGTTGGTGATTATTTGTTTACTCCTGCTGGTGATGTTCATAGAGTTGAGTACTTGGAAGATACTGAGTTTTTTATCAAGTGGGATGGACAATGGGATATTTTCTTGGATGAAGATCTCGATCTTGCTAAACGTGCAATTGAGAAAGATGAATTTTGAGTGCCTTATGGTTTGGGTCTTGTTGTTGTACTTCTTCTTCTTTCTGTGGTACTTGTGGTTTTTAAAAAGTTAGGGTCTGTTTATGTTGAATTTGAAAGATTGTTGAATAAAAAGTGATTTGGCTTCTTTTAAATATATTTACTCTGCTTGAATAATCATAAAATTTCTGCAGGAAACTAATCAATGCCCAGGAGAACTTACAAATATACAGCAACTGAACATATGTTGAAAATGATTTTGGCATTCATTTGTTGTAAAGTTACATGGATACATAACCATTATATGAGAAGAAATGAAGAACGGGTATAGGAAAGTACCCAGACCACTAACTGAATGTGTCAAACTTGTTTTCTCCTCTCTACTTAATGATCTGAGGTGTCTACTTGATGATCTGAGGTGGTTGAAGTAGTGATGAAAACTAGTGGAACTGTAATACATTAGACGAAGCTCAACTCACCGGTAGTGTTGTCAGATTGAGCTTCGATAGCAGAAATCTGCTTTCTAAGAGCAAGCAAGTCTTCACCGCCATTACATATGTATGCTGCTGCTTGTCTTCCTGATAGAGTTGCTCCTTCCATACTATCAATATAATCCTATAGAAACAGTAAGGCAAGGCATCTCAGTTTCCTAAGATGTTTGCTGCTAAAATAGACGATTCGGAATTCTACATGAGGCTCATTTACAAGCTAGAACTGGAAGATTTTTTTATCTATCATGCTAGAAATGGAAAAGATCTGGTCATCCAGATGAATACCTGTTTTGTGTAAGATCCAGCTAGGAAGAAATTTTTAACAGGCGTTTTTTGATCAGGTCTGAATGGATCTACACCAGGTCCTTCGCGATATAAGGATTGACCGATTTTAACAACAGAAGACCAGGTAAGTTCTAGCCCTTGAGCAGATGGGAACAAGGACAGAACCTGAAAAAGATGAGAGTGGAAAGTTAAATGGTAGAGATGAAAAACTACAAAGCTGAATCTTAATGTTTTAGCAGAAAGCCACTTACCTGCTTCGCAACTCTTTCTATGATTTTATCGTTTGTTAAGGGCATGTAAGGATCCCCAGGAGTAAGCACACATCTGAAGGCAATACAAGATTAAGATAAAGTGGTTTGTAATCCCATGCTACTGCAAAAATAACATATTCACAAGATTAAGTTCTTACTGGAGCAATGAACCTTGGCCTTCAATGTAGTAATCTTCTGGAGAAGTGAGTGCAAGGTCCGCAAAGCAGGAGAAATCGGCATCTGGGCTATAAAGGAGATTATCCAACCCTACAGCTTCTTTCAACTGCCTAAAATCATAAAAATATGGGAATGTGCACAAATTCCAAACATGATAGCCTACTACCAAGTTCCCGACTATCATTGTGAACAGAGAAACATATTATCTAGCATTAGTATTGGAATCACCTGGACTTTCCTAGGTCATTCAACTCCGTAACCCACCCATTGTATCGCAGTTGTACTGTTACAACTGGTACTCCAACTAGTTTATAGATGTTGTCGAAGAATTCCGATTCCCTCCACTCTGAAGGAAGTAACCTTTTGATTCCAGGAACATCACATGCTGGCATAAGTAAGCAACAGTCAAGTTGGTTAGCCACATCAGATTCGAGATCCAGTAAGATGAAAGGAAATAATAAAAGTAATAATAGAAATGCTTTCCACACACCTGCAACGTATACATCAGCTTTCACTGTTTTCTTATTTGTAGCCTGCAACAATAGCACAGAGGTATGTAAAATTTGACCCTTTAAACTCTATAGGTTGAAGAAGCTTGCAGCATGATTACATAGAATCTCATGGGAGCTCTTTACCTTGGACATGGCAAGTCCTGAAACATAAGTGTCTCCATTGATAGTTTTATCATAAAGTACCTCTCTGCATCCCCACCTCAGATGAAATCTATAGAGCAGGCGAAAGTAATAATTCAAAATTAAAAAAAATCAGGTGAAATTTTCACACTGAGATCGTGCAGAATTTTAGTTCTCCACATTTCATACCTGCCACCTTTGTCCATAATATACTTTCGGATGGGACCACTCAAGTAAAGATCAGGGGAGCCCTTAAGCATGCGCAATAATGAAGCTTCTGTTTTAGTAGCAAACAACGCAAATATGGTGAGCATGCAACGTGCACTCATATTGTCACAGTCAATAAACCCTAGAGCGTAAGCAACAGGATCCCACATTCTCTGGATACTCTTGCGTGTGCCACCTTTTGACATGAACCAAGTTGAGAAACTGATCTGTGAGTGGAAATTGAATTCATTTTAGTAATTATATGACAGGTAAGAAAATTAAAAGTATAAGCGAAAATGGGATAAACTAATCTGTTCTAAAAGTAACTGAGAAGGGAAGGCATAAGAAGGGTGCCTTCCGAGGTGTGAAGTGGGAGAGAAGGGATGTCATAATTGGGCTTTAGGTGTAGAGTTCAACCACCAAGTTCGGAATGGATTGGTGTGGTTCCTGTATGCCTAGGACACCAGAATATCTAACCAGGAATGGGTAAATGTTGTGAACTTAAATATATAACTTGGTTTTAGATGTCCACCATTGCTGATAACAAACCCCCTCCAAGAAAATTAAAAGAAGGGTAATCAAGAAGTGATATGCTTACACTGTCCAAGTTACGGATATCCTGCAGAGCACCATCTGGATCAACAAGAGCACGAACAACAGGACTCAGGGCAAGAGCCAGTGCATTCCTTGCTTTATCATAAGGCTACATCAAGAAATGTGTCAGTATTTATACGCAGTCTCGGATATTTATTAAATATAAGGAAATATAATGTAGGAAGAACTGCATAAACTTCGTCTATAAGGTATTAAAGTTGTATTTTGTATAACAACAGCAGAGGCTTGCTAAAAGATATACCTTAAGCTGTTGAGTAGTCAAAAATGCATTAATTCCATGTAATGGTGCACCCACTGGAAACCTAAAATCAAGTTCTGAAATGGAAAAAAGTTAGTCTACGCTAAGTTAAATTCACAGAAGTAAAGATAAAGGGAGAATGCATACCACCAATTTGGCCACCTTTGTTTACAAAAGTATGTGTATGATCCTTCACCAGTAAATTTTGGTCTGCACCAACCTGGATGAAGGTAGGAAGACAGGATTCAGCTTTTCAATTGAACAGCTGGAAACCAATCAGCAACACAAACTAATAGGAAACTACACTAACTTATGCTTAACCGGATGGAACATAACTTTTGCAACCAACAACAAAATAGAAATATACATTAATGGTTTACATAATCTCTCGTTTCAGGTATCGGAACTGCTGTCCATAGGGCACCTTGAATAGGTTAACCAGCTTATGAAATTACCAAATCTTAGCAAGACATATTCACCTTCTTCAACAAACGAAAAAGATTGCTGTAGCAGCCGAAAAAAACATGAAGCCCCATTTCAATATGGTTTCCGCTCTTATCAACAAAAGAACCCACTTTTCCACCAATAAAGGACCTCGATTCGTATATATCAACCTGTAGGTACAACCAAAACATGCACATTAGCGAAAAAGCAATTCAAGAAAATTCCCAATCTGACCAACTTAAGCACACATTTTAAATCTGTTTACTGATTGATCAACCTTACATCGGAAAACAAAATAGATAAGTAACACAATGCATCAGTGGCCGATGTCACTGCAGTATAGTGGTAAAGTCACTGGGCTCGTCAGCATCAAATTCTTTATCGATAAAAAAAAAAACACAATGCATCAGTGCACTATGTCCCATGACTTACATGTACTGCATTAAGTAAACCACTAGAGTAAGAAAAACTCATATTATCCATAGGAAATAGGTACCTTTAGGATTCAGTATAATATCACTAAACAATACGAAATAACCGATGAGAGGAAAAAGACCAAAAGCTCCAAAAAAGAAAAAAGAAAAAAAAAACTCAGATGAAAATAGGTAAACAAACCTCATGGCCTTGATCCAAAAGCTCCACTGCAGTTGACATGCCAGCAAGCCCGGCGCCTATGATTGCAACTTTCAATTTCGGTCCTCTATAATGCTCAGGTTCTGGCGGAAATAAACCCTTTGGAGCTGACAACGCAAAAGCAATGAACATCTGAACGAGAAATTCGAGAATACCATATGTTTGCTCAAACTAAACAAAATTCCGCATATGTTTGTTAATAATTCCTAATTCCAACAACAATTGAAACATGACAAACTTATTGGACATTCCAAGACGCCTAAAGCATACTCAATACAGCGGTCCACATAGTTATAGTTAATTCAGGATAAAATCCAGTCTATTGCCTCAATTCAGCTACTTCTGAATAATTTAATCTACCAAATCGTCCAAAACACAAAAATTGAACAAGAATTCTTCAAATTTAGCTTCACTTATCTAAAGGGAAAATTTGAAAAACTAGAAGAAGATTAAACAAACGTACCATTAGTTCCCATATCAGAAACATTAGAATCCAAAGAAGAGTTAATTCGTAACCTCTGTGTTCTAAATTGAATCTTCCCACGGTTGCGATACACAAAAGAATTTCCAATAATACCATTTCTCATTACATCTCTGCAAAAGTTGCCACTGCTCTTACTCCCTGTTGTAAAAGTAGTAGCAGTAAGAAAAGAAGTTGAAGAAGAAGCCATTGATTAACAAAACCCTAAATTCAAAGAGAAATACAACAAGAAAAACAAGAAAGAAGAGCTCTCTCTTGTGAATGTCACTTCCCCATGAAAACCAAGAGAGAGAAGAGTATCTTCAATGGAGAAGGTGCTTCACTATGGATTTTGTCTGTGACTAAAAGATATGGTGTTTCAGATCCTATTGGAAAAAATAAGAGTGATTACGCGGTAGGTTATTATCGGTTATAATTTAAAAGGAAATGATAAACGACCAATAACTGACAGCCACGTTAATGATTACCTCTTTCTTTGGCTATGTAGTTGGTGCGTGTGGAAATAAAATGGCCACTAGCTCACTCATATTGCGTGATACGCACTGACGTTGTTGTGGAGCACAGATTGTATTTCATGTTGTTACAGCTTAAGTTTAAAATTTTCTAATCCCTGCGTCCGGGAGGACAGTTAAAATTAGAGAGTAATTTGGAAGAGATTGTTATTTTGGACCACATCAAAACCGTCCAACGGATAAGTATTTGGAATAATTGTTAAGGGTTAGCTTAGTTGATCAAGAGCCTGATTCTCAGATAGGAGGTCAGCGGATCGAATTCCCGCTCAAAAATTTGAAAATCTCATAAAATACTCCTCCTATCTTATACTATGAATTTAGTTTAAGTTATATCTTTTTTCCTATTAAAAAAAAGACATAGCGTTTTCAAACTTAACAGGGAGCTTAAAAAAGACATAGCGTTTTCAAACTTAACAGGGAGCTTAAGTTCTTAATATATCTTTTTTTTCTATTAAAAAATATGAGATAGCTTTTTCAAAATTAGTAGGGAGCTTATTTTTAGATGAATTGTGGAATGGGATTGTCTTCTCAAAATTAGTAGGAAGCCCATTTTAGATGTTTGGATTCTACGGTTTTATATATGAAGAGTTGGTCCTGGTGTGGTCCAAAATTACGGTCAATTGATAATTTTTATATCAAAAGCTATCATATAATTTTCATGCTCCGTGTTTAACATTTATATTACTTTTCTACCGATATAAGTGATCATCATCTCAATTGCTTCTACGTGTGCTTAAGGATGGACCAGATTTAGAATGCGCAGGTACCAAATTCATCATCCAACGATCTAGATTCTACCATCACCATTTTGGTACCCGGCCTGCAGGGATTGGTCCCCGTCTTTAGTAAAGCGTATTGGTCATGGTCTTAAGAGCGGCCGTGATAGACACACCATGGTTGTGCACCGTGAATTGCAAAAAGAACGGATCGCACGGTCAGAAATGTTACTTCTTTGCATTGGGATTAGGGTGGGACAGAAGTGGGCCCCACCATCCACTCACAGGATGCACTCTCGGTACATATTCTCGGTCAATGAAACATTTTTGGTCTTAAGAGTGATGTTTATAAATCAACTTGCCAAAGAACACTTTATTTTAGGTTTTTTATTTTCTTACTACTCAAATTTTTAACCACTTCAATTTTAGTTTCCTCTCGATTGTAATACAATTATTACTTGAATTAGTCTTTGCTCAAGATCTATAGCTAAATTGCGGGTGATGGTGCCGCTACTGATATGCCCAAATGTAAAACTCAATGGACAAATTGGCAAATTTTCCACGTTGCTCATCGAGGAAGTGTCTCTACCGAGCGTTGGAGTCTTGACCGCTCGGTAGAGACTAAACCAGGTGACCAAGTTTATGTCTCGAGCAATATAACCTTGGTTGCTCGGTTAAATATAAGTCGCTCAGTGTTTTATCATCCAACAGTGCAAAATTCATCGCCTATAAATATTTAATTTCAACTTTATTTTCTACACTTCTCAAACTATCACTCATATTTCTGCTAATCTAAAAAAAATCACCATTTTCGCTCACACCTCTACTATTCATCTTTTTCTAAATTTCTTTTTCTCAACCTCAATCTATCCAAAGGAACAATGTTCATGGTGCAAAATTTACCATAGCCAAAGATGAATGCATTTCAATAAGTATGATTTTTTTTACACATGATAATATCAATGGTGTGCAACAACAAGGCAACCCCTTTTGGTCAAGCACATTTCAGGAATTTAATGACGAAATAGTGAACCTCCGAATTCATGATGTAACAGGGTTGACAACACGTTTTTGTATAATTTACAAAGAGGTAATTCGATTGTGGCTTTAACCATGCAATTCTACCGAGTAAGAATGATTGGTGACACCAATGAGAGTGTGTTAAGAAGAACGCTTGTGGAATGTCGAAGTGTGGATGAATAGGTTTTCTGTTTCTGAAGTTGTATTGCAAAAGTACAATTCATTTTGTCTCATTGCTCTTCCATCAGCTGCAAGTTAATCAAAGCGTATAATATGTTTTACCTTTAACTTTAAGTCCTTAGTTATATGTGCATGTTAGAGCACTGCTTAGTTGAACCTACACGTGTTAGTATGTCAAGCTTGTTGTCAAATTTAGATGAACAAAACTATATCTTGATTTATAGTCTACAAAAGTCAGTCCCGGACTAGGATTAGTTTTATGTAGTTGAGTATCTGAACTCACCAAATAATCCTTGAACATTAGAGACTAAAGATCGGGAAGATATTTGTGTGGCCTTCATCAACAAAAGTATATGAAGACTGACTATTCTATTTACTCGTTATTCCTACCATTTTATCTACCGAGACAATATCGTATGACTTCAGTATTATGATGACTTGCAAAGTTTCAAGTTCAAGGTAGTATTCAACAAACCTTGAAACATGTTTAATAGAACTTATCGCATAAAAGGTTGAGGATAATTCATTTTTTTGACAAAATATGGTTTCAGAAGATGATCCCGAAGATATTAAGTTATATTCATGTTCACTAACTGATTATACCATCTCACAAACTTTGATTTTCTCTTAATGTTAACTCTCTTATTTAGTCTCGTATCCGAACCGATTCCACCAGTTTTCAAACTAGATTGTTTTGAGATGTTCCTAGACACTTTTAATTATTCACGTACACGAACTGATTTGACCAGTTCAGGAACTGTGCAATTGTGAAAGATTTGTGGGTACTTTTGTTTTTATAAATGTCATTATTAAAGCAAATAACGCAATCGCTTCTGTCGGAGCGCTAAGATTAAATAGCCAAAAATTTGTTTTGCCAAAGATAAGATTGCTGCAACTTTCTAATGGGGAGAAACATAACTCAGAGTAGGTTCCTAAGCATCGATAGGTAAACCCAACTCCAAGATCACTAGTATTATGTTCTTTCTCTTCAAGATGCATCTGTTGACAGCCGTTGGACTGGGACTCCCCTGACTCTTCAAGTTGCAACCTTCAAACAATCAACATGTATTGAATTTTCTTAAAAAGACTGAAGCGCTTCATACTGAATTGACACGTAAATTATGGATGGAGACATAGGAAAAGCTGATAGAACATATGGATCCTGCCAATTATAGAAATTTCTAGGCTCTGGCGTGTAATTAAAAGAACCTTTTTTGTACACATGAATGATATGCTAAGTTCAAGTTCCTAGAATTGTTGACTATCGACATATTTTATTTAGCCATAAGAAAAAGAGAATCATCAGGCCGTGGAGCAATACTTCCACCTTCTAAGGAAAAAGATCGGTGAGTAGATTAAGAAGTGGTCAAATTTAATAAATAGATGACTTTCAAAATCCTCGAAGGCAAGCACGTCCCTTATAGACGTTAAGAAAGGACTTAGACAAAGGTCATATACACAAACGGATTTTTCAAGTTCACGAACTAATCTAGTTTTGGGACGTAACTAAAACATTTATATTGGGATGGTTCACGAACAATTTGATCGTTATTTTTGAGATAACTCTTTGTGGACGTGGTTTATATGCTTTATAACTCAAAGGAAAACTTATTACATGCTTAAAGTCTTCAATTCTTGAAACAATTTTATCTAGAAAAGTTTAGTTTGCTTTGCTTCCAAGCTAACTACTTGCTTAAATTCTAAGCAACCTGGCCTTTTTCATCATTATAAATAGAGAACTTTATGCAACTCAGAACTTAATCCTGGATCGCCGCGTCCTAATTGCGGCTAGATCATCCTCTAAAGACCTATGTTTTATAGAGAAACTATATTATATTACGACTTTTTGAAGTCTTCACTAAGGGATTCGTGAAGCCCGGTCAAACTATCTTTTACCCATAGTTCTTGATATCTGGAATCTTATCTTGATCGTCGTTATTCTTGTCTATTTTAAGGCCCGTCTCTTCTACCATATGACCATTCAAGGACTAGTGATTGGGGAACAAGATTGATAGAAATTGCAGAGGACTCTTTATACCACACTTTGTAATTCCACAAGATTTGTATCTTTTCTTAGATTGCTCTTGTGTGGTAGAATCAATTAGGCATATTTGTAACCTTTTGAAGAGAATAAGCTATCCTAATTGTTGAGGTTTTATTGATATTTTCTTTACTCTTGAATATACATAAGCAAACAAATTTCCATTACTGTGATTGAATACCTTTCTGAAGGAAATCAATAGGCTATCTAGTAGAGGAAGATTATTTAAAGTCTTTAATTCGGCTAAAGCAGCTCCTAGGCCTATAAAGGACGTCATCTAGGGGAATCAAGTGCGTAGGGTCTTGCGATATCTAAGAGACGTAAAGAGCATAAATGCAACTGAATCGATCGCTTGGAGGGCTTGATTGAGTCTCAGCTACATCCAGTCTGAAGTCCGAGGCTAGTATTTGTAGAGGTTTAACACTTTGCGCAGTTCAAACTGGACGGGGTCCGAGGTTTTCTACTAGGTTGTAGTTTCCTCGTTAATAACATTTCCGGTGTTTTGTGTTATTTGTTTTCCGCATTATATTGTTTATCTTTATAATTGAAATATCACAAGTAGTACGTAAATCAACCTAGGTAGTTTTTGGCTTGGCTTATATATGTCACAACAAGACTTGTTCTAGTTGAATTCGTATCTTGAAAAAGATTAGAAGACTTCTTCTTCTTAGAATTTAGATCATGTACAATTCGGATACAAACTAGGTTGTTCTTGGATATTGATTTTTGAGATGACCAAAGGAATTCGTCTCTACAGGTTCACGTACGAAAAATTTGGTGATATACATGGTACCCTCTCCTTTTCAATGTAATTTCCTAATTTTTGACTTTACTTAGTTAAATATATGCAAGTCTAAAAGTAACGATACTTTTTCTTCTTCTTGTTTTAAGTTCTAATTTGCGCCATTCTTTTACAAGATATATATTAGGGCAATAAAAACTTTAATAATAATTTTGGACAATCTTTGGCCTCTTGCTTAGTTTCAATTGATGCAACTTTCATTTGATGCGCTCTTTAAAAGATTATTTTTCGGTTTTCTTAACCAGTTAATGACTACTATTGTTGTTAACTTTCAAACCTTGAACTCTTTTTTGCTTAGTAGCAGAAGAGTTTCCTGGGTTAATTTCCAAAATGTGAACTCTTCTTTCTCTTTTACCATTTTTTTTATAAGCAACGGATATCTTGTCAACAACAACCATAATTTTGGTTCTAGAAAATCATAAAGTTGGTGTCGACTGTCAATTTGAGATACACCTCCTGCCATATGGAATTTTTGATATACAATTAAGGGTTTGAGATTGAAAATTATGTTTGAACCTCATGTATTTACATGCGATAGAAAGATAACCGTTATAGATAAATATTCGATAGTTGGAGACAGAGTCTCGAAGGCCATTTTCCATAGTGATGCAGTGAGTTTGTCAGGCCACCTGGTATGAAAAATCATGAAATAAATTTGCCTGAATAGGTTTAAAACTAAGTAATCATAGAGTTGATTTGTTAGATTTTTGTGTGCCCTTTTTCCTTTCGGGTGGATGTATTGGTTGGGTACCTTCCTTCGAACTGCCATGCGGCCAGGGGCGGAGCTAGAGTAATGCAAGGGTGTACACCTGCACCCCCTGCCCAGCTAGCTCCAAAGCCCTTTTTAGGACCAATTAAAGATGCAATGTTATACACAAGCCTATTTTTTGCTATTTTACACCCCTAAAAAAATTTATACCCCAAGTAAGATTTTTGCACCCCTACTTATAAATTCTAGCTCCGCCCCTGCATGCCGCCCATGCCCACTCCACCTAATCAATAAAGGGACGCTGTAAAGATGGAAATTAACAGGGATAATGCGACATACCTAACAGCACCACCACTGTCACCGAGTCACAAACAAAAATCAGGTGTTCGATTCAAACAGAATAGCCGATAACTGGTCATATATCGAGGAGGAATACGTTCTCCAGTAAGCTTTCCCTCCTTAAAAAGTTCACTTTCTCATTCCTCTCTCAATCACCCCCTCCTTCAGTCTTTCCCATACGTCGTCCCTATCTCTCTCTCTGAAACTCCGTCTTCATTCTCTCTAGAAGTGGAAGGTGTTGTAATCAATGGTGTAAACCCTAGTAGTAATAGACGTCCAAGGATCATGGTAACTAACGACGACGGAATCGATGCACCTGGTTTACGTGCCCTCGTTCAGGTTTTAGTTGCTACCAATCGTTACGAGGTATTAGTTTGCGCTCCTGACTCGTAAGTTCTTCTTCCTCGGCCGTTTCCTTTATTTCTCCTTGTTTAATTTAATTATGATTGAATTTTCATTACTCGATTTCTTAGGTATGGCTAGAATCTTTTTAATGTCATGATTTATTTGATTTAGCTAAATTCTCAATTGTTAGGAGATTGAGATTAATGTTGGCTAATATTAGTATCAAATTCAATGTGAATGTGAACGTTATACAAATCTTAGAATTATAATTCACTCAACTAGTCTGGAATCTGGATATTGAGTCCCTAGCTAGGAGGCAAGTGCTTACACTTCATCATACTAGTTGAAGATGAATAAGAAGTTAAGTTTTTTCTCTTGTTTTTTTTCCCCACCAAGAAACATGTATAAATCAATGCTTATAATTCAGGGGTAAACCAATTGAAGCAAACCGGATTGGACCTTCTAGACTCTTGCGTGTTCATGTTGCAATTTGAAGTAATCAATAAATACATCAGTACGTGTCTATTAAAGGATTCACTATTCCGTTGTTTCTGCAGGGAAAAATTCGCCGTTAGTCATTGTATTACTTGGCAGCATGCGCTCTCTGTCAAACGAGTACACATTGAAGGAGCAACAGCATTTGCAGTTTGTGGTTGGTTATATGACTTGTTTATCATATGAATTGAAAATGTTTTGTGTTGTTTAGCATAGGAAGGGGATTAAGTTGCACTCCTCACTGTTCTTTTCCTGCCTGCAAAGATTTATTTTTTCCAGTTGAGAAGTACAGGATAATATTTCAGTACTCCGTAAGATTTTGTTTTTATGAAGATACTCCGTGTGATTATTATACGCAGGAACTCCAGCTGACAGTGCTTCTATTGGTGTTTCCCAAATGCTCTTTCCCGAAGTTCCTGATCTGGTAGTTCTTTATAAACTATCTAAACATTACAAGCTTTCTAAAAGTTATAGAAACCCCCTCAAGTCTTATCCATAAGGAGTCTTTTCTAAAACTTTTCTGTGGCACAATGTCCTAACTTGTTATGAAATACTGCCGTTCATACACTTTACAGGTTGTCAGTGGCATCAACAAGGGTAGCAACTGCGGCTATCACATGTTAGTACCTTATCCTATTTTCCGTCGTTGTTGTTGGTTATGTTACTCTTTATTCAATTCTTTCGTTGTCGTTGGTTATGTTACTCTTTATCCAAACTTGTCACGTTCAATGTAGTTTTGATCACTGGCTCAATCAGACATCTGTAACAATACTCTGAAGTATGAAACTTATTAAAACTGCCAGGGTACCAGTATGCGGCACAAAGAAATATTATTGTTCTTAATAGGGGAAATGAAAGAAAGTAAAAAAAAAAGATAGGTAATGGGGTCTGGAGGAAGTTCACGAGTTGTTATCTGCTTTGATATATCATTGAGAAGAGTAACATATAATACAGTTACTGCTTTTTTTGGTTTATCACTAAGCACTCATGCTGTTTTTATTATATGTTATTTGGGTCTCTTTCTTTGTTCCTAATCACACTCTGGTAGGCTTCATCTTTTTCGGGATTTGCAGTGTTTACTCGGGGACTGTAGCTGGTGCTCGAGAAGCTTTCTTTCTTGGTGTACCTTCTTTAGCTATGTCCTATGATTGGTATGAGTTTCTCTTTCTCTTTCTGTATTGGCAAAAGGTGCACGCATTTTGGAAAAAAACATCTTTCTGCGGAGGAACTGAATGCCTGGATTGATTGTCTGTTATTTCTGTTGTTTCTGATTCATGACTAACTTTGGAGTTTTAATTTCAGGGTTGGAGGAAAGAGTAGTGATGATGACTACAAACTAGGTGCCGAGGCATTCTGCCCATAATAAACGCAGTGCTAATTGAGATAAAGAATGGAACTTATTTTCAAAGATGCTTTCTAAATATTGATATCCCAACAGATGTTGTGCATCATAAGGTGATCTTCAACTCCGGATCCCTGTTTTATCCTTTTATCATTTTTAGTCTAGTTCTCTTTTGGTAGCATATATATATATATGTATGTATACATACCTACACTACCACCCGTAGAGGTACTAAGACCTTCTAAACATGTGTTTTGCCAAAAAGACGTTGCCTTCCATGTCATTCCTCATGTTTTTGACAAGGTATGGCAGCAAAGACTTTAGCTAGAAGAAATGAATGATTGAATTCATGAATCCTTGTTTTCATTTGTTGGGTATGACAATCTTCTACTGAACACAATAGGGTTATAAGGCAACGAGACAGGGTAAAAGTATTGTGAAGATTGGTTGGAGACAAGTTGTTTCAGAATCACAAGGAGGAAACATGTTATCAACAATGACCATGGAGAATAACTCGACAGTAGGGGAGGGACCAAAAGTCTCCTCAACTCCGTCAGAAGAAAATCTTCCATTCAAGAAACAGGTCCACCCTCTTCCATACTCGTTTTGTTGCATATTCAAAGAAAAGCTTCTTATTCTGTTTTTTTAGTAATGACATTTGTTGTTTTTGACAATTTCAGTCAACCTCAGTTCATTTTTGGATGATTCGCATCTGTTATTATTTGAAAACCGTCTTTCTATTAAGTTTGCAGAACGGGTACCTTTGTGGAATTAACAACATTATTCATGAAGATTTCCATTAATTTTTTCTTTTTTGAAAAACCTGTTATATTGGAGTTCTGAGCTCAATCTGAACACCTGTGACCTTTCATAACAACAAATGCAGTCCTGAAAATTGGGGAATATAATGACATAGGCTATTCTGCTTCAGCTTATTATAACCTATTAAGCAACTACTGGAATTCTGTTTATAATGTTCTGTAGGTAAAGGGGTTACAGTTTGATGGAGAAGATATGGACTTCCAAGCTCTGCAAGAAGGATATGTATGTATTCTCTCTCAAGACTTGATGAAATGATTATAGCTTTGAACTTATTATCCTGCTAATCATAATTTTGTTCCAGATAACGGTCACTCCCCTCGGTGCCCTCTCTCGCGCAGATGCTGACAGTGAGAACCACTTAAAGAATTGGCTACCCAATGTAACCGATCATTCATCCCCATCAGCATTATAGAGTAGTAAGTCTAACTATACATGTCTTTATGTAACTTCTAAAATTGTACATACACCGTGTTTAGTTTGCCTTTTTTTTTTGTATGCTGAAAGTTCATCTTCATGTGGATATTCGTAGGCTTTTATGGCGCTGGTGGTCATTGAGCTTGTGAGCACACAAACCACGCAGGGGTCCAAATGTTCACAATCAATCGTTATCATCTAAAGAGATTGTGATGATGATATCCTGGTGTTGATTCATTGGCTCAAAAACCTTCGGGTTTATCATGGCCTCATCTAACAACTCCATGCGAGGCGTTTCCGCATGGGATATAAGTACAAGTGAGGAAAACAAAACGTATAAGTAAACATCCATAGAGCTAAATAAACGTAAAGTGCTGAAATGTAAATAAGATCAAGGTTTACGTGGTTCAGCACTAAGGCCTACGTCCACGGGGTTTGTTGTTTTACTATGTCTTCACATTCATGTTACAAATAGTCGAATGACTTTTGGGTTACATGTTTCTCTCTTCTAAATGATTTACTTACACTTGCAATCTCTCTCTCTCTCTCTCCTTCTCTTCCTGATTTTTCCGATCCCCTTTCCTCTTGGTGGAGACGGGGGTATTTTATAAGGTTAGAATGTGGGACCCATCTCTGAAGACCGTTGGAACCTTATCTTCTTGTGTCCTTGCGTCTATCACGCGGAGTCTGCGTTTGCCCCTTAATCCCGCAGAGGCATCCTCGCTCGTTCCACAGGTTGATCGACACGTACACTGCTCAGAGTGTTTAATGTGGGTAGTTGAGGGGTCTGTTCGTGTCAGACAAGTGTCTTCTGCCCCTGTCACACGTCCGTGTCAGCTAACTTTCTTTCCACCGTTGATCTTAGCTTCTTTTGGGGATGAGATAAAGTAACTCCTCGGGGTTTATTTGGTGTTTCGTGATGCATCATGTTTTGATGTTTTGTCCTGCATGCTTTCCACGTATCTTTTTATATACACGTGTCTGATAGTGAGATATATGTGTACACAATTTGCCCCTTTTCTTCGGGCTTGAATGTCTAATGGGTGCCTTGAAGAAAAAACTACCGTCGCATATTCTTCTCACTCTACTCCTAATAACTTCTCATAGATACTTGGGCACGTCTTTTATTCGTGCATTAACTGCTTATGTAACGGGCACGTTTCCCATTCCTCCATTAATTTCTTCTTCTCTTCTTTCGGGTATTTTAGGATAGAAAGAAAATTAATTTCATTTTTCCTAAACACTCTCTCAGTTTTCATTCTTTGTTTTCAGCCCTTAAATTCTCTGTCTGTCTTCATTGAACCCGTGACCTTAATTCTCTGTCAGTCTTCATTGAACCTGTTGATCTTAAAATTCTCTGTCAGTCTTCATTGAATCTGTGATCTTAAATTCTCTCCACCTTAGCATTAATCACGCCCGCTTCCACTGTTTGTTTCTTCTACTGCGTTTTTGCCGGTAAGTTTTTCTTTTCTTTATTTCCACTGTTTTACGCTGTGTTGATTTGTAAATTCTCTGCTACTGTTGTTCCTTGTTTGTGATGAAGAACTTCTTCTGATGCTTGCTGCTAGTTTGCCCCTGTTCTTCATCTTAAATTAGGAAGCCACTATTTTGAGGGTATGAATTTTATGAAATTTTGAGCATGCATACTAATTTTAGGGTTTCTGCGTTTCTTCTGTGTGTATTTGCTATTGATGTGGTTTTTTGATCTTTGGTAATGTTTTTTGTTTGTGTAACTTGTTCTTGATTTTAATCTTCGCACCATGTCTGACCGTCCGCGGCTTCTTATCAGACTCCTGATTCTGGGCTATCGATATCTCCTCCGCGTAGAGAGTCTCAAGGATGTTCGTCAGTCGAGTTTCTTCTGGTGCGAAGGCCTCGTCTTCTAGGGAAGAGATTCCTCCGACAATTCCTTCTGGTTCCCGAAGAGTCTTCGATCGCGCAACGGCTCGTCCTCGTATGATACCAGGAGTACGCCGGCTCCGCCTCGTGCTGTTGCTTTTGACATTCCTCCTCTACGTTCGTTAGTGCCCGAGCATCATCTGCGGTCTCCTCCAACTTTTAAAGGGAAGAATACGAATGGTGTAATTCCGAGGGCTGAATCTTCAAAGAATCCCCCTGTGAAGAGAAAAGCTTCTGAAGTGTTCATTAGTTCATCCGCCCTCTGAGGATGATGAGGCTGCCCCCTTGATACGCAGTGTCTCGGTTAGTAGGAAAAAAAGTAACCTTCAAGCATATTGATCTCGAAATGTTCAAGGAAAGCATGAGCTTCAGCCTTCGGGGTTCGTTTCTATGCCCCTGAGGATGATATTACTTATGAGCTTATCTCAAGTATGAGTTCGATGAATTTCATTTGTTAACGACGGTTGGAGCGTTCGAAGCTGGTTCTTATGCTGCCGTTGTACAAATCAGGTGATTCCTTCTACTATGACGTGCTCGCTAGTCGTGAAGGCTTCACCAATACTCACAGCCGTTCCGTATCCCAACTATCGGGGAATTATCTCCGTGCCCTAAAGGAGTGCTATCTGCGGAGTAAGGGGAGACGTCGATGACTTGCTACGTCCCCAATCCCATGGAGAAGGAATGGTATACTCCTGAGAATTTCAATAACTCCTTCGGTGATTACGTCAAGTAGGAATCGCAAGCCGTGGAGTGTCAGCCTTCGGAATCTCCCTGTTCCTCGGGGCGAGATTCGTCTGTTAAATGAGGTCAGCGATGCCAAGCTGAAGTATGTTCCTGGCACGGAGGTGGTCTAGTCGTCGGAAACTCTTCCCCGCTCGAGAGCGGATCAAGCGCGATCATGACTACGAGTGGCACGCCACCGTTATCCGAGATAGTTGGTCCGTGGGCTTAACGGTTGGATTCCTGGTCCCCGCGGTTGGCGTCCTACCGAGAGTAGTAAGCCACGCGAGTCTCCTCCTGCTCGTTATGGAGATTTCTGTCCCTGGCGTCTGAAATTTGCGGGTATGAATTTTCCTTATGCCCTTGACGTCGTAGAGGGAGACGAGGAGGAAGGGTTCTGGTGTTATACTTCCACCGAAGAATACCTCAACTGCTCAGGTACGCGGATTCTAGCTGCACTTCTCTTTTAGAACTTCATCAGTCGGGAAAATAATTCTTTTTTGTGGTGTTGGTTTCAGGTGTTGAAGAAAAAAGATTAGGCCGAAGCAGTCTTCTACTATTGTGATGGGCGAGGCTGAAGCCCAAGAATAAGTTACTAGTCCAGTGAACGAAGAGTTTGCCGAGGATGAGATTACAGATGGGGAGGAACGTACTGGTACCTCCCCTATCAATGTCGAAGAAGAGGTCTTCGCTGGTCATGTTGGTGATGAAGGAAGGAACAAAGCCGTGGTGGCTGATGACGTTGTTATCGGGGACGGTTCCGTCCCTGCTGGTGATGCCGCGGATACCCTTCCCGCTTCTCAAGAATTTTCTTTTGATCGGATGTACTCCACGGGGGAGTTCTTTGACGAAGCCCTCGATTTTCCCGAGGACTTCTCTTTACTTTCCCCCAATGATGATTGGGATGTTCTTGGTGGTGATGGTAATGGAGACGCTACTGTAGAAGATGGTGGTGAGGAGGAGCATGCTGCGCATGTAGGCGCGGAGGAGCATTCCAACATTTGTGCTGAGGGGGTCGTGTCAGAGAAGGGGAAATCGGTCATTGATGCGCCTGCTGATAATCTTCCACAGTCGCCGACGTCTGAGGGTGAGGACGCCATCATGGATTGGTTCAAGGAAAAGAATCTTCTATTTGTCTCTCATCCCGCCCCTGTTGTTGCTGGGGAAAAGGAATCAACTGCGTATACCCGTCGCATGATGGAGATGTCTTCTAAGGCGCGGGTGTCTGAAGCCTGGGGAAAAAGGTTGAGTGTTCCCGAAGCTGCCTGATGAGTGCTAAAAAGTGCATATTTCTATATCTTTTTGTTGGCATTTAACTCATCTTTTGTGCATTAATTCTACATTTTATCCCATATTCTGTATTTTCATTGTTTTCAAGAATAAATATTTTTCTTACTTAATTTTGCATTTTTAGGTAATAAATAAAGTTTGGATGAATAGCAGAGCGGAAAAGAGCAGAAAAGTAGTGAAAAGCCGGGAGAAATTACACAAGGAAGCCGCGAAGAATGTTGTGCACAAGACCAAAAGGCTAGAAGTGGGCTTGAAGAAGAAGAATTGTCCTTAAAGAAGATATGGGCTTGGCATACCCAAGGCCAAAAACCCTTACTCAAACACATTTCCACTATCCAAGCCCGTCTCGGATTTCAGCCGTCAGATCGAAGCATCTCAGCATCCTACGGTCGCTCCATCATCGCACATCAAACTCCGAAGCCCCCGCTTTACATCGCAACTCCCATCTCCATCTTGGGTCGTCCGTTTTGCTACATCCCTTCATCCGACGGTCGCTCCACGCTTACCTCCGTATCGCCGTTGGATCCACCTACCATCTTCCCATCCATCGCTCCTTGTCGCAGATCATCAAACCGCGCTATCCCCGCTTCACACCGTAGAACCCGATACCCTATACCCAAACAAACACTTCCTTTCTCCCAAAACAGTCGAGCTCCTTCCCCTTCTCCCAAAATCAGTTGCAGAACCACCACCACCTCCATGCCCTGTCTCTGCAAACTGTCACTACCTCGCCTTCTCCACCACCATCACTTCTTCCCCGACCGTAGCAGATACCACCATCACGTCCCCTTCTTCTCTAGACATCTATTACATCAACTTCTCAACCCGACAACCCTAGTTTAGAAGTTGATGAAATAGGTGAGGTTAGAGACAGAAATTGAAGCATCCGAGAAGAGCAGGAAGGTCAGAGGAAGCATGGGTCGAGACTACATGGAAGAAATTTCCTCGATTTGGGTGAGTATCACTAACCCTAATTTCTCTGTAATTTGGGGGTTTCTCTAGAAACCCTAATTCATGTTGGGACCGTACCAGGAGAGGATTAGAGTAGGGAAATGGGCTCAATTAGACCCATGACATTAGAAAAACAGTAAACCTAATTGTACTGTTTTATTTTGGGATTTTGGGAAAATGGGTGATAACCCTAATTTGATGTTTTGGGTATAAATAGAACTGGAGGGTGTGTGTGAGAGGATATGATGGAATAGCCAGCGTCCAGAACTGTGTTCTGTTAATTTTTGTTCTGAATTTATGTATGTTCACTGTTTCTCCATCCATTCTGTTAGCATTGTTATCATGTGTGTTCTGTTTTAGTTCTGTTATTGTTCAAAACATATTCTGTTCTGTTCTTACTGTTCCTGTCCTGTTTAATGTGTATGTTCTGTTCTGTCTTGTAATGTTCTCATGTTGTTCATGTCATTCTTAGATGTGTGAATGTTAGGCTAAAGCCTTTGAAGCATTGGATTGATTGAGCAGTGGGGAGAAACTAGTGCTCACTAGTGACTGTGAGCAAACTGGTTCTCTTGCCACTCTAGTTGTATGCCTAGGCTCTCTTGTTTTGTCAACTGTTAGCTTCCCAAATGTTAGGATTAGTCTACTGTTGTGTGTCAATGCTAGGTTAGAGCCTTAGAGCATTGAGTTGATTGAGCAGTGGGGAGAAACTAGTGCTCACTAGTGACTGTGAGCAAGCTGGTTCTCTTCCCACTCTAGATGAATGCCTAAAGCCATTGCCTTGGCTTTGCTTTTGCTTTTTTTTTTCCTTCCTTTTTTTTTTACTTCACTGTCTTCTTCACACCCCTGCCCTTGGCTTAGGCCTTGGTTCCATTGTTCTTGTTTAGTTTCATTGTTCTGTCACTGTTACCTTTGCTTCACTGCTTTTACTACTTGCTACTGCCTTGTTTTCTTCCCCTTGGCTTGCTGCCTTTTCCTTGCTGCTGCTGCTGCTGCTTTCTTTCCCCTGCTGTGCAGTACTGCTGCTGCTGCTTTCTTTTCCTTGTTGCTGCTGCTGCAACCTGGTTTCCACTGCTGCTGCTGCAACTGAGTTTGGCTCACAGCATAAGCCCAGTCCAGGTTAAAAGGCCAAGAGCCCATTGATTGTTCAAGGACCATAAGCCCAGTTAACTGCTTGGCCAAAGGCCCAATTCACTCTTAGAGCAGAGGCCCAGCCAATTAAACCACAAGCCCAGTCCAGTCATTACAAAAGCCCATTGTTCTTCTGTTCAAGCCTAAGGCCCAGCCAACTAAACCCAGTTCACTCTTAAGGTTCAAAAGCCAAAGGCCCAGTTCATTTCCAAAGAACTCAAAGGCCCAAAGCAATTCATCAAAGCCAACTGAATCCAAGACCATTCCAAAACCAAAGCCAAGCCCACTGTGCCTAGAAGTTACCAAAGCCCAATAGCAAATTAAAGCCCAAAATAGCTAAACACTACAAAACACACCCAGTCTCTGTGGATCGACCCGTACTTGCACGAGCTACAACCGACGACCGTGCACTTGCGGTATTACTGTAGGCCCGTTTTCATTTCGCTCAATTTTATACGCTTTCCCGGGCCCACCACTGCCCTTGTGCCGGAGCCTCCTACTTCCGTTGCCGATATGATGGCCATCGCCGACGGGTATCAATATGGCTTTCCGCAGCAGCGTGTGTTGGAGGTAAATTTTCGTACATACTTTTTCGTGACGATCAAATGCTTCGGTGAAATAATGTTTTGTCATCTTGATGTGTAGATGATGAGGAGTGAGCATTGTAACCACGTGCTGTATCAAAACTTCAAAGCAAAATCTCTGAAGCTCGAGGCTAAGCTTCGTCACAGAGAAAAGGAATTATCTGCGGCTGAGGTGGAAATAGAAGAACTGAAGAAAAGCCTTAAGGAGAAAGAAAAGCTGGGTGAAGCAGAGGCCGGTCTTCGTTCAGAGCTTGTTGCTGTGCGCGCTGAGTTAGAGCAAACTCGCAGCCAAGTTTCCACTTTCACAGGTTTGGTTCTTTTCCCTCGCAGTATGTCGTCATTCTTCTATTTCTTAGTTGTTATGTCTGAGTCTCCCCACCCTATCTCCAGTGGGTGGCGTCCCCGAGCTGATATGGCTTCGAAACGAAAGAGCTCGGCAAAAATCTCGTATTAGAGATCTGGTTGAGAAAATTAAGAATGAAGCCAAGAAATGGGATGCTCGGGCTGAGGTATGGCGCGCGCGGCATGTTCAGATGGTCGACATGCAAAATCTGTACAACCATGATCGTGCTTTATTTAATGGCACACTGCTGTGGACACGTGATAATCTGCGGGAAGCCCGTGAGCGTACTTCCTTGCTGGAATCTAGGATTCAGCTGCTGGAAGAAGAATTACAGAAGGCTCGATCCATTCCTCATTCAGGGGTCAAGGATAATATGCTCTGTCTTGTCAGAGAAAGAGATGATGCTCGTGCGAAGTCTACGCTCTCAGCAATGCTTTGCCGCGTCCCGTGCCGACGTAGCTCGTCAGGCTGAGTCTGAGAGGAATCTTGAAGTGTGCATGTACAGACTTAGCAAAGGGGTCTCAGAGATAAATAAAGAGGTCGACCACCTTCGTCATATGGACTCGATGAAGCAGGTAGAATTAGATGCCTGTCAATTTACTCTCACCAACCTTCAACTAGACTATAAGAAATTATCCGCGGAATATGATCATCTTGATGAAGCGCGAGATGCGGTTGTTAATGAGTATGAAGAGGCTTCGGCTTGTGTCGAAGGTATAATCCCATTTCATCGAGTGTGACCTGTTTTTTTTCTACGCTAACTCCGTGGTGTTGTCTTTTTCAGAGCTCGAGGGACGCCTTCGCGTCACAAATGAAAAACTTGAAAAGGCTCAATCTTCCTTAGCGCAGCAGGAAGAACAGACCAATCATTTCAAGAATTTAGCAGCAACCCGCGAGGAGGCCGTTGGTGCTGCTTCTAGAGAAGTGAATCGGCTATCTTCGTTATTATCCCAAGCCCAACAGCGGACAACAGTTATTAAGCACAAGGCTCGTTGTCAATTGGCTGAGGAGACGAACAAGATGCTGGAGAGGATAGAACTTGGCCTAAGAACGAGCATGGTCTCGTGAAGAACTATCCTCGTCGTCCGTTCCTTCTGCCTTGCCCAGCTCCTCGGGCCCTCTTCTGGTGGGAGCGTCCCTTCAAGTCTTCGGAATAATCCTGCCGATGGGGCAGCATCTAGGTAGAGACCGCAGCATTTGTAGGGTCCGCGGCATCATTATCCTTCCCTTTTTGTAATCATGTAACAAGATATTTTTTGCTGATATCCTGTAAAAGGAATATTTTTTGATGTGTATCCTTGAATTGGCCTTTCACTTTGTAATCATCCTTTATGAAATGATCCTCTTCTTGATATACCTGCAATGTTGGTTTGTTTTATTTTAAGCATTTGTGAAAAAACAAAACAAAAGTTTTTAAGTGTTTGGTGCGATACTGAAGGAAGGTACCTTCGTGATCGTCTTGAGACCTGTCACCCCGCTGGCGAATCCTGGGCCAGAGGATTCCCAGACGGTGGGGGCCGGGGCAACGTTCTAGGATATGGGATTAAAATATTTACACACCCATTCCGTCGACCCGTTGCCTTAAGATTGGTTGGGTATCTCTTTCTGCTGGGTGCCTTCCCCCTGGTCTTACACTTATGGACACTGATGGGGGAGCCCTGAGAGATTGTAGATTAACTACTTTCCCCAATATTGTCGATAGATTCTGACTTGATAATTTGAAAGCTTGTTTGATTGATAAGTTGAGGCCTGCAATTCCTCTTCCAGAGATAGAAACATGTGGAGCGGTCAGGCTCCCTTCTTCTTCTGGTACACTCCAAGCAGATTCAAATCTGCGTTGCTCCTATGGGAAGTATGGTTTGAGCCACTTAGCATTCCAAGGATGCCGGAGGACCTCGCCTTATAGATTACGAAGGTAGTAGGAACCGTTACCCGCAACGTCGTGTATTATAAAAGGTCCTCCCCACGTAGGTGCTAACTTTCCCCATTTCTTTTCTTGCTGATACCGTGGGATTGTTCTCAACACATACTGCCCCTCTACAAAATTCCGCAGCTTTACCTTTTTGTTGTACTCCCTTGCTAGTCTTTTGTAAAGCTACTTCCCTTCTTCCTTCCAAGTCGTCCAACCTTTCTAACATCATATCTGTTGTGAGGTTTTTCTCCCAAGCTTCGGTCTTCGTGGTTGGCATGAGGATTTCCGTAGGTATGACTGCTTCAGCTCCATAAGTTAGAAGAAACGGGGATTCCCCTGTGGCGAATCTTCGTGTTGTCCTGTATGCCCATAACACATTGTGCAGTTGTTCGCACCATCTTCCCTTATGCTCGTCTAATTGTTTTTTGAGTATAAGGGCGAGGGTCTTGTTGGTAGCTTCCGCTTGTCCGTTTCTTTGAGGGTATATGGGGGTGGACTTGTTCTTTCTTATTTTGAAAGTATCGAAGAGCATGTCAATATTTTTCCCTTTAATTGCTTGCCGTTATCAGATACAATTTCAGCGGGTATACCAAATCTGCAAATGATGTTCTGGAATATGAAAGTAAACACATCCGGTCTCTGATCCTGGCCAAGGCCTTAGCCTCCACCCATTTACTGAAGTAGTCCGTGGCTACTATCAAAAATCGTCTTTCCCTGATCCTTCGATGAAAGGCCCGACGATGTCTACGCCCCATTTTGCAAATGGCCACGGGCTATCGACGGAGTTTAACATTGTTGCCGGCGCGTGGATCTTTTTTGCGAAGCGCTGACATTCTTCACATCGTCGGGACATCCTCGCGGCATCCTGTATCATTGTCGGCCAGTAATATCCTTGCGTTTTTGCTTTGTCAGCTAGTGATCTCATGCCGCTATGATTCCCCGCGTCACCATAATGGATATCATTTAGAATTCGATGCCCCTCTTTCCGGGACAAGCAACGTAGTAATGGTCCAAGGAAGGATTTCTTATACAGGACCCCATCCCGAAGATCATATCTTCCCACTTTGGAGAGTATCTTCCTAGCTTGTTTCTGATCCGCAGGTAAGCTTCCTTTTTCGAGAAAGGCATGTATTGTCACTCTCCAGTCATCTTCGTTGCTGAAGTCTTCGTCTTGATTTGCTCTTGACAGGATATCCTCTTCGTCAAAGTCATTATGGATGTCTTCTCCTACCTGGTCTTCGATATTTTCTTCCATGTATCTTGATTGGTAGCGAAGGAGAATTGAGATGCAATCGAAGGCTCGTATACCCTTGCTATTTTAATAGCTTCGACATTTTTATCCCTCAGCATGGATGATATATATGCTAGGGCATCCGCGTGCCTGAGGTCCCTTCTGCATAAGTGCCGGAACTTAATGTTCGGGATTTGTGATGCCAATGTTTGGACCAAGGCCATGTAAGCTGAGAGGGTGTCATCGTACACATTATACTCGAGCCCTATTTGCCGTATGACAAGCTGCGAATCACTTGTCAGCCTTACATCGGTTACCCCCATCTCTATTATTATACGGAGGGCATGTACGACAGCTTCGTATTCAACAATGTTGTTGGTATGCTCTTTGAATTCCAATCTAAGTGCCTGTATAATCCTTTCTCCAGTTGGGGTGATAATGACAATACCTATTCCTGCCTTCCTTATTTTTAGATCCGTCGACGAAGACTTCCCATTGTCTTTGACTCGCAGGTTCGAGGATATCCATTGGATCCTTGTTTTCTTCCTCGGCTTCTGGTATTCCCTTAATCTCTTCGTCGTTGTCAAGGGGGAGGTCTGCTAAGAAATCTGCCAGAACTTGGGACTTCTGAGAATGTTGAATTTCATGAATGATGTTGAATTGGTCCAGATGGGTGTTCCATTTGGCTATTCGGCCCACTTTTCCCGTGCTTTTGAGGACTGCTTCCAATGGTGCTTTGCATGGTACCCTGACGAGGTGAGTTAGGAAGTAGGTTCTCAGTTTTTGGGTAGCCCATACCAGTGCGAGGATGAGTTGTTCAATCTTAGTATAATTTCTTTCCGCAGATTGAGGGTCTTGCTGACGTAATAGATAGGTTGTTCTATCTTTGTATTGGTTTTGACTAATACCGCGCTGACTGCGTCCTCTGTTGCTGCTATGTACAGTGCCAAAACCTCGTCAGGGTCTGGCTTCTGCAGGATCGGGATTGAGGCTAGATGTTCTTTGATTTTTTGGAATGCTTCCTCGCATTCAGCGGTCCATTCGAACCTGCTCCCTTTTTTGAGAATATTGAAGAAATGTTTGCATTTGTCCGAAGACCGTGCAATAAATCTGCCCAACGCTGCTATAGACCCATTGAGCTTCTGCACTTCCTTTAAATTCTTTGGGGACGGCATCTCTACTATGGCTTGAATCTTTGCTGGGTCTACCTCGATGCCCCTTTTTGTTACCAGATACCCGAGGAACTTCCCCGAGGTGACACCGAAAGTACATTTCTCCGGATTCACTTTCATGTGATGCTGTCTCATTGCTTCGAAGATATTCCTCAGGTCCTGGTGGTGATCTTTACGCAGCTTGCTTTTGACGAGCATGTCGTCAACGTAGACTTCTAGGGTTCCTCCAATCCATGGCTTGAAGATAGCATCGACCATCCTTTGGTATGTTGCCCCTGCGTTTCGAAGTCCGAAAGGCATTCTGGTATAGCAATAAAGGCCATGTGGGGTGTAGAACGCTGTGTGTGGCTGATCTTCTTCTGCCAGGGCTACTTGGTTGTACCAGAATGTCCATCCATGAATGACAGTTCTTCGTATCCTTCTACTGCTTACCAGCTGTCTATGCTCGGCAGGGGATAGCTGTCCTTTGGACATGCCTTGTTGAGATTAGTAAAGTCGATGCATATTCTAACCCCTCCATTTTTCTTAGGAACAATGACCATGTTGGAGATCCAGGTAGGATACTTGACTTCCTTGATAAATCCTGCGTCTAGTAGCTTCCGAAGTTCTGTTTCTACTGCCTCATGATACTCTGGAGCCACTTTTCGTATTTTCTGCCTGAACGGGGGCGTGCCCGGTTTGATGCGTAGTTCATGTTGGATTACTTTTGGGTCAATCCCCGGCATATCTCCTAGCTTCCAGGCGAACACATCCGCATATTCCTTAAGTAATTTGGTTAAGGAATGTTCTCTTCCTTCGTCCATTATGGTCCCGATTTTGATCATCTTCGGGTTTTCTTCCGTTCCTATGTTGATTTCCTTTACGGGTTCTACTGGTGTGAACACAGGCTTCGGGTTTCCGAGGACTGGGACGTTCTTTAATTGCTATTTAGCGTGTTTCTGTTCTTCGCTGGTTGTTGAGTACTTGTTTCTGTGCTTAGGACATTACCATCTTTCGTCAAGCCCTTCCTGTAGTTTCCTTAAGGAACAGGTCTATGGCCTTCTCTTTCGCGGTTTCTTGATTTTTACTCTTCGGATTTTTCGCTGCTCTTCTTGCTCGTTGTTGATATGATCCTGAGTGGCCTGGCACTCTCGCGTAGTGATCCGATCTCCCTTGATTTCCATTACTCCCTCAGGTGTTGGAAATCTGAGATATTGGTGGTATGTTGCCGCAACTCCTTTGAGCTTATGTATCCATTTTCGTCCAATAATAGCGTTGTAGGGGGAAGGGGTGTCCACCACACTGAATCGGGTTTCCAGTTTCATGGGCCCTGCGTTAACCTGCAACACGATGTCTCCCAAGGGCTTCGTGGCTGCTCCATTGAATCCGTAGATGGTGTGATAAGAGGTCATTAACTGTTCATCATGGAGCTTCATCCGTTTGAATGCATCGTAAATAGGACGTTTACAGCTTCCCCCGTCTATGAGGATCTTTTTGAGGTTACATCCAGCTACTGGTAGTGTTAGGACCAAGGGATCGTTATGGTCTTCCATATCTTCTTCGATATCCTCGGCATCGAAGATGATAGGAGATTCCATCCATTCTTCGTGTTCGTCCACCACTATCCCATCGACCTTATATAATTCGCAGCGGTCTTCGAATTGCTTCCGTAACCTCTTTCCTATGCTGCTGTAAGTGAGGGTCCTGTGGCTTCAGAACACGAGATGGTGTTGATTGTTCGGTTTCCTTCCGGAAGTTGGACTGGTTTGGTTCGCTTGGATCTGTCCTCGGTAACATCCTTTCGTACGTAATGTTTGAGCTCTCCCGCATCAATTAATTTTTGGATCATTATTTTAAGGTTCTTGCACTTTTCGGTCTGGTGTCCGTTGAAACAGTGATATTCACAGTAATCTTTAGACTTCTCGGATCTCGGGGGCTGCTTTCCCTTAGACCATGGCCACTCCAAGTTTTCCCTCCCTTTGATCTCTCGTAGGATACGAGCATAGCTAGCGTTGAGTTTCGTGTAAACTTGATCTTCGAATTTTCGGTCACCTGTTCTTCGTTCATCCCTTCGTTCCTTCCTATCTTCGTGAGGTCTCTCCCCTGAGCAACTCCTTTTGGCCCCATTGGTTTGTTCCGCTGAATTGGTGCGGTGAGACCTCTGCGGATATGCCCTCGGGTTTTCCCGTTGAATTTCTTCAAGTCGAGCGTGCTTTTCGATAATTATTCGAAGATCTCCCTCTGTCTTAGGCACGCTCCCATGAATTTCAACAAATAGGGGACTCATTCGGTCTAAGCCCCATTCGTAGAAATTGATGCTTACCACTGGGTCCACGCTCCTTATGGCTTGGCAGATCTTGTGCCATCTGTTAGTGTATTCCCTCGTGGTTTCCTTGTAGCCAATCGCTAGTGAAAAGAGATTATCCATTCCGGTGTTTACAGTCTTGTTGTACATGTATGTTCTTAAGAATTTCTCTACGAGTTGGTCGTATGAGTGGATGGAGTTTGGTGGCAGATTATCGAACCATGATAACGCCGATCCCTTCAGGCTTGACGGGAAGTATCTGCAGAGTACGGCGTCGTTCTGACCCCATCTAGCTAAGACACGGTTGTAGTACCGAATATGTGCAGCAGGGTCGCTGGATCCATCATAACATTCGAACGTTGGGACAGGGCATTTCAGTGGAATAGGGGTGTTGGCCAAGCGATGAGTTAAGGGCGTGGAGTTAGCTTCTCTCATGACCTCTTCTAACCTCCCCCCCGCCTTGTTTATTTTTTAATTGCCTGATCTCGGCCATCATCTCATCTCGTAGTTCCTCCATTGCGCGTTGGTGCCCTAAATTCTTCGGCTCGTTACCGTCTGACTCTCCATCGTCATAATCCGGGTCGGGTACGCTACTTCTCCTTGTCGCGTCTTCATTAGCCGCTATGACGACTCTACAGTCTCGGTTTGGCTCTGGTGCTTTGGAGCTTGCTTCATCAAGTTGTTGGCTGGTCTTCGTGCTTAGAGCAATCCGCTCCTTTAAATCTTGATTTTCTCTGGCCAACAGGGCTACGGCATCTGCGTAAACCTGCTGGCTCTTCCTCAGTTCCTCAAGCTCAACCATCAGTCGGTGTGATTGGTTGGACCCCTGATTAGGAGTCCCGGCGCGTGCTACTACAGCCATGGTGTCGCCCTCCTCCATGGTCTGCACTAAAGGTGGCAGGGGTTCAGCTTCGGTTGCCGGCATTTCCAAATTGGGGTGAGTGCCCCTCTGCGGTGCCAGAGCCGCCGGTATGGTTTGATTTTGATCATTTGTTGGTGGCATTCCAAAAGTTAGAAGGTGCGCGGGTTGGAATGTTCTGGATTCATCCACCCTTTCTCTTGGTTGATTAAGTTGACTCATGGCGCAAGTATTACTAGCCTCCGCAGCCTTCGGGACTACCGCAGCCGTACCGTACTTTGTCGCTGCTGTTCTGAGAGCCGCCGCTGCAACTGAATTAGCGTTCATAGGTGAAGTGATTTCCGCAGTATCTTGCCTTCGATTGGTCATTTTAGCTTTATCTCCTTTCTGCTTGCTTCGGGTGATGACCGGGGTTGCCCTGGGTGTTTCTTTTGACAAAGCTTTGGATTTTCCTGCTTCCTGCGTCTTTTCCATCACGTGCCCTTTTGTTGACAATGAAATCTCGCCGAAACTCGCCTTCTTTACTCACAATACGTTCTTTCTGCGTAAGGCATTTCAAACAACAAAAACGGGAATATCCGCGTGAAGCGGGTTAGTTGGCGAAATACATTCTTCCAGGGGAGAATTAATACACGCAAGTTACAATATACGAGTTAAAGTTTTATTAAAGGAGATCCTTAGAGTAAAAACTACGAAAAAACTCCCCAGAGAGACGGGTTCGCACGAGATCTAAAGAAAATCGTAAATCCACGGATTAGAACAATAACTCTTATCGAAGATAAAAGGTGGGTTTTTGAATGTAATACAGTTAACAAATGATCTATACGGTCCGAGCTGATAAATCAGAGCAATCATATGCCAATTTAAAACGAAATCACAGGACAAGATAAATCTTTTACCGGGACGAAGTCCCTGTTTCTAGCGCCAAATTGTGAGCACACAAACCACGCAGGGGTCCAAATGTTCACAATCAATCGTTATCATCTAAAGAGATTGTGATGATGATATCCTGGTGTTGATTCATTGGCTCAAAAACCTTCGGGTTTATCATGGCCTCATCTAACAACTCCATGCGAGGCGTTTGCGCATGGGATATAAGTACAAGTGAGGAAAACAAAACGTATAAGTAAACATCCATAGAGCTAAATAAACGTAAAGTGCTGAAATGTAAATAAGACCAAGGTTTACGTGGTTCAGCACTAAGGCCTACGTCCACGGGGTTTGTTGTTTTACTATGTTCTTCACGGTTACATGAATAGTCGAATGACTTTTGGGTTACATGTTTCTCTCTTCTAAATGATTTACTTACACTTGCAATCTCTCTCTCTCTCTCTCTCCTTCCACTCCTGATTTTTCCGATCCCCTTTCCTCTTGGTGGAGACGGGGTATTTATAAGGTTAGAATGTGGGACCCATCTCTGAAGACCGTTGGAACCTTATCTTCTTGTGTGCTTGCATCTATCACGCGGAGGTCTGCGTTTGCCCCTTAATCCCGCAGAGGCATCCTCGCTCGTTCCACAGGTTGATCGACACGTACACTGCTCAGAGTGTTTAATGTGGGTAGTTGAGGGGTCTGTTCGTGTCAGACAAGTGTCTTCTGCCCCTGTCACGTCCGTGTCAGCTAACTTTCTCTCCACCGTTGATCTTAGCTTCTCTTTTGGGGATGAGATAAAGTAACTCCTCGGGGTTTATTTGGTGTTTCGTGATGCATCATGTTTTGATGTTTTGTCCTGCATGCTTTCCACGTATCTTTTTATATACACGTGTCTGATAGTGAGATATATGTGTACACAGAGCTCTAAGGTCGTGGTGTATGTCTATCGGTTATGTATATCTTATAAATTTTATGTATATCATTCTAAGCCCTGTATTTTACTGTGGGGGTATATAATGATAAACTTGGAATAATTCATACAACTGTTTCAAATACTTACCTGAACTCTTATGCTTGTCTTAGTTGAATAAAAAACTGATGGATCAGATTGTACTTTGGATTCCTTGTCAATTACTCATGAAATGTCATTGGATCTATTTATGTGGCTCTCTTATTGTACCTTGATGCATCAAATCGAAATAATTGAGGTCGTGTAATATTTTTGGGGCCAATATCAACAACCATGTCTGTGAATTTGCATATGATATCTGGTCAGGTTACCACAGTTCATTAGTTCGGACCACATGTTTTTCTGACCGATCAACTTGTTCAATATTTTATACAACAGCTAGGGTCGTGGGGGTCGATATAGCTGGTTCGTGGACAAATCATTGCGAAGGCAATTTTGTCTTACTCTATTTACCATCAATCAAGTACTTATGTTAGTCATTTTTTTTTTCTTTTACCAAGAAAACTCGGGCATAAAAACCTTACCTTGAACCCAAATGCAATTGCAGTCATTTTTGTTACCAGAAATAGGGTGTATTCATACATCCAATCTGGCCAAACCCACCCTTTGTGGGAGATTTGACTCAAAGTATTCATTGCTAGAAGATGTAATCTGCTGCTGAGTTCGGTTCTTTTAATTACTAGATTACATTAAATTTGGCAAAAGTCGTGATATCACTCACTGTATTTGCACTAGAAATTGAGGGAAAAAACAACGCAAAAGCTTATTTCTTACTTACGTTTTGGGTTTTTTAAGTCTACCGACGAAAACAAGACTATAAAAAAAAATAAAAAAGGACTTTTCTGCTTGAAAAATTTGACCTACTTATTTTAGAAAAAAAATGTTTTGAAAAGACAATGAAAATCATCTAAGGTGTACTATCAATTTCGTATCAAGAAAATGAAATATTGTCTGCTTTGGTAAATCTTTCCCCTAATTCAAACCCCCGGCTTGGATGATTTCAAAGTTCATGACTCTTGAAATCTCATCCAACAGTCTTGATTGATTGATGACAGTGCACTTTACGGACCCGTCGGCGAATTAAACTTCTGAAAAGATGGTTGAACAGTCGTCCCCAACTGCCACAAATAAACAATCCCCCTCATGTATTGGTTGATTTGATAGTTACCTCTCCATGTATAGTCTAAAACCGCGAAATCACGGTCAAATATTATTGACAATGGTGATTTTTCTGCTCATTTTGATTTAAACTTGGTTAGCATGCTTCAATTTCAACACCAGTGAGTAATGAGAAACCAAGGAAACAAAGAGAGAAGAGAAGCCTATCAATATCCTTCAGTTTTCAGTATGCATGAATCCAAGAAAAACCTTTTTATGTATACATAAACTCAAATGTTACTACTGAACTTTCTACACATAAATGTGAATTAAAGATGAAAGTTAATGGTTGTATATAAATGAAATTTATGTACATAACATTGGTATATGAAAACACACGCAATCTCTCTGTGATGGTCATTGGCAAGCTGAGAAATGATGTGAGCTATACATAGATTTCATTCTTTGGGTGTACTCGACTCAACCAGGATTGACCACATCACGTGAACGTCTTCGTATGGACACGATTTAATGTCCTCGTATAAGATATATATCCCTCTGCCTGAAAATTTATTCTAACAAACCCAAATCAGTGAAGTTCATCAAAACAGAAGCATGGATGGAAATTTAAAAGAAACAAGAATATACAGAAGTGTTGATATATAGAAAAAGAAAGGAGAAGTACACAAGATGACAATGTACAGAATGATAACAGGATTCAGCTATAAGCATATTAGGAGTTAATTTAGTTTTGGAGAAAGAGTAGATTTGGTGATTCATAAAATTGGTTTTCAATATTTAACTAAAACTAGAATGCGAAACGCCCTCAACTTTAAGGAGAAAATAGTTAGAATGAAGAAAAAATTGAAGAGAGGGAGAGTGAGAGATAAACGTACTCTTCTTGTGAGCAGAGTTTAATCGAACCCACATCTTCTTCAAAGGAGTGAAGAGGGATTGAAGCCACCTCATTGGAGATCAACTGATAACTTCCAGCAGTTGGCCGTTCATAGTAGTTGAAAGAAGAGAATGAGATAAAAGGAGGCTTTTAAGCAGAGAGAAATGAAATATTTTGTAGAGAGAAAGGAAGAGGCTTGCTTAGACAAGGGTGAAGTGAAGTCTATGTCAATGTCATCACCACATCTCTACATGAAGCTAACGCAATTTTTTCATTCCCTTACAGCTTAATCATGCACACATATTATCCTCTCTAGGTACATTGTCACTGTCACTACTTTTGTAACCCTTGTTCTACAAGAGGCCATAAGTTTTCTACATAGTCATTTCACACTTATATTTATATATACTCGCTTTTTTTTTTTTCCCTTCATTCTTCACTAACTTTCAGAAAACTTTTTGAACCGGCAGTGAGTTCAAAACTGAATTCGCAGTCTCGTAGCCTTTGGATTCCTAAGATATGACATCATCTAACTATGAATTTAACTACAGTTAAGTTATATACCGTATTTAGTGCAAAGTTAAACTGCCGTATCCTTACTAAATATCACAGAAAATTCTAATAGCATAACCTCTAACGCGATTCTTATTTTTGGTCAGAGAGGATCTTTCATATCTCTTTTTGTTTTGGAAAATTTAGAATTTTATTCTAAGTATAAACCCTAAGTAAGAACTTATGCTCGTAGAAAATAAGAACTCATGCTTGCAGAAATAAGATCACAAACACAAAGCTTCTCAAGGAATGTATTTGCTAATATGTACATGAAGATGTTGAAGAAGTGTCTCTATTTGGTTCAGATGTGCAAGAAATATATCTCTTTGAAATTCTTTTTAGTGCCGACTTAGAAGAGGTACCCATGCATGCCTTAGATGTTGATAACAATGAATCAATCTCTCTTGGAGTCTCAGTGCCGAGTCAGTACTATCTTTAAGCAGCTCAGTTGCTCAACAAAATTCTAAAATCAAATTGGAGATTCTACCACTCCACGATGCCATGGATACTTTACTACTATCCACAACTTCACGCTGAGATTTGAACTGATTAACCTAATTCTCCAATTAAAATAAGCTTGACATATGGTTGAGAAATCTATGTTTCAGTAATTCAAGATTCTAAAGAAAACAGAGAAACCAAAGAATTGGAGAAACAAGAATTTTTATTACATAGAAATTTGTTATGGAATTTTTGTCTGTCTTCAGACATTTTTAATACAACAATTATTCAACACGAAAACCAAACACTTCTGTCAGTTCTGTGGAACGAAAAGTGCACAAGATAATGGTCAATTGACTTTGACTAAATTATTTGACTATACTTATTAACCCCCCTCAAACTGATAATAGGGACTTTATCAGTTTGAAGTGCTATAAGAAACAATCCTGAAACAAACATCACAGTTCTCAACTCTTAAGAAAGAGAGAAAGAAACAAAGAATCACTAAGAAAGCAAATAGTAAAAAACCAAGCTAAGCTGGGAACTCAACAGTATATGTAGGCACTTCATTTGAAGTAGAAGAAGTAGCTGCTGTAGTAGTTGAAGAAGAAATATCTGCTGATGAAGATAGTCCCAATAGTTGATGTAACAAGTGTTTATGGGTGAAAAATATTTCTGCTGGTTTTGGTAATTTTGGTGTGTGTGGATGAGAAATGAATCTAAACCCTAAACAAATGCACTGCATGGAAGTGCTTTCTGATTCGAGAGATCAATCTATACGATTCTGGCCTAAACCAAGAAATGGCCGTTCCAGACTTGCTTCGGTCACAAAGTGAAGGAGATGGGGTTGATCTTAGGGAGGGAAGCGAAGAAGGTGTTGAGATTGTGAAGGTGTTGTCTGTTTATGACTTGTATCAGAATGATGAACTGACTTGCAATAATGTAAGCAATCAACTCTGGATTTTTTCTGGATACGGATGACAACACTTGGTTTTTCTGTGTTTGTTCTTGTTGTTTGGAAATATGCGAAGGAACTATTTATACAAGTCATTGAGTACAAACCCTCATCTCGTAGGAAGTGGAGGGAGTTGAGTGATGGAGTAGTGGGGTCGTGTAGGTGATTGCACGATCACGTCTTAGCCCACTTCCCTCATCATCTTAACCGTCCATACCTCCTGACATGTTCTTATATATGGGGGCGTTGCACGCCGCACGCTGTAAACCGCCAGACCAATACCCCAGTAAGTATCCCACAGTTTGTGACATGTTTGATGTCTCGAGTGAATGGGTCGAGTCGTGGGACCCGCAGGAAATAACACGTGATGCTATTAGGTTAAATAACTAAGTTATTTAAGAAATCGCTATTCATGAAATATCGTGTATACTCGATGCATGCAATGCATCGAAAACAATAAATATGTATGAAGCATCTTTGTTTTAAAGCTTAACCAAATAAGTCGCGGATTAAGCGCCTTAAAGTATCATCACGCCCAACCATCTTCGAGTGATCGTTTGGAGGACGCATGTGTGATCTATCCCTGGTCGATCACTCCCTGTGGAAGAGTGGCGGACGGTGATCATCGAGGTACTTCATTGGTTACCTAGATTTTAACCTAGGCCGTCCGACCAAGCTAGTAAAGCTGGACGGACGAGATTGGTTTACGACACTTATTTGCGACCGTTGATGGAATTTTAGGATTTTTAAGAAGTGCGCAAGCATCCCTCTTTGTCTTGATCGAATCCAAGCATGGACATTATTTTTGGTGGGACCGACCGGGCATGCGTGTAGACGGCTTGCTGGTGTACATGTCCATACCGCTTTATCTAATGAAGGATTGATCTAGGCCACTCAATTTGACCGGCAAAGATGAGTGGCCGTGATCGATTTGCGATACCATTGCCGCAAAGGATTTGGAAGCCACGTGACATGCCATCTTTGGGCGCGCGTTTCGAGGCGCTCGTCCAGGGTTGGCCCATACCGGTCGGTCACACACATAGGTGGGCCCATGGTGATAACGTTGACCCTCTTGGTACCTCTCAAGTCTATATCTACACCTTCCGTTTGGGCTGGCGAAGATGGATGGACGTGATCGAACTACGATAGATATGCATCGCCACAAACCCTAATTAGGGTTTTAAAACAATCGCGCACGCATGACTTTGGCTTAACGGTTTGGCAAGCTATGCTTCTCCTTTGAGGAGACCGATCGTGTGGGGCCCACGTTGGGCTGACGGTGAACATATGTGCACCTCCCTGATGGTCCTAGGCGCGATCTAAGCCATCAAAACAGGCTGATTAAGTTGGATGGTTGAGATCAATTTAAGACGCTAGTGGAATTTCCGTGACCCTCGAGAAACCTCACGCCCATCATGTTTTGGACAAACGTTCATGGTTCCATGACCATGCCGTGAGCAAGCCGATCAGGTAGAGACAGAGTGGTCCCGTCAACGTGTGTATTAGCGCTTCACTGATCATTCACGGGATGATCTAAGCCGTACAACCAGGATGGTAAAGTTGGATGGTCGTGATGATTTTAAGACTGCCTTGAACAATCTAAGCTCGTCGAGCTTCTTCCAAAGCAGCGCAACCATCCTATTTTAGGGCTTGCGTTTGACGTGCTGGGAGGAGTTCGTGTGATGTTCGACCGGCTAGGGCATAAGCGGTCCCGCCGGTGGTCATCACGATGATCGCTTACTCTTTCCAGGGTTTGGCTAGGCTTGTTAAAGTGCGCGACCAACTTGTGTGGCCGTGATCGTTTCTGAGACTGATATGAACAGTCCATATTTTCCTTAAGGAAATAAATGCGTTCGATCAAGCTGAAAGTGCATCGACTCGAAATTCTCTTTGTCAGAGAGTAGCATGTATGGGTATTTCGTGCATGTCTCAAAATTGGCAATTGGAGATTCATGTTACTCTGCTGAGAGTGAACAATCAGTCGTCATGTCATGCTAATAATTAGAGCTCGGCTAGGAACAACACAAGAAAAACTAGGCTAATCATGCATTAATTGATAATGTTATAAACTCACAGAATATTTAGGATTGTTGCTACATGCACCATTCTGGGTGAATCTTGTGTATTTATCGAATTGCCTCAAATAAATAAAGCGAGAGGTTTTCTGCGCTCATCGCTTATTAAATGGCTATGTCCTTTGCATGATGTCAGCATATCAAAATTAGTTTTACAATTTTAGCCCTGAACTAAAATCCACCATCAACATTAAGTCCCCTGTCTAGCACGTAATAGTTACACTATTGCGAGGTAGGCATTAGATGGTGACAAATAAAAAGAAATTCACGGGAAAGGTTTCAGCGCGTGTTACCGGGATGGAGTCTGGCTCGTTCTTTGGGCGAGATGCGTTTCTTCTTATTGCATGGCAGCTGCCCTCAAATATTCGACAAACATCCACTGATCGCTATCCCACATCTGTGGCCTTTGCAGACGGAAAGTGGCGACTCCTTTTCTTGATCTTGTTAACTTGTGAAATATAAAGAAAACCCTGAGTCTTCTCCCATCGCAGAATCGTTTCTTTCCTTATCCCAGGTATTGCTCCATATCTATTACACAACTTGATCTTCTGATTGGTCATGATTAGAGCTAGCAAACAAGTTGAAACCCGCGGGTTAACCCGTGCCCGGACCGTGAAAACCCGAACCCGGGCCGGCTGGTTTCTAAACAAGCCGGGTTAGGGTTGGAGAAATGGTGACCCGTCAAAAAATGGGTTAACCCGTCCCGGACCGTACAATCACGGGTTAACCAGTTAACCCGCACTTCGTTTTTGCAGGGTGTCACTAATACTATACGTGTCTCGCTCATCTGCCATGGTATAAAAACAAAAAAACCCTACTTCGTCTTTTATTCTCTTTTCTTCTCCGTCCGCAGCACTTCCCAGCGGCAAAGTTCACATACAAAGTTGAAAGTTCTTTCGTCTTCTCCGTCTGCTACTACTTCGATCTTGAAGGATTTGAGTCATTTGACTCTTGAGTTTTCTCTGTGTAAGCAAGCGGGACTGTGGGTGTGGGAGAAAGTCTGAAAGTGAAAGAGGTAAACCCCTTTTCTCATACCCTATTTCTCTTCGTATCTTCAAAACCCTATTTTTGATTTCAATTCTCATCACTCATCAGGTAATGTTATGGTTTTCGAAAGTTAATTTCTTTTTGTTTTGTTTTCAATTTTTTGGATGTTAGGGTTTGAATTTAATTTTTTTTTTTTTGAATGTAGAAGTCCTTCAGGTGCAAATTAATCTTCTGGTAATTTGAATTTCTCCATCACTTTGATTCTATTTGAATTGTTAGAGGTTAATTTCTTGATAGATTGTCCAGTAACTCCTTTCTTCAATTTCTCTGTTAAGGTTTCAATTGAAGTTCCCTTCTTTTTAATATTGTGTGGAAGACCTCTCCATCCTCCAGGTGCAGTAATTTCTCAAAGATCTTCAGGTATAACATCTTGATTAAAGATTGGTTTGAATTTAATATTTTCTATGGTTTTATTAAGGATTTGCTTATGTATGTGATTGTGAATATGTGATTGTGCATATGTTTTATTAGGAATCTTGGATGGATGTTTTTATTAGCTCAAAGCCTCAAAGGCTCAAACTATCTTGGATGGTAAGCAAATCAATAATATTTTTTTTAGTTGAATGTCTAAATCTTATATATAAGTTATAAGTTATAACATTGGTTGTTTTTATCCATGTAGGAAAAGAAGATATGGATGAGAACAATGGGATTATTGAAGAAGATGTATTAGGATTTGAACCTGATGCAGTGGAGGATGGGGCAGTGGAGGATGTGGAGGAAGTAAGTTCTTATGCGTCTAATTAGTATGCGTACTTCTTCAATATAAAGCGGGGTAATTTGCAAATTCCATGTTTTTGACTCGAATCTTTTCTTTTTTTGGTTTATTTTTTCTTGAAATTACAGATTCATATTGAATAGTTGGAGCAACTCAAAGACATACATGGAATATGAGAATGTTTTTTGGACAGACAGTTATTTATCACTTACCAGTGTCTCCAAATATTGCATAGAAAAGAGATTGGAGATGTTTTTTTGGACAGTTAACACTTTTTTTGATTAACCACACAATATATATTTTGTGCAGGAAGTGGTTGTTAATATCTTTATTGTCGCACTTGGTGATACAAATTACAAACAATGGTATTGCTACAGTCTCGGAGGATTTTTTTCTTTGTGGAAAATATCATCATGACATGAACTGATGAAGTACTGTAACTAAAGTATTTAAACTACTAATGACTAGTATTTGTAATTTGTGTTCTTTTAATCCTTTAAATGCAAAATTAGTTTAGTTTTGCAATTTTGAGTTTTTGAATGTGGTCTGAATGTGGCCGGAAGGCCCGGAAATAGCCCAGAAATCGATTTCTGGCGAGTTGACTCAACATAAACCAGCTAACCCGTGAGCTCCCGTGAACCCGCAAGCTTTACCCGGGACGGGCGCGGGTTGGAGAAATGACCACCCGTGTAGAATTTCAACCCGCAAGCTTAGGCTTGTATTAACCCGTAACCCGCGGGTTGGTCACAAGCCAGCCCCGGCCCGCCCGTTTGCCAGCTCTAGTCATGATTTTTTTTTTTTATAAATATAATTATAACCTCTTCCCGCAGAATCTCATGGAGGCTGCTGGTAAGTACTACTCCGGTACCTCTCCAGAAAGAAGCTTCGAAGTCAATAAACCTGAGGCTGATGGTGCGTTCGAGGAGGTGATGGCTAAAATTGAGGTTCCGCTTTGCGAGGATGATCGTGCTATACGGGCATGTCGATTCTTCATCTTCGCATTGCTCGAGAACGCACTCAAAATCTTTTGGTTTCTATCAACATAGAGGAAAAATGGAGGCATGATGAGGCATCGCAACCACTGGTAAGCACGAGAGCTGAGAGGTTTGCAGCGCGGCTAAAGAGGCGTCGGATTGAACATGAACGGCCTCCGAGTGAAGATAAACGTGATTATGTGATTCACGATGGTGTGATAATCCTCGATTCTGATACTGATGAACCCGCGCGTCCAAAGGTTGTCAGCACAATCTCCCATGCTGCGTTGGTCTTTGAAGAAGATATGGAAGCTGTTCCTACCGAGGGCGTTGAAGCGGAGAACGTCGCTGACTTTGCAGAAATATCCGAGAGGGAAGCTGAGGTATATCCAAAGGAAGAAGAAGTTTCGGCCTGTGACAATGGTGTTGAAGCAGACTCTGACGATGGTGAAGGCACGGTTGATCTCCTTGATGACTAAATCTCCCTGTTCCCTTCTTTATTTTTTTTAGACGAGTATTCTATTATAATTTGTGAACACTTACTCCTTGTACTCAGTGGCGGCTGAGTCTAAGGTCTTATTTTTTTTACTTGCTTGTTTGAACAAGGGTTTTATATTGTTTTGAGATAAGTATTCCAGCATGACTATATCAGAATCCTCTCAGGCAGTGATGCGCCTTCATGTGATCACACGTTATTATTGTGATAAAAAAAGTAATGCCATAATGAAACACCACGAACCTGTCTGTGCTCCTGACATGAGGTCTGCCTGATTCTGTTGGAGTAGACTGCTGAAAGCGCTTTTCCTCTTTTCCTCTGCACATATTCTATCCCTCCAACGTTTTCTAAAGGATATGAATTTTTTTTAGGGTTTTCTTTCTGGTTTAATCTGGTGGGTACTGATAATTTAGGCTAACTCAGAATTCTGTATCATGTTTAAGAGGTAAAGAAATTTCTAAAAGGTAATAGTACTTTGATTAATTGAAAATTGAAACCCTAATAATTATGAATGCAAATAGTGCAATCATTTTGGAGGAATTACAAATATTGCATTAAAGGGAAATTTTTGGAGGAACTACTACAGAGAACGCTGGAGGAAAAGGGTAGTACAACGCTTTCAGGTATTGTAGGGCTTGATCCATCATGAGTGAATCGTCACGCCCTCAAGATTGTCGGCGTTGATGATCTTGCAATAGTCGCCTAGTATGACATCTGCTACCAAATGCGGTTCATCTTCCTTCGTCGTTGGCAAATCAGAGTGAGTAGTCATCTTGAATTTGGGACACATTGTCTCTGACTGATTCCAAGATCTTGGCAAAGTGCTTGAAAGGACCGGCACCCCACTCACATCTCTTAGTGGCGGTTAGGTTGTTGATCGAAACAAGTCCCGAGCTTCAGCAGAAAGAGGTTTTACTGTTTGTAAAAAAGGTTGTTCAATGAGACTTACTTGGGTTCGGAACCTTTTAAGGTATGAGTTCGGGCTTTCTCCAGGAAGTTGCGTCACATTCGCAAGGTGTTGATACGGAAACAAATAATCTTCAGGATTTGACAGTTCATTGGAGATTCTTTCAGGTATTGAAATCGGCAAAGGACACACTCCCAGTGCTGCTTTGTTGTCGTGTATCCACGAGAGTCCCAGAACCATGTTGTAATTCAGATACTCTTTTACTATGTAAAAATTAGCCTGTGTTAGAGAATCAACGATTTTATCTTTAAGGTCAATGCATCCATAGGCGTCTCTGAATTCTCCTTCTGAGCCTCTGATCACGGTTGGGATGCGAATAGCTTCTTGTTTTGAAATCTTTGCGGCTCTCAGATTCTTGATGGCAATGATGTTGAATTCGGACTGCATCAATCAATGTGCTATCGAACTCGACATCCTTCAAACGAGTGACGGTCAGGAGTCCCCAGTTCCCCTTGCTGGTTGCACCTTCCAGGAAAGACTGAGTTTTCGTTGTTTCCCTTTTTGGATACAAGCGCCTTCCTGACACAATGCGGTTGAGGGCTGCAAATATATCTTGACGCTGTACCTTGGAGAAATACAGAATTTCACACAAATGTTCCATCATAGACTGTACAGTCTTGTGAACAGAATCCCCAGAGATTATGCAACTCCTAATAGGAAGAGGATCCCTATGAACACCTTCTTTTCCTAACTGGAGCTCTCCTGCCTATACTTTTTCTCTGAAAATGTGCTACAATTTGTTGCAATCCTTAGTCGGGTGATGGAAGAACCTATGGTAACGACAATATTTGGGATTTTCCATCTCTTCCTCGGTCGGCGGACGTCTGATAGGAGGTAGCTTGATCGCGTTATCCTGAATCCATGCTTCTAAGAGTTCTATTACTTCATTCATGGGAAATGGGAAGTTCGGGACAATATCTCCAGCTTCTTGCACATGAGTTTTTCCCGCTCCCCTTCGAGATGAAGTTTTCTGTGCTGGAGATGCACACTTGGGTTGTTGTTTTGTTGCTGAAGCTTTCCTTTTTCCTCCTTCGCCCACCACGCTCACAGAAGGACCAGTATTATATTGCTTGTTGATGAGATGCCTGATTCCTCGACTCTTACGCGTATCTTCGTTTCGAACAATTGTGGTTCTTTCGAGCAATGCTGGGGCTGTTGTGGCCGAACGCTTAGCGGCTTCATGGAGCTCAGAAAATGTTTGAAAGCCCAGATTCTCTAACAAATCACGGTATATGGGAACCATTCCTTTAGTGTATAACTACACCAACTGGCGTTCGGTGACATTCGGATCATGGCAATCCAACGCCTGAATCCTGAATCTCTTAACGAAGTCGTTTGGATGCTCGTTGTTTCGTTGAACGATTCTTCCCAAGTATGAAAAGGTGATCTGCTCAGACATGAAGAAATACTTCCTGTAGAAGGCACTGACCATCTCACTCCAATTGGATATGTTGTTAGGTGCGATGTTGTTGTACCAGGTGTATGCTCTTCCAGTAAGTGATTTCGAGAACTCTTTCAGTCGAAGAGTATGATTATATTCATGTTCTCCTAAAGATTCCAAAAATCGAGAGATATGTTTACGAGCGTTACCAGTACCATCATAAAGAGAGAATTGAGGAGAGGTGTATCCCCTTGGAAGGGGAATCCGTTGTACGTCTTGAGGGTATGGAGGTTGATGCTAGTGCATGTCCATTGAATTTCCTTTGCTTTGCTCTGGAGGAGTCGATCCAGGTCCTCACGCATAATGAAGGTGGATGACTGGTCCCTTTACCTTGAGCGCTCAGGAGCAACACGAGTTTCTTCGTCCATGTAGGCCCGCGCCGTTGAAGTGTCTGCTCCGGGTGTATTCACTGCGCTCCTTGTTGGTTCCGGGGGCTGTCTTGACTCTTGTGGAAATCGCTCAGTTAATGTCTTGAGAAAAGTGAGTACCTCTTTCTGAGTTGTATCCATGTCCGACTGAACCTTAGCAAGAACTTCCTTCCTTTCCATCAAATCCACAATGGTAATAGGGGGTTGTCCTGCTCTTGTTACTCCATCCCCTCGCCATGATGGAGGAGTGTAAGTTGCTCTGGTGACGACCGGAGGTGTTACACTTGAATAAATACCAGGGTTTGCGGATGCTCTGGCTATAGTGATAGAAGGTGTCACGCCCACTGGAATATCTTATGCTCCGCTAGTGTTGGTGGTAAAAGAGATGGCTCCACGAGATGTATTGATCACATTGGCAGCTCCACTGACAGGGACATCGATATCAAGAGTGCCATCAGTGCTACTTCCATCGGAATTGATTGTTGATCCTGACCTAAGATCCACCATTTTGAAATCAGTAAAATTGAATTAGGTTTTGAAGAAATTAACTTCATGACCGAGAGATTAATCTCCCACTGTGGTCGCCAATTGTTTATGGGTGAAAATTATTTCTGCTGGTTTTGGTAATTTTGGTGTGTGTGGATGAGAAATGAATCTAAAGCCTAAACAAATGCACTGCATGGGAATGCTTTCTGATTCGAGAGATCAATCTATACAATTCTGGCCTAAACCAAGATATGGCCGTTCCAGACTTGCTTCGGTCACAAAGTGAAGGATATGGGGTTGATCTTAGGGAGGGAAGCGAAGAAGGTGTTGAGATTGTGAAGGTGTTGGCTGTTTATGACTTGTATCAGAATGATGAACTGGCTTGCAATAATGTAAGAAATCAGCTCTGGATGTTTTCTGGATACGGATGACAACACTTAGTTTTTATGTGCTGGTTCGTGTTGTTCGGAAATAGGCGAAGGACCTATTTATACAAGTCATTGAGCGCAAACCCTTATCTCGTAAGAAGTGGAGGGAGTTGAGTGATGGAGTAGTGGGGTCGTGTAGGTGATTGCACGATCACTTCTTATCCCACTTCTATCGTCGTCTTCACCGTCCATACCTCCTGACACGTTCTTATATAAGGGCGCGTTGCACGCCGCACGCTTTAAACCGCCAGACCAATACCCCAGTAAGTATCCCCTAGTTTGTGACATGTTTGATGTCTCGAGTGAATGGGTCGATTCTTGGGACCCACAGGAAATAGCACGTGATGCTATTAGGTTAAATAACTAAGTTATTTAAGGAATCGATATTCATGAAATACCGTGTATACTCGATGCATGCAATGCATCGAAAACAATCAATATGTATGAAGCATCACTGTTTTAAAGCTTAATCGAATAAGTCGCGGATTAAGCGTCAAAAAATATCATCACGGCCAACCATCTTCGAGTGATCGTTTGGAGGACGCATGGGTGAGCTATCCCCTAGTCGATCACTCCCTGTGGAAGAGTGGCGGACGGTGATCATCGAGGTACTTAATTGGTTACCTAACTTTTAACCTAGGTCGTCCGACCAAGCTAGTAAAGCTGGACGGACGAGATTGGTTTATGACACTTATTTGCGACCGTTGGTGGAATTTTAGGATTTTTAAGAGGAGCGCAAGCATCCCTCTTTGGCTTGATCGAATTAAATCATGGACATTATTTTTGGTGGGACCGACTGGGCATGCATGTAGACGGCTTGCCCGTGTACATGTCCATACCGCTTTGTCTAATGAAGGCTTGATCTTGGCCACTCAATTTGACCGACAAAGATGAGTGGTCGTGATCGATTTGCGATAGAAATCCATTGCCGCAAAGTATTTGGAAGTCGCGTGACATGTGATATACGCATTTATGTGTCTATTTTGATTTCAAATGTATATATTGTTAGTGCTCGATTCTGTACTTATTTGGTTATTTTATGTATTTGTAGGTGTTTTTGGAGAAATAAGCATTTGCGGGAATATTGGCTCGAAAAGTGGTATTTGTGCTCGTGGGAGAAATTACTATTCGGATCCTCAGTGTGGATAAGGGGCACTTCAATTACTAAGGGGTGACCCCAGGGCAACTACTATTGGCAAACCGGAACTGGATAGGGGGAGGTCATCTTCCAAAATTCAAATTCGGTAAAAAGGCGGGAAAATTTATTGCAGTGAAGAACAAATTAGGGTTCTTGATTTGGAGGAGTTTGAGGTCGATTAAACCTCTGATTTTCATAGGATAGACTCCTTATGGGTCTAGGAATCTGATATGGGTGTTGAAATCGATTAGACTGGGCTCAATCGACGAATTTTTATCATAAAAGAAATATATGGAAAGTCACGTGTGTGACCTGTTTTAGGGAATTTTAGAGAGATTAAAGTGCTATGAACCTTCCCAAAGATTTGTATCTATCTAAGGAAGAGTTTAGAATAAAAAGGAAAGATCAGAAACGTGTAGAAATTCTAAAACAAGAAATTGCCGCAACTTTTCCGTAAAGAGAGGGGAAGAGATTTTGGAAGATTTGGGAGAGACTTAATCGATATTTTTGATATAAATAGATTGTTTGGGTCATATAGAAGGGGTGTCTGGATTTTGGGGACCAGAGGAAGGCCAGAGAAGAAGAAATCAGAGTTGTATCAAACTCTGTTTCTGCTGTTGCTGCACATCTCAAGAACACGAAGAACATTGACGCACGAAAAACAGTCGCAGAACAGTATCGTTATTCAACAGCAGAAGAGCAGTAACGTTTATATACAACAGTTATCATTGTTCCTCTTTGTACCAGAGATCTGTAACACTTTTACGTCGTTGCAAATGAGCTGCTTTACACCGTTCACTCTTTTAATCAACTTTTGAGCAACAAACATGTATTTTGAGCAAGTGATTAATATGAGGAGCTAAACCCCAACACTGGGATGACGTACAAAGCCATATTTCATGCGTGTGGTAGTTATATTTAATTCTTTTTATGACTTTTTGCATTAATTTAATCGTTTTATGATTTTTCTTAGTTAGTTGTGAAGTCGTATGATGATGTATGCTTGGTCTAAGTGCTTTTGATGCATCATGCTAGTGATTTACAGTTAATCTTTTTAAAATCTACCCTGGAAAAAAATTAGAGTCAATAAACAAGAGCTATAATTGTCTAAGAATTGATTTTTGAACCACATGATATGAGGTTTGGTGGAATCCTGAGTCTTAGTAATCTCTCGACATTATGACAAACCTTGTGTATATATTTTCTTTATTTTTATTGTTTTCTATTATTAAGTCTGAAATAGAGTCTACACAAGTCCGAGTTGAACGAACTTTATTTACCACTACAAAATTACATCAATTTTTGGCGCCGCCGACGCGGACTTGTATTTAGAGTTGTTTAGGTTTATTTTTATTATTTTTTGTTCTCTTTTACGCCTTTGGTATTTTTTGATTCTTTTCATATTTGGAGCGAAGCTACAAGGAAAGAAAAAGTGCTATAAAAGGAAAGCATCGCCAAAGAAGGAAATAAAAGAGGAGTCCAAGAAGTTGAGAAGATTTTGTGTATATTTATTTTATTTGGACTTTATTTCTCTTTATTTTTAGAAATTGTAAATAGGGTTTCATTTTTGTATTTTTCTTTTTACTTTTGGACACTTTTTGGAATTTATTTTTGGACCGGACATTATTATTATTTTGAAACCCTAAGGAAGTGTTAAAAATTAAATATAAACTATTTGCAGGGAAGGACGACAGTTACGATACTATCTCGGCCCCTCGGGTTCGTACACTGACATTGGAGTCGGTGGCCTGAGTCGACTTCAACGGTTCATCGCCCGTCTGGTACGGGAGGTAAGACTCTATCCACCCACGAATCCCCTGTCAGTGGGTTTTATTTTGTGTGACAACTCACACCCCTGCAATAGAATGCCGAACTGGTATTGCAATAGCCAATACAACGAATATCCGACTGAGTTTCAAAATGGACGTTCCTACTTTGACCATAGTTTGAATAATGTTTGGGAACATCAGCCTTTTGAAGGTTATGGTCCATACCATGGTGGGACCAATTACTATCCATACGCCCACCGGTCGTACGATTCTTCTCTACTAGAGTCCGCATGTAAGTTAGCTGAGTCGACACATAGTTCAGCTGAGATGATAACTTAGTTATGAATAAAAGCAATGCAACGTGTGAACCTTCTTTCCTAGATAAGATCAGGAAGTCATGTGAGTCGACTCATAAAATGTTGTTAGAGGCCCAGGAAAGAACTGCTCAAGATAGTCTTAATTTCCAATATAGTGTTTCCAATAGTACCCTTGAAAATGAGGATAGTTATTTGCATAATCAAGATGACGAGGATATAATTGGTAACACTACTTGTTGTTTAGATGAGGTTCAACCATTTTCATGTTATTATAATGACTACGATGAGGATAGTGTTGATGAAGAATTTGAAATAAATAGGCATAGTGATCAGGAATTTGCTACTCCAACTGAGCTTAATAATAAAATTATTTCTAGATCAAATCCAAATAATTTTAATATTTATTCACCTATTCAAAAGGACGAGGATTTGACTAGAGATACCCCTGTTTTAGACGATGTAGTATTTCCTTTTGATTACGAAGCTAATAATGGTTTAGAGGAACGAGTATATTTTGAGTCTAGCGATTTAGAAACAATAGACTTAGAAAAAGAAAATGAACTCGTCGATATGAGTGAGGATGTACCCGACTTAGAAGAATCAATTGACCATTTTCATGAATTAGATGACCTTGAAATTAGGGAAGTTGTGACTAGTCTTTCTAGAGACACTGAAAACTCTAAGTTTGGGGGTGATTATCATTCTCCATGTGATTTAACTCTTAGAAAGGTCCCTCACTTGGGACTTGACATATGTGCCTCAACCATTTTACAAGATTATATTCATACACGTTTTCCTGAACCTAGTGATGTCCACAAGAAATTTCAGTTATTAGAAACTCATCCTCTGGTTGATGTGGTTTACCCAGGCTATGATACCCAGATTGACTTTGTTTTCCCACCAAATATTTTTCTTCCAAATGTGGGAATATTTGATTTTCAAATGTGTCGAATATTAAGTTTTCAAACTAAACCTAATTACTTTAGGAGATTAGGGTCGACATACTTGTTTAAGGAAGATGACCACTCTCATTGTGGTCAGTTGTGTAAGTAAAATCTGATTGACTTAGAGGATCCTCAATTATTCAGGTTATTATTATGTGCTTCTAAGTTTTTATTTGAGTTTTTCCAGACTCTAGAACCTGAACATTTGGATCTCACCTATTAGGAAATGTAACCCATGAAAATATTTTAATTGGACCCAGTTATAGATCCTGAACCTGAACCACACTAGATGTAGTTGTCTTAAACAGGAAACTAGACAAGGGTGTGCTTTATTTGTTCATTTTCTTGGCATGTTGCAGATTCCTTTTACTTGTGATAGCTCTATTTGGTTTTGATGACCCGCAGATATTTCGTCTATTACTTTATGATTCTATGAGGTGACTAATCCTTTCTTAGTCTGGCTGAAGACTTTAAACTTAGCACTTCTTGGGAGGTAACCAAATACTCATGCAACACGGTAATATCTTTCCTTAACTCTTTTGCTTCAAATGGTAACAATTTCTCCTTGTTCATGTTTTTAATTTTATCTTTAGAACATTGAGGATAGAAATTTATGCCTATTAAGGATGGCACTGACCAATCTAAGTCGATAGAAGAATTTTGGTTGTAGGAGTTGAGTAACCAATCTGACTAGATGGCAACATCTAAAAAGTCTATTCATAAAAGCACAGAGCCCAGATGTTAGAAATAACATGGTAGTTTCGCCATATCTCATTGAGTCATTTTCACTTCTATTTTTTTTTTTTTAAATATGTTTCTCTAAGTGATTAGGTGGGGCTCACGATTCAAGTTGTTACCAATGCTAGGGTGAATTAAAGTGATTGAGTTACAAAAAAAAAAGAAAGAAAGAGAAACTGAGACCAGACCATCAGACCAACTGGAATATATTCAATAAAGTCGACCACTGGAACCCTTGTATATGCCAGTTGTGTTGACCTAGAGTTAGGGTTATCGACCACTGGTACCCTTGTATATGCCAGTGTGTTGATATTAGTCAGACCGGTATCTCAGTCCATTAGGATAGGTTCATTATGGCAGTGGCCTTCAGACAGATATGAGAAACACCGTTCACCTTAGTCAACATCAAAACCATCTATGTTTTTCTATATCCATCTTCTTAATATATCCATGTGATTTGTTTGATTCTGAGTTTGGATGCGACTATCTGAGTAGATCTCTGTCACTTTATATGAATTTTAGTATGCTTGAGTGCGAACTCGTGTACAACAATTGGAATTTCGCATCAGGGTACTTTCTCCTGTAGTCAATAAGTATGCCAACCAAAGAGATTCTTTAGTGCCTTCCAAGGTTCTGTGTAGATAGCTAGGGTCTGGGGTATAAAGGTTTTCTGGTAAGCCCTCCGGAGACAAAACTCCGCCACTAGAGACACCTAGGGGTTTAAAGGCTTATTGCATACGCTAAATGCAATCGACGATGCCTGCGACAGTGAGTTAGGATTTTATTTTCTAGATTTGCTTTGCTCGAGGACTAGCAAATAATAAGTTTGAGGGTATTTGATAGACGCATTTATATGTCTATTTTGATCTCAATTGTATATACTGTTAGTGCTGGATTTTGTACTTATTTGATTATTTTATGTCTTCGTAGGTGTTTTTGGAGAAATAAGCTTTTGCGGGAATATTGGCTCGAAAAGTGGTATTTGCGCTCGTGGGAGAAAATTACTATTCGGATCCTCAGTGTGGATAAGGGGCACTTCAATTATTAAGGGGTGACCCCAGGGAAACTACTATTGGTAAACCGGAACTGGATAGGGGGAGGCCATCTTCCAAAATTCAAATTCGGTAAAAGGCGGGAAAATTTGTTGCATTGAAGAACAGATTAGGGTTCTTGATTTGGAGGAGTTTGAGGTCGATTAAACCTCTGATTTTCATAGGATAGACTCCTTATGGGTCTAGGAATCTGATATGGGTGTTGAAATCGATTAGACTGGGCTCAATCGACAAATTTTTATCACAACAGTAATATATGGAAAGTCACGTGTGTGACCTGTTTTAGGGAATTTTAGAGAGATTAAAGTGCTATGAACCTTCCCAAAGATTTGTATCTATCTAAGGAAGAGTTTAGAATAAAAAGGAAAGCTCAGAAACGTGTAGAAATTCTAAAACAAGAAATTGCCACAACTTTGCCGTGAAGAGAGGGGAAGAGATTTTGGAAGATTTGCGAGAGACTTAATCGGTATTTTTTATATAAATAGATTGTTTGGGTCATATAGAAGGGGTGTATGGAGTTTGGGGACCTGAGGAGGGCCAGAGAAGAAGAAATCAGAGTTGTATCAAACTCTGTTTCTGCTGCTGCTGCACAACTCAAGAACACGAAGAACATTGACGCACGAAAAACAGTCGCAGAACAATATCGTTGTTCAACAGCTGAAGAGAAATAACGTTTATATACAACAGTTAATCATTGTTCATCTTTGTACCAGAGATCTGTAACACTTTTACGCTATTGCAAATCAGCTGCTTTACACCTTTCACTCTTTTAATCAATTTTTGAGCAACAAACATGCATTTTGAGCAAGTGATTAATATGAGGAGCTAAACCCCAACACTGGGATGACGGAGAAAGCCATATTTCATGCGTGTGGTAATTATATTTAATTCTTTTTATGACTTTTTGCATTAATTTAATCGTTTTATGATTTTCTTAATTAGTTGTGAAGTCGTATGATGATGAATGCTTGGTCTAAGTGCTTTTGATGCATCATGCTAGTGATTTACAGTTAATCTTTTAAAAATCTACCCTGGCAAAGAATTAGAGTCAATAAACAAGAGCTATAATTGTCTAAGAATTGATTTTTGAACCACATGATATGAGGTTTGGTAGAATCCTGAGTCTCAGTAATCTCTCGACATTGTGACAAACCTTGTGTATATATTTTCTTTAATTTTATTGTTTTCTATTATTAAGTCTGAAATCGAGTCTACACAAGTCCGAGTTGAATGAACTTTATTTACCACTACAAAATTACATCAACATGCCACCTTTGGGCGCGCGTTTCGAGGAGCTCGTCCATGGTTGGCCCAGACCGGTCGGTCACACACATAGGTGGGCCCACGGTGATGACGTTGACACTCTTGGTACCTCTCAAGTCTATATCTACACCTTCCGTTTAGGCTGGCGAAGATGGATGGACGTGATCGAACTACGACAGATATGCATCGCCGCAAACCCTAATTAGGGTTTTAAAGGAATCGTGCACGCATGACTTTGGCCTAACGGTTTGGCAAGCTACGCTTCTCCTTTGAGGAGACCTATCGTGTGGGGCCCACGTTGGGCTGACGGTGAACATATGTGCACCTCCCTGATGGTCCTAGGCGCGATCTAAGCCATCCAAACATGCTGATTAAGTTGGATGGTTGAGATCAATTTAAGACGCTTGTGGAATTTCCGTGACCCTCGAGAAACCTCACGCCCATCATGTTTTGGGCAAACGTTCATGGTTCCATGACCATGCCGTGAGCAAACCGATCAGGTAGGGATAGAGTGGGCCCGCCAACATATGTATTAGTGCTTCACTGATCATTCACGGGATGATCTAAGCCGTCCAACCAGGATGGTGAAGTTGGACGTTCGTGATGATTTTAAGAGTGCCTTGAACAGTCTAATCTCTTCGAGATTCTTTCAAAGCAACGCAACCACCCTATTTTAGGGCTGGCGTTTGACGTGCTGGAAGGAGTTCGTGTCATGTTCGACCGGCTAGGGCATAAGCGGTCCCGCCAGTGGTCATCACGATGATCGCCTACTCTTGCCAGGGTTTGACTAGGCTTATTAAAGTGCACGGCCAACTTGTGTGGCCGTGATCGTTTTTGAGACTGATATGAACAATCCAGATTTTCCTTAAGGAAATTAAATGCGTTCGATCAAGCTGAAAGTGCATCGACTCGAAATTCTCTTTCTCAGAGAGTAGCCTGTACGGGTATTTCGTGCATGTCTCAAAATTGGCAGTTGGAGATTCATGTTACTCTGCTGAGAGTGAACACTCAGTCGTCATGTCATGCTAATAATGAGAACTCGGCTAGGAACATCACAGGAAACACTAGGCTAATCATGCGTTAATTGATAATGTTATAAACTCATAGAATATCTGGGATTGTTGCTACATGCACCATTCTGGGTGAATCTTGTGTATTTATCGAATTGCCTCAAATAAATAAAGCGAGAGGTTTCTGCTCTCATCGCTTATCAAATGTCTTTGTCCTTTGTAGGATGTCAGCATATCAAAATTGGTTTTACAATTAAAATCCACCATCAACAACAAGGAAGTAAAAATAGGTGCACAAAGACCCTTGGTGAATAAGTCTGCTAACTGATGTTGTGAGGAAACATGTTGAATAGTTAAAAAGCCTTCTCCAATCAACTCCCTCACCACATGATAGTGGATTTTTATATTCTTGGCCCTGGAATGAGAAACAGGATTTGCAGATAAGTAAATTGCACTTGTATTATCACGGTATAGAGTGATTGGCTTCTTAAGTGTAATACGTAACTCAGAAAATAAAAAACCAAGCCATTCCAATTCTGCAGTTGCAACTGATAAACATTTGTATTCTGCTGTTGATCTTGATATAGTGGGCTGCTTTTTACTGGACCAGGAAATTAAAGATTTACCCATAAAAATTGGACACCCACATGTAGACCTAGTTGTCTCAGGACAACTGCCCCAATCTGAATCAGTATAAGCAGTTAAACACTCAACCTCTGCTTTTCTTAATGTGATACCATACCCAATAGTGCCTTTTAGATATCTAAGAATTCTTTTTACCAAGAGTAGATGAATATCAGTGGGAGCATGCATATATTGGCTAACATAGTTAATTGCAAAATATATTTCAGGCCTAGTTAAACATAAATATTGTAACATGCTCACTATTGTTCTATACTCAGTTGCATTTATCAATAAAGATCCTTCATTTATTGACACTCTTGGTCCTTTAGCAACTGGAGTACTACATGGATTGCACTCCAACATATGATATTTAGCAAGCAATTCCAACGTATATTTCTTTTGAGTTAACAGAATATCATCAGATGACCTTATGGCTTCTAAACCTAAGAAATAATGCAAATCTCCCAACTCCTTCATTGCAAAGTTATGGCTCAAATATTTAACCAGATCAATAAGTAAATCATCTGAATTCCCAGTCAGAATAATGTCATCAACATAAAGTAATAATACCATTATATTCATTCCAGAAGTATAGAAAAACATTGAAAAATCAGAAACAGTTGTCACAAAACCATAAGCAATCAAAGAACTACTGAATTTTTGAAACCAAGCCCTTTGAGCTTGTTTCAATCCATATAAACTTTTCTTTAACTTACAGACTTTGTTTGGAAATTCAGGATCAACAAAGCCTGGAGGTTGTTGCATATATACATCCTCAGTTAAATCACCATGTAAGAATGCATTTGATACATCGAACTTCTTTATAGACCAACCTCTAGTAACTTCTAAAGTGAGAACTACTCTTACTGTTGTTGATTTGACTACATGACTAAATGTTTTACCATAGTCAACATCATCCTGTTGGTTGTAACCAAGTGCTACTGGTCTAGATTTAAATCTATCTGTCTCTCCATATGATCTTATCTTAATTCTATAAACCCACTTGCAACCTAAAATGTTCATGTAAGGTTCAGGATCAACTAAGTCCCAAGTATCATTATTCTCCAGTGCTGTATTTTATTCTTTCATAGATACTAGCCACTTAGGATTCTTAATAGTAGTTTTGAAAATTTTTGGCTCAGTAGGAGTATCCAATAAAGAAGCAAAAGCTGAGTGAACTGGATGTTTAACAGAAAAATGCATTACATGATCAGGGAAAACTTTGGGTTTTGAAATTCCTTTTTGAGATCTTGTAACAATGGATGTAGAAGGAATAGAATCACAAGCCTCAGATAAAGATTCTGCAACAGGAGAAACTGAACTTGAAGAAGCAGATGTAGAAAAATAAAATTCAGATTCAGAAAACATCACATTTCTAGAGATATAAGTTCTTTTAGTAAGAGGATTATAGCATTTGTAACCTTTGTGTAAAGAGCTATAGCCAATAAAAATGCATTTGACTGACTTTGGTGAGAGCTTATCAACTCTAGAGTGTCTCGAAAAAGGATAGCACACACAACCAAATATTTTAACTAAGAATAATCTGGAGGTGTATTAAAAAGAACTTCAAAAGGGGATTTGTTATTGAGAATTGAAGTTGGAGTTCTATTAATGAGAAAAGTAGCAGTTAAAAAGGCATCATACCAAAAATCTTTTGGACAGGAAGCATTAAAAAGAAGAGAATTATCCATTTCAATAATGTGTCTGTGCTTTCTTTCAGCCAGACCATTTTTCTCTGGGGTCTTAGGACAAGATATTCTTGCTTGAATACCACAAGAGTCTAGAAAACTTTTAAAAACACCTTTTACTAATTCACTGGCTCCATCAGTTTGGAAAGAAATGATTTTGCTATGAAATAAATTCTCAGTTAAAGCTTTAAAATGCTGAAAACACTGCAATTTGAGTTGCATTGGATAAAACCAATGAAATCTACTGTAGTCATCAATAAATAAAATATAATATCTATGACCTGCCAAGGAAGTAACAGGGACAGAACCCCACTCATCACAATGAACAAGTTCAAGTGGAGAAGAAGCATGTGAAGATGAAAGTTGAAAAGGTAATCTTTTGCTTTTAGCTAACTGACAAGGTATAAAATCCCCTTATCCTAAAAATGAATGTTGGTTAGTAGTAGCCTTGGTTTTGGTTTCCTTAATCACACCACCGGTTTAAAAATCTTTTTGACGGTTCTGCCAAGCTAATAAAAGAAATACATTAAGATATTAGGGTTCTTTTTATTTTTCTCTCTCAAAAAAAAAAGAAAGAAATCAGCCGCGCCTGAAGCTTTCTTCTTTGGAATTTTTAGCTGCTGTGAGGGAGATCTCAGGGAAGAAAGGAGATAGTTTTTGAGAACTGGAAGTGATTTTCATAGCGAGATCGTCTTGCCGCAAAACAGGTAGGTTCTCCTAATCCTTATACCTATTATGTTTGGTCTGATAACCCTAGGTAGCGTATATCACGAAGGATCTAACGGAGTTTTCTCTAGTGTTTTAGTAGTTTTCGAGAGATGTTATCTTTCTCGTTCTTATGAATTACTCACAGTTATTATGGGATGGAATGTTTTAGTACATGTTTGTTGTTGGAGTTCTAATCCTACAGTTCGTTTTCAATATAGGTAGATAGACGAATAGTTTGCTCGTAATGATTTATTTGGGATGGAAAACATTTCTAAATGATTTCATGATACGTCCGTGTTCGACTGGTATGATGGAGATTTTGCTTTTTTGAACATTTTCCTGTTTTTAGAGGAAACGTGGTCTCTCAAAATGATTTATTTCTACTCGTTTTGCTAAGAACCCAATACTTCCGAATCCATGCTAAGGCCTGTACTGTTGGAGATTAAATTAGAATATTTGTTTATCATTAGACATCTTGTCTGCTTTTAGCTTATCATCAATAATGAGGAGAAATGTTGATGCTGTTGGTTAGATGCTTGGTAGGAGTGATAGTATACTCATGGTACATGATGGATGTTAGGCCTCTGTAGGCATCAGTTGTATGGTCGGACCATTTTTTTTTTCTTCCATTTGATAGAAATGGGATTATCGGCGTAGTTGTTAGGGAAGTGTTTGTCCTGTTGATTTTCGTCGACTGCCAACAATGAAGACGATATCATGGGTTGTATATGATAACAGTCGGTAGTAAAAGTTCCGTGTGGAGTTAAGTTTTATGTGTGTTGATTGCTGCCCGTAGTTGGCTCGATACCCATTAGTAATACGGCGATGACCGCGGGGTCGCCTAAAGATATGCGCCGGTAGGAAAAATAGATGGACTACAGAAGGGCGGGTACACTTTTGAACGGTACTAGAGTGGGGTCGTCAGTAAAGTGTAGGTCGAGGGATGGGTAGTCTTCATGAACCTGTATATACATCGCCTGTATGTTTTAGCACTTAATGACTTTTCTTTTTAAACAGTGCAGACTCATTTATTTTGCTAGCTTTCTTAACCGGCTAAAGTACTATCTTTGCTGTCTTTGTTTTTTAAAAAAAAAACAAACAACCAACTAATTATAAATATTTTCTTTGTACCCCTTATCAATGTTTATGAATTATTTAGGGCGTGTTAGGCTATTCGTAAGAATATAAGGGTGTGGAAACCTACTTCTAGTTGGGGTCTGAACCAACTTACTATTTTTTTTAGGAGACCGTGGCGCAACCTAGCCTCTAGATTGCGTTTCTATCCCGAAAAGCTGCACCGTTCTCATTTTCAGGTGCTTAATTAGTTGAATATTTTATTGAGTTTTTTTTAAGGACCAGACTTCCTTTTCCTTTAAGCAAAACTTTACCATTTAATTGAGAGGCCGATCTGCGTGTCGAGGATTAATTATGTTTTAAATATTTTACGAAACTATACATCTTTTATCTGTTTTATTAAATAAATTCATCTATTTATGGATTGTTGTCATCGTGCTCCATACTTTAGCCCGATCTCCATTTGTTGGTATGACGGTTTGAGTGTGTAAAATGGTCCATGAGTATGCCACACTTGAGATTTTAGGGCGGCCGACCTAGAATTCAAAGTGGGGATGTTACAGAGTGGTATCAGAGCCCTGGTAACATAAATCCTTGGGAGCGGGTGTAGGGTCTTGTTTGATCACGTTAGGCACGAGTTGTAGAAGCACTTTGATTGTTTTCTTTTTGTGATTATGTGTTGATAGTTTCTTGTTTTCTTTCCATTCTTAGAGGATGGATGGTCGCGGTAGACGTAATACTGAAGGCCGTGGTCGTGGTAGAGGTCGTGGCCGAAGAAGTGAGAATTTTGTTGAGGATTCTGTGGCAGAAAGTAACTCAAGCAATGTTGGTAGTAGATCTCGTAGGGAAGATGAGACTAGGTCCACAGGTAGCTCTAGATCTCGAAGGACTAGGTCCACAAGTAGCTCTCGATATCGTAGGACTAGGTCCACAGGTGGATCTCAATCTTTTCATATCGAAGAAAGAGAGGGTGGGCCTAATGCCTTAACGTTAGAGAACCTTCAGACAATGTTGAATATTGCGATCACAGCAGCATTAGATCAGAGGCTTGGTCCACGTGGGGGTCCTGAAAATGTGGCAACCCCGGGAATGAATGAACCTGCAGTGGTAGAGAGAAACGTGAAGTCTTGGGTTCAGTATTACCAAGATTTTCTAAAGATGAAGCCCCCTACTTTCACAGGAAAAGGTGGTGCAACTGAAGCGCATCAGTGGTGCACAAAAGTGGATAGGATACTAGATCAGTTTGATTGTTCTGGGACTTATAAACAGAGGATGGCTTCTTTCCTTTTGGAGGGAAATGCAGCAACATGGTGGGAGTCGATGGGAAGGACAGTTGATGCCATGGAGGTTACTTGGACAAGATTCAAAGATTTGTTCCTTGAACACTTTTTTCCTTTTGCCTAGCGTCAAGCTATGATTAGGCAGTTTGAGGTACTAAAGCAGAAGGAAAATCAATTAGTGGTCGAATACGAGTGCGAATTTGATCGTTTGTCGATTTTTGCTGCTCATCTTATGCCTACCGAAGCAGACAAGATCAACAGGTTTTTGGGTGGATTGCATAATGGGATTTCTCGACACATTATTGGGAACCCTAGTTTTAATACTTATGCCGTGGTTGTGAATTGTGCTAGGGAACATTGCTTGAAGATCCAAGAGGCAAAGAAGAAGAGAGCTAGTAGAGTGGATACCAAGGTCACTGAGAGGAAGGATAATAAGGCTGGGAATGCCAATGGACAAAAACGCTATTTTCATCAAGATAATCAGGGATGAAAGAAGCCACGAACAGATGAAGGGAACAGTGGTACTGGAGCTACGGTTCATGCACCTCAACCCATGAGAACCGAAGGTTATGTATTTAAGGGACCTTGTTATCACTGCCAAACACCTGGACATAAGGCTCGCGATTGTCCAAAGAGGGGAAAAATTCCTCCTGTTGAGTATGCGCGACGGCAAGTACAAAACCAGCCTCAGGGACGAGGGCCTCAGCCTCGGATGAATGATGTCTTGCCTCAGAATGGCGAGGGACCGGTGGTAATGTTGGAAAGTACTTTCCTAATTCACACTCGCCAGGGTAGAGTATTGTTGGATACTGGATCTACTCATTCTTTTATATTTGCTATGTTTGTGAAAACTTTTCCTGTTGTGTTAGAGCGTTATTCCGATGTTGTTATGTCACCGATGGGTGGCTCATCGTTTATTGACTACATGTGTAGGTCGTGAAATATCCGTATGGGCATGATAGAGTTTGCTTCAGATATTTTTGTCATGAATCTAGATGTGTACGATGTTGTCTTAGGAATGGATTGGCTTGTTTCCCATCATGCTAAGTTAGACTGTTATGCTAAGAAAGCCACTTTTCCGATGCCGTAGGAAAGTGATGTTGTTGTGTGTGACTTGTCGGGAAGTTCAGAGAAGACTCTTAAGTTGTGTAGTGCTCTGCTAGAGGGTTCTTCGGAGGAGAGTATACCATTGGAGTCTATTGAAGTGGTAAGTTTATATCAAGAGGTGTTTAGCGATATACCAGGTTTGCCGCCAAAGAGAGAGGTGGAGTTTTGTATTGAGTTGGAACCTGGTACTGCACCTATAGCCAAAGCTCCTTACCGAATGGCACAGGTAGAATTGAGTGAGCTGAAAAAACAAATTGAAGAATTACTTGGGAAGGGATTCATTAGACGAAGTAGTTCTCCTTGGGGTGCACCGGTTTTGTTTGTAGAAAAGAAAGATGAGTCGTTGAGGATGTGTATCGATTACCGTAAGCTGAATGAGGCTACAATTAAGAACAAGTATCCTTTACCGAGGATTGATGATTTGTTTGATCAATTGAAGAGGGTTAATTGGGTTTCTAAGATCGACTTGAGGACTGGGTATCATCAGATGTTAATCCATGAAGGTGATGTTCCCAAAACATCTTTTGTGACTCGTTATGGCTCGTTCGAGTTTTTGGTGATGCCATTTGGGTTGACTAATGCACCTGCGTTTTTTATGGATTTGATGAACCATGTGTTTTGAGAATTTTTGGATCAGTTTGTAATCGTATTTATAGATGATATCCTGATTTAATCTAAGACTCCAGAAGATCACGCAAAACATCTTCACCTAGTGCTTCAGACTTTGAAAGACCATCAGTTGTATGCTAAGTTTGAGAAGTGTGAGTTCTGGAAACAAGAGGTGAAGTTTCTAGGTCATGTCATATTAGGAGCTGGTATATCAGTCGAACCTTTTAAGGTGCAGGCTGTGATAGACTGGAAGCAGCCAAAGTCAGTAACTGAAATCCGGAGTTTCTTGGGGTTGGCTGGTTATTATTGTCGATTCATTAAGGGGTTTTCGGTTATTATTGGTCCTTTGACAAATTTGAGAAGAAGGATGTTCCTTTCAAGTGGACTGCTGAGTGTGAGAAGGCTTTTTGTGAACTCAAGAGCAAACTAACTTATGCGCCAGTTCTGATCATCCCGGAGAGTGGGGTTAAGAAGGTAATTTACACTGATGCTTCGATTCAGGGGTTGGGATGTGTATTGATGCAGAGTGACAGGGTAGTTTCTTATGCTTCGTGGCAGTTGAGACCTCATGAGAGAAACTATCCTACACATGACCTCGAGTTGGCAGCTGTGGTGTTTGCGCTTAAGATTTGGAGACATTACTTGTATGGTGAAAGGTTTGAGCTCTTTACTGACCACAAGAGTCTCAACTATCTATTTTCTCAGAAAGAGCTGAATATAACATTTCCAGTAAGAGCAATAGATAAGATCTTACCATTGCCAATTTGAACATTGTCCTTGCCCTTGTATTCAGAAGTATTTTGAAGAAGATTCCTGTCACCAGTCATATGAGTAGAGGCTCCTCTATCTGAAATCCAAACAATACTAGAAGAAGGATCATCATTTGCTGCAGCATTTTGAACATTAAAACTTGCAAAAGCCTATTTTGAAGGACCAGAAGTATGCATTGCACCAGTAGAATAATTTCCTTGATTCTCAGAATTTTCAAAGTGAGCTTGAGAAGAAGTAGTAGAAGTACTAGTAGGAGGATGATACCTAAAGAAGAATCTAGTATCCAAATGTCCTTTATTCTTACATATCTGACAGTACATCTGATTATAATCCAATCTTCTATTAGTATTGAAGTTTGACCCATTATGATATGTATTTGCATTATTTGAACTTGACCCAGTATGATAAGAGCTATTCTTAAAATTCCCTCCATTCTTCTTGTTATTTGCATAAGAATTTGATCAATTCTTTGCATAAAAAGCAGTTGCATTTTGATCATCAAAAACATGTGTATTACTTTGTTGTCTATCAGCTAGAAACTGTTCATGAGAAAGCAATTTTTCTTTAATTCACCAAAAGTATAAGTCTTCTCCCTATTTTGAGATGAGATAACAAAAATGTCATACTCACTACCTAAACCACTCATAATGAACATCATAAGATCCTCATCACTAAGTTTTTCTCCAATTGCTGCTAAAGAATCAGATATGAACTTAACCCTTTGAAGATAAGAAACTATGGACTGATTTCCCTTTTCAATTCCATGTAATTGTGTTCTTAAAATATTCTTTCATGCTAGATATTGTGTTCTAAAACTAGTTTCAAGATAATCCCATATAGCTTTTGCAGTAGTAAGACCTAGAACATCTCCACTAACAGTAAAATTAAAAGTGGCTTTAAGACAAGTAGAGACAAACCTATCCAATCGTCTCCAAGATACCCATTCTGGATTTGTTGTTTCTGCACCATCTACTGTGACAATTCTTGGAGGTTCAATAATCTCACCACTCACATAACCATACAAATCAGTAGAAAGCAAAACTCCTTCAAATTGGCCTCGCCAGAGGAGATAATTTGAACCATCTAGTTTCATTGATATAAAGTTAGTGATATTCGTAAAAGGTAGAGATGTACCATTAACAGCGGAAGTCGACATTGTAATGCTTGAGTTCTGAAAATTTTGAAGATCAGATTGAAAATTGATGCTGTGATTGTTATTGTTGTTATGAAGATTGTTGTTGTTGCTGATGTAGTTATGATTCTTGGTAGATTTTATAACTTGGGTATTGAATTTATTTCCAGATCTCAAAGTTACCATACAGAAACTCAAGAACCCTAGATTTTTTACCCAGATTTTAGATGAAAGCTGAAAATTGTTTGAGAAAAATTATTGAGCTTTGATGTTTGATATTAGTTAGATCGATAACCTAACTGATACCATGAAAAATCTATGTTTCAGTAATTCAAAATTGTAAAGAAAACAGAGAAACCAAAGAATTGGAGAAAGAAGAATTTTATTACATAGAAATTTGTTATAGAATTTTTATCTGTATTCAGACATCTTTAACAACAATTATTCAACACTAAAACCAAACACTTCTGTCAGTTCTGTGGAACTGACAGTATACAAGATAATAATCAATTGACTTTGACTAAACTTATTTGACTATACTCATTAATGGTTAATAACTATGTGGTATATGAACCAACTATGATTGATGGTCGCAACCCATCATATCAGCAGAAGTATAAAACTAAACGAGGTAAAGAACTTCATATATTGGATTATATTTTATTAAATCAATTTAAAACATGACAGTTAGAGGTATCTAACTGTGATTAAGTTCACAGTTAGATGATGTCGGATCTTACTAATCCGATGGGTCTGGCGCTGCTAATTCGGTTGAGTTCAAAAAAACACTCCCCAACTTTCTTTCTCTATCAAGCCTCATTTCCCTCTTTATCAAGCCTCATCTCCCACTTCCTGAGAATTACCGACCATGTACTCATTAGTATCTTCCTTATTACCACAGTGGGGCCACTTCTTGTGTGCCAAGGAAACAAGTTCATGATGCATCATTTTGGGCAAAGAGTTTGGAAGTAATTCGTGGCTTTCTAACAGAAGCACCACGTGGTGAGGTAGTGGTAGGTAGGGTGATCTATTTTAATCACTACAATGGGGAGCTTGTGGGGTTTTGCTCACCCCTCTTGTAAGGTGAATTAGAAAACAGGAGCACTTTTAGCGACCTTGATTACTAACGTGACAAACACCGAGTGTTGTTGATGTTCATCAAGCACGAAGAACATTGTCCATAATCGGTTTTTGTAGGTGTAATCGGTTTATGTAGTACATCTACATAAACCGATTCTGGATTTGATGTTCTTCGTGTTTGATGGACATCAACAGTAATGGGTATACGTTAATGCATATATCAACCAATTCATTAACCATGTTTGAATTTTTGTACAAACCCTGGAATTTTTGTTTTTATATTATAGAGCATGAAAATACGAGTTGAACGCAAAAAGAATAAGGTCATTCCGAAATCGGTCGAAGAAGTTATGAGAAAAACAGTCAAAAAAATGTGTAGATTTACAATCTGTTTACGTGGGAATTTATGTAAACCGATTCTAGTGAAAAGATCACAAAAAAAAACTCTTGAATTTTAAAATAAATTTATGTTATAAGTCTTATAAACCGATTCTTAGAATCGGTTTACAAGTGCATGAACATATACCGATTCTGGATTGAGATTTAAAAAAAAAATCGAAATTTTTACATGTTTTGATGATAATTTAAGATTAATTGGTTTCTAGGTTAACATGATTAAACATCAATTCATCACCCGAATTAACACTATTTAATCAGGGATGAACTAGTCATTAAGTACAATAGTTGGATAAGGGGTTTTCCATTTTACTTTTGAATCTATGTTTTTATCTCGTAATGGCATGCCTCAAATAAAATGCCAAGGCCTCAAACTAGGAAGGATTTGAATCACCAATACTATGAAATAGAAAGAAGAAGAAAAATGAGAGTATGATTTTTAACTGAAAAAACTAGGGATGGGTACATCGAAACGAGAGATAGGAGAGAGAGATTTTTTTAAAAATTCATATCGCCCTCGGCCGTGTAATCCTCGTTAGAGAAGCCCTAGTGGAGACAATCAAAATAACATTGATGGTCCACGTGGATGGGCAAACTCATTTTGATACAATGGGAAAACAACATATTGGTGATGTTTGAGCCGATTATCCATAGTTGAGATGGTCGTCCCAGGTAGAGCCGATGCTCGGTTCAACATGAGACAATTCTCATCTCAATTATGGACAACAATGTCAATATTGTCCAGCTGCTATATCTCCATCCTACCTACATAATTATTCTACTATACACCAATAACACACACAACTCATATGTATTTTCTATTTTCACAAAATTCATACTAGTTTTTCAATTTATTATTTGTTTCCGGTCGTTTTGGTCAAGATTTTTTTTTTATGGATCCTAATTTACAAAAGGAAACCTACTCAGATACACTAATTTTTCTCAAAAAACAACAAGCGTGGTTGCAATAGGATCAAATGAATGAAGATTCAGACGATGGGAGAATGATGACCAACATCATGATATAATTATACACGTTAAAAATGCAGTGAGCTCCATAACCAGTACGTGAAGATTTCAAGAGAAAGGACACCAACAAGTGATGTCTGATTATATTATCAACTGATGTGTGTACTCTGATGAAGATTTTCAACGTCGTCTTCATATGCCGCAACAGTTGGTTATTAGGCTCATTGGAGAGCTTTGTTGAGTAAACCCTAAATCAACTAGAAATTTGATGCATGAAATGTACGAGGACATAGTCTTGAACAAAATGTCGCTAAAACCCCTAAGGATTCTAGGATATGGTGTGCCAATGGATTCCTTTGATGAGTACATTCTTATGGAAAAAAACAACAACATACGAAAATCTTGGTATGTTTTGCGAAACTGTAGCCTACCATTTTGTTTCACGTTTTTTACGACAACCAACACAAGATGATATCGATCAACTAATAATTAAAAATACAGAGAGGATTTTCCAGGAATCTAGGTAGCCTTGGTTGCATGCATTGAGTGTGGCATGGATGTCCTTATGCTTGGCAAGGTTAATATAATGGCTACTATTCAGAACCAACTATTGTTTTAGAAACGACGACTTCTTATGATTGTTGGATATGGTATCTTTTTTTGCCTCCCAGGTTGCAACAACGACATCAATATTATGCATAAATCGCCTTTTTTGAAGAACCAAAGTTTAAAACTGTTGCAATTGCAATAATATCATCAAAGACAATAACTATAACATGAGGTATATTCTAGCGGACAGGATTTATCCAGCTTGGTCAACTTTAGTTCAAGCTTACGCTGAGATACCTGAACACGAGGAGAATCATGATAGACGGTATTTAAAAAAAATACAGATGGATATGAAGGATATTGAACAAGCATATTTGGAATTTTTAAGAGGAAATTCCATATAATTTTTTTTGGACTATATCGTTCATTTAAACCAATAGGAATGAATAGGGTTACCAATTTTTGGACCATATCGTTTATTTTCCATAATATGGTAATCTAGGAAACCCGACAGGATACCAGTTGGAAAATTTATGCAAATAAAGATTTGAGGAATGAAGTTCAATCCCATGGTATCCCCGCAGAAGAGTATAAAATGGTAGATGAGAAAATTCAAAACACAGGTTAAGACTAAGGGAGAATCTCACTGCACGCATTTGGGATGAATTCGGAAGATTTTTTTTAGTTTGTTGTTACTTTATAGTTATTATTTCAATCATTTTAGTTATAATTTATGTAATTTGGTTTGTATTTCGTTGATTTTTAATAATTTGAATTAAACAAACTTTAAAATTAAAACTAAAGATTACATTGAATTTAAAACTAATTATTATAACATTCGAAATTTAAAACTAATAACTAAACAAGTGTAACGGTATTATTGAATCCTCTTCTAAAGTGTCGTCCTCTTTATCAAAATAGTATATATAATATCATACTGGATGAATTATCGCCCTACTAAGATAATATTCAAAAGGATGAGTTTTTTTTTTTTTGAAAAGAGAAAGGTTATATTAAAGAAAAAATATTTCCAGGCCTAGGAACATAATTTCACCCAACTACAATTGAATAATTGTGTCCCATTGGAACAAAACTTGATTTACAGTAGTGTTCCTAAAAACATCACTATCAACAAACCAGAGATAAATAATTTGCTTAATAAGCAAAATGATCTCGTCAATTTCCATCGCTCTCCCTCCAAAAGCTCTTATGTTCCTTTCCGTCCAAAGATGCCACATCACAACATAACTCAACTTTCACCAGATCTTCTTGCATTTCCCCCTCAAGTTATTCATCTTCCAAGCTTGAAAATGCTTCTTCACCGTATCAGGGAACACCCAACATACCTTAAAAGCTTTAATAAAATGAGACCAAACTTCATATGCAAACTGGCATCCTATCAGAATATGATCACCAGTTTCCAGCTCCTTTTTGCAGTAAAGACATAAATCCCCCTCTACATCCACTCCTCTGTGTATTAAGATATCATAAGTAGGTAGAGATTCATGAAAGTGATCCCATAACAGTATGCTTACCTTTGGTGGTATACCTTTCTGCCATAAGAACCCTGTGAAGTCGTAATCCACCTGTTCATTCATTTGAATTTCATAACATTTGTTAATTGTAAACCCCTCCATTATGTTCACAGTATCTTCCTCTTCCTTCAAGTTATTCACAGATCCTAATTCATTAATTAATAGATCCCACTCCAGTTTTTCATTGGCATACATCCCTCTCCTTGTTTGACATTGCAATCTACCTTCAACCACCATTTCTGCCACAAAAGCTTGTTTATTACTACAAACCTTATATGCTGCTGGGAATCGTTTTTTAAAGGCCCTGATATAGTCCATTTATCTAACCAAAATCTTGTTGCTCTCCCATTATTAAGAGCAGAAGTTATATGCTCATTCAGAAAAACAGATGAGTTCAGAATATGCTTCCAGAGTCTTATTCCTTTAGGGGTTGTATCATCCGTAGGAATGAAAACATCCACATTATTCTTGAACCTTTGCTAAACCAGTCTTCTCCACAGTGCTGCCTTTTCTCTTGAATACCTCCAAATCCACTTCGCTTTTAAGGCCTTACTAGTGCACCTTAAATTCTTCACCCTCAATCCACCCATTCTCTTCGGTTTACAAATTTTAGTCCAAGAAACCCAACACATCTTCCTTTTAGAATCGGTCGAATCCCATAAGAAATCTCTCATCAATTTAGTTATCTTCATCTCCACACTTACCGACATATGAACCAGAGACAAGAAATAAATGGAAGACTAGATAAATAACTTTTAATAAGAACCAACCTCCCTTCCTTGTTTAAGAACCTCTTCTTCCATGAATCTAGCTTGACCTCAATTCTTCTAATGACCTCAGCCCACACAGATTCACTCCTTGAAGTAGCACCTAATGGCAACCCTAAATATTTGATTGGAAGCTTCTCGACCTTGCATCCCAATTCCATGGCTAAGTCCTTTACCACCTCGTCAGCACCAACACTTATCATGGAGCTTTTATCCAAGTTAAGATTCATACCTATCAACAACTCAAAAGTATAGAGAATGTGAAATAACCTCCTAACCTCCTCTACAGAAGCATCCATGAAGATGATTGTGTCATCTGCGAATTGTAAATGAGAGATCATAACACCATTCTCTACTACTTGAAAGCCATTCAGTTGACCCTTCTTAGTAGCACCACTTTCAACTTTGATAAAACCTCCACCACTAACAAAAAAAGAAATGGAGACAAGGAATCCCCTTGACGCATCCCCTTAGATGGCTTAATCTTTTCCGTAGAAGAACCATTCACCAAAACTGATATGTAAGAAGAATATATGCACCAAACCATCCAAGAAATCAATTTTCTGCCGAACCCATGCCTTTCCAAAATCCTAAACAGATCTTTCCACTTAACATTATCAAACGCCTTCTCCATATCAATCTTACACAAGATTCCCGGCTTCTTCTCTTTTAACCTACTGTCGATACACTTACTAACAATCAAAACACCATCTAAAATTTGTTTCTCCTTCACAAAAGCCCCTTGGTACTCAGAGATCAAATTATGCGTCACCTTCTTTAGCCTATTTGCCAACACCTTAGAAAGAATTTTGTAAGAACTACCTAACAGACTTAGAGGATGATAGTCTTTAGGAGTACAAGAATCCTCCTTCTTAGGTATTAAAGAAATAAAAGAACAATTTATTCTCCAATCCCACGAACCAAATCTATGAAACTCGTGCATCAACTTCATGAAATCATCCTTGATAATATACCAACAAGATTTATAAAACTCCATTGAGAACCCATCTGGTCCCGGAGATTTGTTAGTACCAAAATGTTTCACCACGTTGTACACCTCCTCTTCAGTAAATTCCATTTCCGTCTCCATTTTCTCCTCATTTTTCAACACCGGAAAATCCAAATTCTCCATATTGAATCCTACATCACTATGCTCTATAAACAAATTAGAGTAATAATTCCTCATCTCTTCCTTTATGCTTACTTGGTGAAAACATTCAGCACTATCTATTTCCAACTTGACAATAGTGTTCCTCTTCCTTCTTGCATTTGCTTTCCTATGAAAATAAGCAGTATTTGAGTCCCCCCACCTAAACTCATTCTGCTTTGCCCTGGTGTGCCATTTTCTTGCTTCTAGAGCATTTATTTCATTCAACCTTTTCAAACAATTCAACCTCTCTTCAAACTGCTCCTCAGCTAAAACATTAGTTTTCTCCATCTTGTCCAAAAAATCTACCTTCTCACACAACTCAGACTTCTCCTTTTTAACACCCTCATATTCTACCCTACTCCAATTCTTCAAGAAATATTTCAAATTTTGAAGTTTCTTAAAAAAAATATAAAACTAGCTGCACCACTATACTCCATAATCCCCCACCACTCCTCCATCCTTTTCAAAAAATCCTTATGCAATAACCAGGTATTTTCAAATTTAAAATAAGGTTTACTCACTACTTTCGGCTTAATGATAAGAATTATAGGCTTATGGTCCGAAATTATCCTTGTAAGAGCAATTTTCATATCTTCAGAAAAAATAACATCCAAATCCACACTTAGTAAGAATCTATCTAACCTGCATAGTAATGGGTCACTTTGCAAATCTGACCAAGTGTATGCTCCTCCAACCAAAGGAAAATCCACCATCTCCTGTTTAGATATGAAATTGTTAAGAAAAGCAGAATTTCTGCCATCTCCTTCTCCCCTATTTCTCTCCTCATCACATCTAACAACATTCACATCACCTGCATAGCAAATTTTCCGTTCCACCACCCTCTAACCAACGCCAAGTCTTCCCAAAAAATAGACCTTTCATCATACCCACATGGAGAATATACATTACACACAGCCCACTTCTCATTAGTCACAGAAGAGGAAAAACCTGAAGTAATATTACTGAATCCCATTCTCACATTCTCCTTATTGAGTTTATTCCTATTCCAAATAGTTAATAAACCTCCAGTATTGCCAACTGAACCAACAGATGGTAAATAAGACCAATCGAAATCCTCATCATACAAGATTTGTTTTACAAATCATTGATTCATCTTCGCAATTTTTGTTTCCTGCACCAGACAAACATCGCATCTTTGAGCCAAAACTAGATTTCTTAAAGCAATGATTTTGTCAAAAGCATTTAGCCCACGAACATTCCATCTAATGATTTTAAGATCCATTTACAATTGTTGCTTCATTTTGTAAATTTTCGACCACCTTCAATGGCGCTACTTCAACTACTGCCAGCTCCTTTATCCAAGAATCCTCAATTTTTTCTACTGTAGACTCGTTCCTCTTCGCATTAGCCTTCTTGATTCTCTCCTTATACTTCATCACTTGCTTCATTACAACCTCCTTTAGCTTCTCTCTATCACCATCACATGTACCTCCATAGACACAACAGTGCATCACCATCAATTATGCAGCCTTAATCACCTTTTCCAAGCTCTCCGTATGTGATAATTGGATATCACCTAACTTTAATACCACCTTATTCTCAAGTTCAGACAATAAATTCATCTCTACCACTTCATCAGCTCTACTTCCTTCATTATCTGCTATCTCCATCTCCTCCTCCTCTGCAATATCAATTAAAGATTTGTCTGAAATTCTAGAATTGGGTTTGTCGACAACCCTATCCAATT